>NC_068402.1:33013863-33348030 GCF_023724105.1 Carassius gibelio | reverse complement strand
TCTACAAGGGTACAAAGTACTGGAAATTTGACAACCACAGAATGAAAAGCGAGCCTGGCTACCCAAAGTCCATTCTTAGAGACTTCATGGGCTGTAATGTGGACCTTAATCCTGACAAAGACACTGATATGGATCCGGGACGCAAGTGGCCTGACAGGCCACCCTTCAACCCAGATGCTGGCCGAGACAAAGACAAAGACAAGGAAAAGGACAAAGATAAAGACAACACTAATGATGTTGACTCTAAAGAGGAGACTGAAGAGAAAACGAATGAGGTGGATGTGGTTCTGAAGATAGACGAAACAGAGCGCACCATCAACATCATCATGGTGACGGTACCCCTGGTCCTGGTGCTGTGCATCTTGGGATTGATCTACGCAATCATTAACACACTACAGAGGAAAGGAGCACCCAAGTATTTAGTTCACTGCAAACGTTCACTACAGGACTGGGTTTAACCTCCCAGAATGACCCTCGATCCCTGTTCTGCCCTTTCATTTCACACGTCCAAAAACTTTGGACACACAAAACACCATCATAAACATGCTTACAAACACACATACATACAGATACTGACACACATCATGTTCATCTTCACCCTTCTTTTCCTTTCCCATGGTGCTCTCCTAACATATCGACTAGTCTATTTATATCAGAAAGTTTGCACATTGATTTTTGTTGTTCAGTTTTCTTTGCATAGTATTTCTTTTCTTTTAAATCATTTTTTTTTCTTAATTTCTAATTTTAGGATGTCACAATTAGTCATCTGCAATCACAGTGTAAATAATGATGGAGAAGCCTAGCAGAGCAAAAAGAGAGGAAAAGGAAAGCTGAGAAGGGAATATCTCTCTTAGGAATATTTCTGCATCTATTCACCTTTTCTCAGGACTCTCTGCTGTGGTTTTCCAACTGACTTAAAGGACTGTGGCCACTTGCATCATAACTTGCTGATAAAATGTTGATATACAGTGGGGTTCAAACGCCTGAGACCACATGGAAAGTCTGGGATTCAAATTTAACTGAAACCTAAAAATAAACAGGAAGTTTTAGGATTTTTTTCCCCCTTTTTTTCAGCTCAAATTGTTACGTTAATAATATTTTTATATAGAAAGCATTTATTGAGTAAAAAAAATATTGCATTAACCTTTTCAACTATAGGTCTCTGACTTTTCAAAACTCCTTTTTGTAGTAGCTGGACCTGGTTGACTTGAACAGTAACTAAGTCCAGTAGCATTTGAATTTTTCCTGCTATTTGTTTTGATGTCATAAAACAGGGACGTTTTTTTTTTGCTAACCTACTGCGATCATAACAAAAAGCCACATTTTATTGCCCCTTGTTTTAACAACTGTGCCTTGGTCGTGCCAGTCAGACATGTTTAATGTGGTTCTGTCAATATTTTTTAGAGCCCTCCTGATTTCTTCCTTTCAAGCTGAAGTGTTTTTATCTCCCAAAAGTCCAATGACACTGTGGCAATTATAAATTTTATTGTCTGAGAAACATAACACCTAGGTTGCTTTCATGTAAAGTGTTTGAAAAAAGCTTGAGGTATTGAGGAAGATTTTAATTTGCTCAATGCAAATTTATATAATAGCATTTTCATATTTTCATTTGATTGAACAAAGGATCTACTGTATGAATTGAATACCACTAGTGTACGTTCACCAATTTAAAACAACATAAAATACACTTATGGAAGCTTCTCGTGCCCAATTAGAAATAAAAGCCTTAGTGGGGCCCACTGTTGTAGGGGATGTTAGGTAATAGTCTAATTTTAAAAACAGCAGGGGGTAAAAGCCATTGCTAACCTCTTTCTACCCCAACCCAAAGCTCTCCCTACCAAAGAAATATTACTTGCGTTGACATGGGTGGGCTTAAATGAGAGGGAAAGAAACAGTGATAACTGTGAGTTCAAAAGAAAAGGGTTTAGATGCAGAAACCTTATCTCTTAAGTCTTTGTGAAAGGGCTTATGGTGTGTTAGTAAGAGTCTGAACTGGATTGTATTACAATGATGGGATATTTTAGGGGTGGGGGTGGGTGGGTTGTAATAAACAAGCAGAAGTGGGATAAACCCAAAGCAAGCTCCCTCTAGAAGGCTGAAACATACTCATACGCAAGTATGTGGACGCGTTTAGTTACCTCAATTTTATGTTGCATTCTCAGCATTTCCACAAGGGGTGCTCTAGCGTATTTTAGCATAAATGTAAAAGTAAATTAATTTCCAAATAGGATCTTCTGTGGCTAGATGTTTTCTTCAAGCCTCGTACTGTTAGGCAGCAACAGGTTGAAGCGAATCATGCTGAGCAAGTTTGATTATTTAAACTCTCGGTATGTTTCTAGCTGGCTATCTGAATAAAGCTTTCATTAATACTTGACATTTTGAGGTAACTCCATCCTTCACCTTACCTTGAGTACTGAGGTTTGAATATGAATGCACATTAAGTATATCTGATGAGACGGTCCACTTGAAGTACATTGGCCTAGCATTCACATCTGCGTTAACATACTTGCGTAGAGTATATTTTTGGCCTAAGCTTGAGATGCTTGGTAGATAGTGTGTGTAGCAATATCTTCCCTACTTGAGAGCTTGCTGGCACACAATCCCATGGCCCACATTGCCAGGGTACACTGCCAGTTATTTTTGGAGCGCATTCCTTGACCAGCAGCGGAAACAGGATCCCTGTTTCATTCACGACTTATTCATGCTGATGTGATCTACTAGGCAAAGTAGACAAATTAGCCAAGTTTCCTAACATTGTAAGATATAACTGCTGTCAGGTAGGTCTGTGTCTGCTTTCTGTGGTGTTTGCTTAGTCTAGTGTCTAACCTACATAAACTCAGCTAGTATACTCGGACACGGAAAGTATTAAGAAACAAACCACCGCCACTTTTTAAAGTGCCTCTGACAAAATCTCAGTCATTTACCATTCACAATTAGCGAGAGAGTTTCTCCTTTCACACTGGGAGAGGCAGCCATAGAGGAGAGAACGAAAGTGAGTGGTATTATAAATATTGCCCTGTCAGACAAGGTAGAGCAGAAAGCACTTTGATAAATATTATTGGAAGAGTAGAGGAGACACAGGACAGTCATGATCGGAATGCTGTCACTGATGAATCCTGCTGAATATCTTTGCCAGGCGATCCACCCCTCCTCACAGTGCTCCTGTTGTCCGAGGAGATTTGGAGGAGAGTTAATCAGACATAAAAGCTCTTCCGTCCCTCCCCCGACGCCCTCTACCTTCTCCTCCAGTCGCCAGATCAATGAGGAATACATAAACAAGCTTGAAGGATATCTGAAACGCTCACTCAGGGACTCACTCAGGCCTTATGGCTGTCTTATTCCCACTTCAGCCCATTCTTTGTCTGATTTTCACACTACTTTATGGCCTTTTTCCATTATAAGTCACTTTTACAAGGTATTTGCATAGTATTTTGGAAATACTGTAGTACCACAGTTATCACAGTTTTGGACAAAACCAAATACAATGGTATTCTTTGAAGTACATTGGAATCAAAATCATACTGAATCATGTATGGGATTCAAGGCCAGATCATGGTTCCTTGAGGCTCCTGAGCAAGCATCTTTGGACTCCCATTCCTACAAGTTCCACCTCTATTGGTAGACCCACACACATGTGCCAGGGAGTCCCGGAAGTGTAGTGGTCATGTTCCACTTTATGTGCTGGGTAGGTTCTGGCCTTAGGGGTTTTGTCCCACTGTATACACTAGGGGGGCTAGGTACCCCACAGCCTTTTCACAGTGTATGGACCCTACTGGTAATGTCCCTTTGGGAATGCCCAATTGTCTACAACGGGCAGGCCATGAACCTAATGGTTATGACTCACTGAGTCCCACTGTGTGGACCCAGGGGCCTGTGGCCCTAGGGGTCAGCTTGATCTACCGAGACTCAAGTATCCTGGGCAGTCCCTTTGGCAATCTTTCACACAGCCTTATGCTTTGGTGGTCCCTGGGAACTGGTCCCACTTGTACAGTCCTTGGTTAAATATACAGCTGATACATTCACTGTACTATGGTATCATTTGTGGTAAGGTTGTAAGGGCACTAGTTTAGTATGCATAAAAGTTTATTACTTAGTATGTTTGTTTCTACACAAATTTCTTTAGTTATTTTTGTTTTCAGAGATGATAAGGGTAACTAAACCATTTTTTTTGGTAGACAATGACAGATGAATTATCAAAACAGTGTTTATTTGTTAGTATGTGATACTGTATATTTATAGGTCTAACATTTTCTCCGTCATCTCGAATCAACTCTTGGCCAAGTTTAGGACTGGCTCTTATAACAATGGCCCCTCTCTCTTGCTGCATTATTGTCCTGCACATTGCTTCTGGCCAACAGGAAGATAGACTGGGCCCTCAGCCAGGGCCAGAAAGCTTCCTCCCACCAACACTCACACTAGCAGTGCATACTAACAGCCTCTTTTCAGAAGGCTTTCGGTGTGAATCATGGACATTGACTGTTTTGGTCACACCGTTCTCATTACTGCAGCTCTGGACAACTGTATGTCTGACCACCCAGTGATGCTACATATGCAGAGTGAATTCTCTCTGTGTCTGTGTATATTCTCCTGATATAAACTTGAGCTCTGATCAGAGGTGCCTCTAAGAACATCCCTCCACACCATTTATTAACCAGCTGCAGTTATTTGACTGCAATCAATGTTGACTTACTAAATAAGTAGCCAAAAAAGGCTGAGACAATATGTTGTCTTCATCTTTGTAGAATCAGATGAGTAGAATGTGACAGTGTATTTGCTTTCAACTGCATTGTTCTGTGACAAGGGTAGATTTAATATCAAATCGACCTGTTGTGCGACAATGCATCTAGGCAATGCACACTGTCCTGAAGGGAATCTTAAAGAGCCTTACAAAAACATGCTGTTTAAAACTAGACAAAGCATTTTCAGACAGAAATATAGTAGCAAATCACTAACATTTAAAGCAATGCTGTTAATGTGCACAAAGTTGTGCTGCAGTGTTTTCTTAAACCCCTCATCTTCATTAAAGGTGGTAAAATGAAATTTAGTTTAATTATATTTTCAGTTAATATTTTTTCTTAATATCTTACATTTGGTCATTTTTAAAATTGTAAATAGTACCTTTTCAATATTTTCCTTTTGTGCTTTTTTATTTTATTTAGATTTTTACCTTGTTAATAACATTCCAATTTGTGTTTTTGATTTTCTTCTTGTGTAGAAACTGAGGATTTTATACATTTGTGTTTGTTCACATCTTCTGAGTGTCTTTAACAATCCATGCTGGACATGTAAACAGTAATAAAAGAAATAAAAAGATGTTAAAGAATTAAGTCTCTGCTTTCTGTTGAATCAAGAATGTTCCACAGTTACTTCTAAAAAAAAAGTAAGGCCAATTCCTGGTCTTGTTCACAACTCAACAATGCATCACATTTCAGAAGTAAAATGGGTTGCAAACAATGTCATGTTGACTTGAAACATTTATATCATTAGCCAATCAAAAAGCATGAAAGCATGAAAAAGCATTGTTTCATTCATCTCATGTTCACTGTTGTTCTTGCCTTTCATGTTTGCCCTTGTTTTGTCCACAATGAGTGCAAACCTCCAGAGATCTCCACTGTAAACAGGCCATATCCCTCCCAACCCCCATTGCTGGGCTCTCCTCTCTCCCAGGAGAAAGATTGGGTCCCTGAATCAGCCTACATTTCCTCTCCCTCAGGAAAGAGCAGGGCTGTATGGGCCATGGGAGAGTGGGTGGGATTTGTATAAAGGTCTGCTGAAACAAAGAGAAAAGAAGAGAAACAAGTGATCGAAGCATGTAGAACAGGTGTCAAAAAGTGGACTGCAGAAATCCAAGCAGAAAGAGTACTGTTAAGTGATTTCAACAACACTGTGGCCTGACATGCAACTCTGTTTCTCAGAGAAACATTGTTTATTGCATGTTTAAATGATGAACGTATAGGTCGGATTTGTGACTTGAGTATCCTGTAATGTCCGTTTTCTAAAATCAATATTCCTGTTTGCTTAACTACCATCTCCAAATTTCTGTATGCTTTGATGACCTGCACTACTATTCAAAAGTTTAGGGTCAGTCTTTTTTTCTTCTTCAAAGAAATCAATTGTAATCTCAGTAAGGATGCATTAAATTGTGTGACAGTAAAGATTTTAATATTGTTACTAAAATTTGTTTTATAGATTAAAAAAAAAAAATTGTTTTGATCCTTGCCAGGCGAATGTCTCAAGGTTACGCATATAACCATTGTTCCTCTAGGGAACAAGATGCAGTGTCAAAAACGCTATGGGGAATGCCTTTTGCGTGAGCAACTCTAAATATCATTTGCAATCTTTCCAATGGAAGGGCATGACATCATGGGTGGGGTGATGTAGCCAACAGGAAGCTATAAAAACGTGCCGTGCAGCTGGCATCAGCTTTGAGTAGAGAAGCAAGTGCTGGCAGGGTGCTGGCAGTATGGCATCGAGACGCAGCATATCGCTCCCTCGAGGAACCATGGTTACATGCGTAACCTAGAGACGTTCCTCTTCAGGAACTCGAACTGCGTCGAAAACGCTATGGGGAACGAGGTGCCCACGCCGCCAGACTTCCAAATCCCTGCCTACTGTGTATCCAAAGAGCACAGCTAATAAGGCGAGAGAACGGAAGTGCCGAGAGTGCCTCGCATATCTAGATCATAGAAAATAATCTATAGATTTTACAGATATATTCTGTCAACTTCACTTTCCATTTCCAGTGTAACAAATGAACTGAATGGCTGCATCTGAAAAGCTGATAGATGCTGTCTCTGCAAACAGCATACGAAGGTAGGAGGGCAGCAACGCCTGTCTAAATACAATGTTTGTGTCACTTCCTGTCTCCTGAGATGCCTTCATCTGATCGATTCTTGAAGGCAGCATAGATCTGTCCTTGGCTGACTATAAAATTCCATAAGAGTTGAGTTAACAAGTCAAGTCAAGTCAAGTCACATTTATTTATATAGCTCTTTAAAAAAAAAGATTTTGTCAAAGCAACTGAACAACATTAATTAGGAAAACAGTGTCAATAATGCAAAATGAGAGTTTAAGGCAGTTCATCATTGACTTCAGTGATGACATCACCTCAGTTCAGTTTAAATAATATCTGTGCAATCATTATCAATCAAGTCAACGTTATCGCTGTAAGTGAAGTGACCCCAACTAAGCAAGCCAGGGGCGATAGCGGCAAGGAAACAAAACTCCATCGGTAACAGAATAGAGAAAAACCTTGGGAGAAACCAGGCTCAGTATGGGGGGGGCCAGTTCGCCTCTGACCAGATGAAACCAGTAGTTCAATTCTAGGCTGCAGCAAAGACAGATTGTGCAGAAGAATCATCTGTTTCCTGTGGTCTTGTCCCGGTGGTCACCTGAGATCAAATAAAGATGGCATCTGAAAATTGTGGTTGATGGTCATTGTGACAAATGGGGCGGGGCCGAGGGACGTGGGACTCGAGACCGGCGGTGGGTCGCAGGTGTCGCTGATTTCCCAATCATTCCACCGGCCTCACTCCTCTTCCCCATTCCCTCGGCCCCACACCACTCGTCACAGTCATTCGTGCATAAATGTCTGTAGTACTTAAATATGTGCTTAATTATCATGAAAGGTCTCTCTGTTTTGTTATATATAGGTCATCAAACTATTACACTGCCTCAGAGGTTGGTCAAAAATTAGTTTCAGGTAGGATTTCAACAATCATTTCCGATTAATCACATTCAAAATAAAAGTTTTGGTCAGGCTTTGCATCATGCCTAATAACACCCATCAGCCATGATTTATTCACGATACAGCACGGCCCCTCGTACCTTATTTCTTATGTATACAATATAAATTATATGCACACACACACACACATACATATATATATATATATATATATATATATATCACATCTATATACTATCACGGGCTGAAGGGACCCACTTTATATTAAGTGGCCTTAACTACTATGTACTTAAATGTTAATTAATAATATAGTACAATGCACTTATTGTGTACATACATGTTTTTACATTGTACTTATATTTAAAAAAAAAACTACATGTAATTACATCTGTATTTAATTTCTGTAATTACATTTATAATTACACTGTTGACCAATACTTTACACCTTAGGGGGGGGGGGGGGGGGGGGGATGCTCGTTTTCACTCAATATCCTGTAAATCTTGAGTACCTATAGAGTAGTACTGCATCCTTCATAACTCCAAAAAGTCTTTAGTTTTATTATATTCATAAGAGAAAGATAGTCTGTACCAATTTTTCCCGGAAAAACACGACCGGCTGGAGGAGTGACGTGTGGGCGGAGCTAAAGAATCATGAGCGCGAGTAGGCTTTTGCGTTGAGAGCGTTTGGAAGCTGTGACATTACCGTGAGGGAAAAGCCATCATCCAAAACAAACCATGGCTAACAGTCAGATTCAGCGTATATTTATGATCCAGAATCAGATCCAGAGGCTGAACTTTAACAAGAGCAGCATCAGCAACAACGTCTCTATGTGGTATGTACTGAAACTCTATATATTTGCTTAGCGGTTTTGGAAAATGACTAAGTTCCACTTTGTCTTTTTTTTTTTTTTTTTTTTTTTTAAGCTGTACATGTGGAAAGTGCAGTTTGATGACAACATCGCATGTTGTTTACTTGATGTGCTTACATGCCGATAGCTAAGTTAATAACACAGAGATATTTGAAGCAGTTTTACTCACCGCATGCGGTTCCAACACAGAATTGTGACCCTTTTTCGTTGGGACTGCATTATCAATGGCGGTGTGCACACGTCATGCTGCAGTGGATGGGTCCACCCGGGATGTGGGAAGAACACATCAGAGAACTGACCGACCAGATGTTGGGGCTCCATCTTCTGGGCGGCCGACAGGTGGGGACTGACGTCAATGACCACGGTTGAGGAGGCGGCTCGGGCCGCAACCCGAGTCCTCGTCCCCTCCCAGCGTATCAGGAGATTGATGTGGTACAGTTGGCTTTCCTTCCGTTGGCATAGGCTCATCCTGTACGCCGGGAATCGGCAACCTGCTGACTGTGCGCTGGGTGCCCTCTGGTGTGCGTCGCTCCTGGTACACCCTCCGGGGAAATGGCGGTGCTCGCTCCCCAGCCTCTCGTCGCATCGTCATCTCCACTAGCTCAACGGCCTCGACGAGCTCTCCCACGGTGTGTGGATTCCTCATTCCGGCCGCCTGCCGAAGGGGCCGTGGCAGGGCATACAAATACCGGTCCACGACGACGCATTCGGCCACTTGGGCGGTGCAGGGGCTTCCGGTGAGCAACCAGTGATGGGCGAGGTGGTTGAGTTCGGCGGCTTGGGCGCGGGCTGGCAACCGACTGTTATACTCCCAGACTCTCAACAATTGGGCCGCGGCAATGGGAAACGAACCCACGCGCACCAGAATTTCCTTCCGTAGTTCATCATAGGATTCCTTTTGGCGCGCTGGCATGGAAAAGTTGGCCTGTTGGGGTTCCCCGGTTAGCAACGGTGCCAGTATCCGCGAATGCGGAATGCTTATTTCCGTCAGGTGTTTGAGAAGCTCTTCCATAGCTGGGGAGGGAGTCACCGCCTGACGGAAGATCAGAGAGGGAAAAAACAACAATTTGGTGAACCAGTACAATCGTGTGGGTCGGTGATCCTTCAGCAATCTGCCCGCATTCTCCACCAGTGTTACGGGCTGAAGAATCACACGACAGGGTTTAGTGCAATAGTGAAGCCCCGGAGGGTGTATTTATTGACAGGTGCTTTAAACCGTGACGTGCCAGTAGTATCAGGTGCTCGTCCTCTGTGCCACGTGATCCTGTTTGCCGGCCAGCTGAGTGCAATGGGACTTGGTGTCCGGTGCTTGGGTGGCGGGCTGGTTGATCCGCAGCTTTCTGGAGGGACAAGAGACACAACATTAGTTTCTGTCGTCTGGAGATCCTCTCTCCCTGTGTCACCCTCAGGCGCAGCTTTTATGGTCCTCTTCTCATCCGTTTCAGCTTGGACCGATCAGCCCGCTGTGATTGCGTGCAGGTCAATCTCCCTCGTTGCCAGGGCGACACTGATAGGTGACCGGGACATGGCTCACAATACACACACAAATATATATTTTTTTAAATATATACACGTGTGTGAATTTATGTGTGAATATATATAAATATATATATAAATATATATATATATATATATATATATATATATATATATATATATATATATATATATATATATATATATATATAATAAATTAACACACTATACACACATACTGTATGCAGTGTGTAAATATAAACTTTTATTTTGAATGTGATTAAACGTGATAAACCATTTTGCAGCCCTAGTTTCGGGAGGTACTTTCATGCACAAATGCTGCCTGCAAAGTTACAAGTCAGTATAATCATTCATAAGCATAATTATTTTAATCATTAAATAACCAATTTTATGTTTAAGAAAATAACTGAAGCTGCACTCCACACGTAGGCTTTATAACATACTAGCCTACTATTCTTCAAATCCTGAGTTAATTACTTTCAGATCCCCACCTGGTGTTTGTTAAAAACACACTTAACACTCACCTCTCCCTCAGGCACCTGCTGTTTCCTAACAGATCATCTTGAAGAAAGCAGGTGGGTCTGGCACTGTCACTTACATACTTTGTTCCGTTTTGACACCACCCCCCTGTCTGTTCATCTGTCTTTGTCCCTACTGGGGAATGAGGTCAGTGTTTTTTTAGCAGAAAGCATGTGGTATGGAGTGTTTATTTGTGGAAGGATTAGGGTGGGCAGCGATCGCACACTATAACATCTCTCCATAAAAACCTGTATGACTCTAACAAGACCCAGCAAGCACATTCTTTCTTTGGATTTATATGGTTTCCTTCACGAACAATTTCAAGTTCTCCTTTGCAAACTTGTAAACAACATGGACCAAAACAACTTCACAAAACTTAATTGCGCACAGCATATTCATGTCTAATGTGAGCCATGGGTGTACTTCCCCTGAATGTCGAAAGTGAACTAATTTCACAATGTACGAGCACCTGCAGTGAGGCGTTTTCTTATAAAAAGAACTATGAGCACACATGACTGTTTTTCTTATCTGACATACTTATGACCGCACGTTCGTAACCCTAGAAGGCACTAAATGCTTTGTCAGCTTCTCTGCCCAAGGCCAGTCAAAAGACTGATTGGCACCTCTGAAGGAACACAATGCGTTAAAGTACCAGTGGACACAATGGCTAAGCACAAAGATGGCTATTAGGATGTTTTGGCAACTTTATTCCTTCAAGGGTCTTTAAACTATTTCCTGATCAGTAAAACTGTCAACAAACTCCACTTAGTGTATGTCACATTGAATGCATTAGCATTGACACGCAAACAAAAGTTGTACAAGAAGAGGAAAACCAAGATTAATGTTTAAGGCTGTTTTAACAATGATATTCTTCTCTTTTTTATTATGCCCTTTGTGAAAAAGAAATGCACTTGGTTATAGTATATGGGTAATAAAATTTATAAAAAAATAAAAATAAAATTTAAGTAACACTGCAAGTTGAGCACCCGCTTTCTGAATCCAGCCAAGGTGGGTGCTCACAGAGGACCTACCTTAGAAAGGACAGAAACCTGCAGGTCCCGGAAAAACACTGGAAAGAAATAATATATTAGGATTATACACACATAACGACCAGCACATAAATATATATAAATATATATAGAATGGATCATACTCAACCACCATTGTTCCAGCGCTGGAGCCCTGCTCAAGAGGCGATCCAAAGAAGCTTCTATTCTGTACCATTAGCAAGGTGGTCACTATGAAGCCGTAGGACCAACCAAAACATTATAGGTCTAGCATAGGAGACTGTAATGCAGGAAGTTCCCCTAAAGAGGGATTCCTCTGATTCCTCCTACCCCTACCTGCAGGTGCGCCTTTGCCTACCTGAACTTCTCGACCACCGTCTTGAAGGAGTTACCGAAAAAGTTTAGTAGGCAAAACCGGAGCTTCTAGAAGAAAGCCCTTTTCTTTTTTCTCGACATCTGCTAGGTTCACTCACAGATGTCTCTCTGTTACTACCATAGCCGCCATAGACCTGTCCATGGTGGAGGCGGCCTGCTTAGTAGCATGGAGAGCGAGATCTGTGGTGCGGCGCAGCTCAGCTACCTGATCGGGAGAAAGGCCCTCGCCTTTATTCAGGTCTTTTAGTAGATCAGCCTGATATGCCTGGAACACTGCTATCATGTACAACGAAGCCACAGCCTGACCCGCTACTGCGTGTGCCCTGCCATTTAAAGGGGGGGTGAAATGCTATTTCATGCATACTGAGTTTTTTACACTGTTAAAGAGTTGGATTCCCATGCTAAACATGGACAAAGTTTCAAAAATTAAGTTGTACGTTTGAAGGAGTATTTCTGTTCCAAAAATACTACTTGCGGTTTGTCACAAGTTTCGGAAAGTTTTTTTCGAGTATGGCTCTGTGTGACGTTAGATGGAGCGGAATTTCCTTATATGGGTCCTGAGGGCACGTTTGGTTTTTGGTTGCCGGGACAAGACAACCCTGCACAGATTACCAAAAGAGAAACAGCATTAAGGGACCAGTGGATGGAGTTTATTTTTACAGAGCATCAACGGAGTTGTGCAAGTGTTTGTGTTTGTTCCCCTGCATTTCGAAGATGCTTGTTTTACAAACAAGGCCCAGTTTGACGCCAGATTTGCACATCGTTTATTTCTTAAAGATAATGCAGTCCCAACGAAAAAGGGTCACGATCGTGTGTTGGAACCGCAGGCGGTGAGTAAAACTGCTTCAAATATCTCTGTGTTATTAACTTAGCTATCGGCGTGTAAGCACATCAAATAAACAACATGCGATGTTGTCATCAAACTGCACTTTCCACATATGCAGCTTAAAAAAAAAAAGATGACAAAGTGGAACTTAGTCATTTTCCAAAACCGCTAAGCAAATATATACAGTTTCAGTACATACCACATAGAGACGTTGTTGCTGATGCTGCTCTTGTTCAATTTCAGCCTCTGGATCTGATTCTGGATCATAAATATACGCTGAATCTGACTGTTAGCCATGGTTTGTTTTGGTTGGTTTTGTCCTTACGGTGTCACAGCTTCCAGACCCGCTCAACGCAAAAGCCTACTGGCGCTCATGATTCTTTAGCTCCGCCCACACGTCACGCCTCCAGCCACTCATGTTTTTCCGGGGAAAATCGGTACAGACTATCTTTCTCTTATGAATATAATAAAACTAAAGACTTTTTGGAGTTATGAAGGATGCAGTACTACTCTATAGGTTCTCAAGATTAACAGGATATTGAGTGAAAACGAGCATTTCATCCCCCCTTTAAGCGAGATGTATACTGAAAGGGCTTAGATGGCAAGCAGGGAGTATTAAGAGAGGACATCTCACCCATAGAGAGATAGCTAGCCAGCATCTCTTTAAAAGCGTAGCATCTTTTATGCTCACCTTGTGCCTTGGGCAGTCCTGATATCGAGTCCTGTTACATGAGTTTGAACGAGAATGCACCCGTTGATGGTAAGGCATAGACGGACATTAGGGGTGTAACGGAACGTGTATTCATACCGGACCGTCTTGGTACAGGGCTTTCAGTATGGTGCACATGTGCACCGAATGACCGAATGCAATATTTTGTGTACGGAACATAGGTATGTTTCCGTGTTTCCATACAAACTTATTAAGTGGCGGAAGTCTCCGCGTTCAAATCCCGCCCTGCAGCTGATTCTAAAGTTTTCACTGGTCATGTCAATATGTCAATCACTGTACAGATTGCCCAGCACTGATTTCTAAACCTACCCATCGACACTGTAACCTAAACCAATGCAATCTGTGCAGTATGCATTAAAAAGTGCACTACCATTGTTTTGAACATAGTGTTTATTTTACAGAACTGCTCATCCTTAATCAAATGTGCACAGTTTTAATAAAAAAAAAACAAAGAACATAAATGGCCTCTTTTGAAAAAGTGCATAATCGTTCACGTTTCAATACTCTGTGATTTACAAAGATCTGAAAAGACAGAATTTAAAGGCACAGAAGCACTGTGAAGTAATGATTCAGCATTATTCTGCCTTTTCTGAAGATCACTTTAGGTAAAAGCGAGACGAGTAGGCTCTATATGAGTTCTGTCCTGAATGAGCACATTTGAGGTCATTTAGCAGTTGGTTAATGGGCTTGTGGTGTAATGGCTGCTGAAGTCATCCATATGTTACACATTAGTGGAAATTATCATTGTAGTGATCATAATGAGATTCTAGCTTGTAATGACCTTCCGGTAGTGCTGTAATGCAGAGAAGCCTTCAGAACTGCCAGTAAAGCCATGTTTTTCTGACAAAGCATCTGTTAAATGGTAGTAGCCATGAGCTATATGTCAAAAAAATCAGCAAGAAATATTAATTTATCTTTGTGAAAAAGAACACTTTAGCATACTTTTAAAAAGAGTGCTTATTACGGAAATAATATACTTTAATGGAATATGCTTAAGTACAAACGGAATGCAATCCTTTTGGACACCTAATTGCATACAGTATATATTGCAATTAATGGACATTTATTATAGCCTAGTTGAAATTTATATTAAAGCAATTAGCTAAAGTTTAGAGACGAAGGTTTTTTTTTTTTAATACTAGTATTTGACTGATTATTGCATTATTGCCTTCTCTTCCATCTGTTATTTTGAAAACATTTTCCTGCCTATGAGAAAATTCAACCAGTAGAGTGTTGTTTTTTCTGGAGGTTTGAACCGAAGAAGAGCATCATGGGATGGATTGCATCACCTCATATTGACATATAACGTATGTGGTTATGTGTGCTAGCAGAGTTCAGAGGAAGTGGGCCTGACAGGGTCGGGTGGTCTTTGTAGGTCAGTCTGTTTCCTGAGAAAAAGTCTTGAAGTATTCAGGGTCTTCGCTCATCAGAGCTCTTATTCTACTTTTTAGTTCCCATAACCTCACAGTGTCTGTGACATTTGAAGTAGCATCACCCTGGAGATGCACACACACACACACACACACACACACACTTATGAGTCTCCTTTTGAGTCCTTTATACTGTTTTATTCAGATCACATGCTTACATGCACAAAGACAATCTCAGTGGGTTATACACTTTGCCCTTTTTTTTCTGTTTCGTATTTCTGTTATTGTAGTACAAATATTACAAAATAAGACATCAAATATTTCATAAACCACTTATACTTTTCTAAAGTAATACAAAAGTAATTTTTCTAATGTGACACAAGCAGATAAAGTTTCTGATAGCAGTGTAGCATGCTATTCTTTGAAATGTACAGTATATCCATTTTGCATGTTGTTTCACATACCATGGTTAAAATAGTAGGCAATGTACAGTACATACTGTGTAGTAAAGTATCAATAGACAATTAATATTAAGGAATATTATTGATTGGACTCAATATGACAATAAATCAACTGTCTTCTGTAGTGCTGCTTTATAGTAGCTCAACTGGTAGACCATTGCTCTATGAAGCGCAAGGATAGGGGTTCGATTCTCAGAGAACACATGATAGGCAAAAATGTATAGCCTGAATAAAAGCGTCTGCTAAATGCATACATTCAACTAAAATTAAATTAAAATTTAAAAACATTTATTGTAATTTGCTTTAGAATTAATGGACTTTGCAGTGTGGACACTGTTATTGAATTAACTGAATCTGTCTTGAAGGAAATTTAGTTCAGTAATCACAGATTTGTCTTTTTTAGAGATGCTTTAACACTGAAATTGTATTCATTGCATAAATTAAGGTGTTTTTAAACTATGCTGGGAAGTTGCTTTGAATCTGTATTGTATAAAGTACTATATAAATAAATGTGACTTGATTAATATGCAGTAAGCAATTTGCTAGTAGGCCTGTTCCAGTTTTAAACATAGTCGTGCATTGGATCTTATAGAATTTCCCTCTCCCATGACACATGCAAAGCACTCCATAATTATATTCACTAATGGTCTTGATATATGCGATTGCTCTTTATAAATATAGCATGGAGCTAGATAGTCCTGAGAGACGGAACCTTTTGATCGGACTGTATTTTCAAAAGAAAGAAAAAAAAACTTTAATGGACTTCACATAATCTTTATAGATTCAGATCAGCAAAATGCCATATTGTGTGAATAAAAGACATGTGTTTAAGAATCAAAAGCTGTCACATTGCCAAATAAGATGGAGTGCCTGCTGTGTCTGGTCAGTTATGCTGACTCCAAGACCATAAAACACTACAGTCTCTATCTACTCTATTCAGTATATCACTCTGCATGCTACTTAAAATGACAACATGCTAAGAAACATAGAAAACCATTATAATAATTTGCAAAGAACAACTCAAATTTGGTTTTGTTTGACATTTATTACTGTAAGTTTAAGGAATGTTTATGCTTGTTTTATCATTTACTTGGCTAAGGCAAAAGTCTGGTAAGTAATAGCACACCTTTACTCAAGAAACTGCTTGATGATCTTACGGTAGATGATCTAAGAGATGATAATTCATGTCAGTAGCACAAATGATGCAGGGTGAGCTGTGTATCAATCAATCCTAACCTCTAATCCTAAATATGAGCAATAGTAATAGTGAGACTTGCCTTGCCAGGCACAGTTAATTAGTTTACAGGCATTGACATCTGTGAGTACTCTCCGCATTCAAAGTAAATGCTTTGTTTACGTTGTCTGGTTGTGTCTGCACTGCAGGGCCTCTAGCTGCCTGTAAACAGCACAGGTGTCTTTCTGCCTTCCCTGCAAGATAGTTTGAACAACATCAGACGCTAATGTTAAACGCATTACCACAAATAGAGATGCTTAAAAAGAAAAGAAAAAAGAAAACAGTCCAGAACTGGGTCGTGTGAATGACAGTATATAGACATGCCATTGGTGAACATGAAGCTTGTTTAAGAAGCCTGGTGTTTACTAGTGATGGTAATCATAAATAAAAATAAAATAAATTCTAAGAAAAATTATTTTGAAAAAATAAATGCAAACTCAAAAAAAAAAGAAAAAAAAAAAGAAAAAAGAAAAACTTGGTCTTGTCCCAAATGTCACAACATTGTGAACACTTTCCAACATTTACTGTATGATTTTAAGATCCATCTTTTCACACTGAGGGCAACTAAGGAATTAGCAACTACTACAAAAAAATGCATTGTTTTTCCTTCTGGAGCATAAGTGGCTATTTGTACTTTTTGTAATAGTTGCATATTTTGGTAAAACGATTAACATTTTGCTGATATGCACTTTTTGTCTTTTACACTTTCTGACATATTATGACAATGTGGTGTAGTGAAAAAACAAAACAATAAATACAACATTTGAATGTAGTTTTGCAACAAAACGTGTTTTCTAGATATTACCAATCATTGGCTAACACTTTTTGTCTGCCCCACTTTTCAGGTCAGAGTTGTACCCCTGCATAAGAGATCTTTTCTCTGTTCCCAAATCTAGTCTAGAAACCTGCATCTTACAATGAAGACCAGCATTCAACCACATGCTTATCTTTTCAGCAGAGAGGAATAAAGTAAGACAAAAGAGTCCCTCTGTTTCTATTGTTAACATTCACACTCTTTTATGCTGTGTCAGGCATATAAAAGTCATTCTGATAAATTATTTAAATGTGTGATGGGAGGAGTACGCTTGTATAAGTGCGCAAGTGTATGTTACATTACTTAGCAGACTCGGCACATCTGCTCGTAGTCCTGTTTGCCGATTAGTCAGACATTCCCGGCCCATGAAGTCTGCTGGTGTTGCAGCTGTGCAGTGGAGACCCCTACCAGGGGGCTCAGCATCTGGACTCCATCCCCTTATTTCAGGGTGTGTTCAAAGGTCAGGCAGCAAAAAGAGTCCTAGGACGACTTACGGGATATGGAGTCCATCAAAAGTCCTCCTTGATTTCAACTGGATATTAGAGAGATGGGGAATTAGGGACGTACAATTTGATCAGAGTTCAGAGAATAGATGGATTCCAATCATCGTCCACTCCAGAACTCAAATCCCATATAGATACTCCCAGCTTGATGACTGATTACACATCTTAGATGACTGTGATGATTCCAGCATGAAAGGCCATTCCTCCCTCTTTTCCTTTTGCCAGTGCTTCATTGTGCTGCACTCATCCGCTCACTCATTGCAGCACTCCATCCATCATGCTAGTCTTTGTTGGCTTGTCACCCAGATAAGATCACTCACATAAACAGCTTAAACACTTGAAAAAAGGAGACCTGCTGGAGAGACACTTCCTCTTCCTCTGTGGCATGTTAATTAGGGAAATAGACTCTAGAGTCAGGATCATTGAGACTCAATTCAAGTTCTGAATTGATCAGTACAAAGACAAGCATCCTCATGGGGGACATTATTCAACTTTCCTTTTGTCATTCATCATTTAGTCTTTCAGTCTGCTTACTTGATAACATTGCATCTTAAATCCATCAATTGGAATGTATTAGTATAAATACAAATGCATATAAATGTGTATATAATGAAATAATTAATGAATAAATATACCTTTATTTTATTTTACTTCATTTTATTTTTAATATTTTTATTTTATTTTATTTTACAAACCTGATTCCAAAAAAGTTGGGACACTGTATAAATTGTGAATAAAAACAGAATGTAATGATGTGGAAGTTTTAAATTTCAATCTTTTATTCAGAATACAACATAAATTACATTGAAAAAAATATCATTTTAAGGGAAAAATAAGTTGATTTTAAATTTCATGGCATCAATGCATCTCAAAAAAGTTAGGACAAGGCCATGTTTACCACTGTGTGGCATCCCCCCCTTTTTTTATAACAGTCTGCAAACATCTGTGGACTGATGAGACAAGTTGCTCAAGTTTAGGAATAGAAATGTTGTCCCATTCTTGTCTAAAGCAGGTTTCTAGTTGCTCAACTGTCTTAGGTCTTCTTTGTTGCATCTTCCTCTTTATGATACGCTAAATATTTTCTATGGGTGAAAGATCTGGGCTGCAGGCTGGCCATTTCAGTACCTGGATCCTTTTTCTACACAACCATGATGTTGTAATTGATGCAGTATGTGGTCTGGCATTGTCATGATGGAAAATGAAAGGTCTTCCCTGAAAGAGTCGACTTCTGGATGGGAGCATATGTTGTTCTAGAACTTGGATATAACTTTCAGCATTAATGGTACCTTTCCAGATGTGTAAGTTGCCCATGCCACACGCACTCATGCAACCACATACCATCACTTCTGCGCTTCTGTATCAGGTTTAGATATGGCTACGATAGATAGATATTTAGATATTCAGCCGGCAACGTCGAATGGCATGGTGGATTGTGTTCACAGACAATGTTTTCTCTAAGTATTCCTGAGCCAATGTTGTTATTTCCATTGCAGTAGCATTCCTGTATGTGATTCAGTGCCATCTAAGGGCCTGAAGATTACGGGCATCCAGTATGGTTTTCCATTCCTTGACCGGTACTCAGCTCTCGATAAATCCAAAAAGAGCCAATATTTGACATGACATTTTAAAATGTCTCTCTTTCAACATTTGACATTTTATATATATTCTATTGTGAATAAAATATACGTTTATGAGATTTGTAAATTATTCCATTCCTTTTTTACTCAGAATTTGTACAGTGTCTCAACCTTTTTGGAATGGGGTTTGTATTTTATTTTATTTATAAAGAAGCTGACAAATTCAGTTTTATCATCACAGGAAAATTGAATTTATTCATTTTGAAATTATTAATACACAATTAAAAATAAAATACAAATTCTAAAATTATTTCACAATTTTACTATATTTCAATCAAATAAATGAAACTTTGGTGAGAAAAAAATAAATAAACATAAAAATAAAAAAATAAGCAGTCGGAAAAATTCTGAAGTGTATAGGCATCTACTCTCTACCCAGACTCAGTCCAATGGAGCAAAATTGATTGGATGGCTCTTCATAGAACAAATGGTTGATGACACAAAACACCATAAAAGCATTCCATGAGTGAAATATCTGCAATGACCAAGTCAGTTTCCCAATCTCAACCCAATTGAGCATGCATTTCACTTGTTGAAGACAAAAGACAAAAGGCAGAATGTCTGATGATGTTCATGAGTTCTAGACTTAAGGCAGTCATTGCCTGCAAAGGATTGTCAATAAAATATTAAAAATAGAGGCTGTGTATAAAAATGGTTGAAATTCCCCAGCATTTTATGTTCTATTTTTGTTCAACCCCTTGAATTAAAGCTTTAAGTCTGCACTTTAATTTAATCTTGATTGTTTTATTTTAAGTTCTGGTTGTCACAGTGCAGGGTGCCGTCTCAGCTTCCCCTGTGGTCTGTGTTGTCCTGTCTGTTCAGTAGCTCGTGGTCTGGGCAATCAGCGCTGATCATGGCGGGGTTGTGCAGATCACGAGCTGATTCTTCCCCACCTGTCGCTCATTCCCCCACTCCCTTTATATGTCTCTGCTTTTCTGTCGTGAGTAGAATGTTTTGTCTTTGCCCATGTTTTGCATTGTTTCTCAGTATCAGTCTCACCTTCTGTTCTTGTGTCAAAGGATCCGTAATTCAGAGATCCACCAGCGCGAGTGGTCGGCAGTGTGCCGGCCAGCTCGGAGATCTCTGTGTGCACCAGAGCTTTTCCTTATTAGGGCCCGAGCACCGAGGTGCGAGGACCCTCTTGTATCTGCTTTGTTTCTTATTATTAGGGCTCAAGCCTGGAGGGCGAGAGCCCTATTGTTTTCCTTAGGATTATTTATTATTATTATTATTTTTTTTCTTCTTCTAACGTTACGGGGGCGTTTGGGGCCCTTAACATGCTTAAAAAGTCTTGAAAATTGGCACACACATTGGAACCTGCGGCCATTAGGGCTGGGCAGAGACTGATACACGGGCGTGGCACAGGGGCTCTACAGCGCCCCCTGGAATATGGAGGGCCACATATAGATCTCATTGTGCCGAACAACTTGCGTATTGCATGTCATTGGCTCCGCCCAACAGGAAGTCAGCTATTTAGAGTTATGTAAAAAGCGCATGCTCTGGAATTTGATATACTTGTCATAGGTTTTTTACTCGATTGCCACCAAACTCGGTCAACATGATCTCAAGACATTGGGGATGAAAAATAGCCAGGGGATTTTTGATATCTCGAACGGTTTGCTCGTAGCGTGGTGTTTAATTTATGGCGAGAATTGAGAAACAGGAAGTGTCTAATACCATCCACATACATTTCCTAATTTTAATCAAACTTCATCAGATTATTCATTGTATGATGTCGATCTCATATATGTGACTATTAGGAGTCAAAGTTATAGCGCCACCAACTGGCAGCAGGAAGTGTGTCATTTTCAAAATGCTTTGAATTCAGCATCTTATTTTTACTCGATTTGCTTCAAACTTCATCAGAATAATGTTAAAACACAGCCGATATAAATCTGCTGGGGGGATATTGATATCTAAAAATATTGTTGCCGTGGCAACATGTCAAACTGGAATACTTCTCAGGTGATTTTGAGGCATATAACATGCTTAGGGGTTAGTTTTAGCTACAGACACCAAACTCAGTACAAAAATAGTTCTTATCAAGACGGACAACTTTCTAATTCACAGTCATCAGCTACGACCAACAGGAAGTCGGCTATTTTGATTTGAATGTGGATTGTTTTTTACATTTAGCTGTGAATTAATGCATACTGCTCAGAGGATAGTAACACTATACACACCAAACTTTGTCTACATGTTGAAAAAACATTGAGTAACTTAAATTGTGAATGGGTTTTGGATAGCTTGGATGGTTTTGTCGTGGTGATTTTTTTAAATGACAGTAAAGATGGAATTATTAATTTTCCTGCATTTTAAAATTCCAAACACTTCAAAACCTTTTTTCATACAGAGAGTAAATATGAATAGTTTCATGACATTACAACACTGTATGGATAACAGAAAATTAAAAAACTGTCAGACATCTCATCTTACTCTGTCCATCTGTTTGAGTATATGTGCTTAGACTTCCATTGTCTGAGAGAAATAGCGCCCCTAGGTGCAATCCCGGACTAAAAAAGGGAGGAGACTCTCTTTTGGTTTCACTTTTAAATCGGTTAAAAGACAAATAAATACTTGGATTTAATTCACACTGACAAGCTAAACCAACATATATGATTATTATTAGGTCAGGGCTCATTAATAATTGATGTGTGGTCAGTGATACCTGAGAAACACGAGAGATTAATCACCGCTCTGAGCAAGAGCATGTGGAATGATGAGCTCAGAAAAAAACGAGTTTATTCTTGTTTTATAGCTATTAAAAATAAAGTATTGCAGCGATAGGTTTCTGTCTTTCGTCGTACAAACGAACACATCACGGACCAGATTATTTCAAAATACATAATAGCTTGGCAAATATAAACGAAAACAGCGACGTGAACATAAACTGTTGAGAAACAAATCTGAAGTGGATCTACTGGATTTTAATATTAAGTGACCGCATATACCAGCTGCTTCTGTCTTCAATTTTAATCTATATAAAAAATGAAACTCATTCATCTTGGCTGCTTTTTTAATGTGTGTACGTATTTATTTATTATTTTGCTCTAACAAGACTTAATATATATTTAATTAAATCAATTACATTTTATTTTACATTTGATTTGTCCATCTTGTCTGCATCTAAACGCCTAAAAACCTAAAACATGCTCTATTATACTATTGTTAGCAATTTCTTTATCGTCCAATTTATCTGGTGTACACACTTTTATTTTCATAATAAACTTGTTTGTTAGATTATACACAGTTATAGTGGTCTATAATAAATATTGACAGGTTTTATTCAAGCTGTTTAGAATGATTGCAGTATGCTAATTTTTTAAAATGTAAATCCAAAAAAAAATTTTTTTTAAATAAATGAAAAACATTGGAAAAGAATAACTGTTGTACTTTTTTATACATTTTGTATAATTTCATAGTTTATGCATTATAGTTATAAAAACAAATAAATTTAGCCACTTACATAGAAATCTTAGGCCTTATCCTTTTCTGACAGTTTTAGGGATTTTTAAAAATCCTAAAAAACCTTATTTGTTCTGCAAATAATAATTTCAAACTAATTTGATACTGACCTCTGACATCCTGTGACATTATATTTATTTGAATTTACATAATCTCAGTAAATCTGTTCAGCTCACAGATGAAGACTAAGCTCTAATGCAAGCAGAACTTTCACAAATGCTTGTAGGTCAATAAAATCATTACAAAACACTTATAAATCATTTAAGGGATTTGATAACACTGTAAAATAATGTCTAATTTGTTAACATTAGCAAATGCATTGGTATCACTTTATAATAACTGCACTCATTAGTAAATAGTCAGTTCATGCTTCATAAAGCCTTGTCCCAATATTAAAAGTCAGTAGTAAGCAGTTTATAAATACAGCTATAAATAGCTTGTTCTTGGTTTATAAGCACATGTATTAAAAAGGAGAGTAAAGGGTCAGTTATCTTCCTATGAAAAAAATAAAATAAAAAATAAACAAACAACAACACAGATTAATACAGAACTCAGAAATGTTATTGTGGATTTTTGATAAACTCAGCCTGTAAATGAATTCATTCTCCTCCAAGAAGACACAAGTAGTTCACACCAAACATTTTTAACTTGAAGCCAATATACTGAAGATGTTATATTTCGTGTGGCCATAGCGATTTATTAAAGTAACATAAAAAAATACAATAGTTATTTTACTATATCTTTAAAAATTTTAATTCCAACTCTTCATAATTTTTTTTTATACGTAGAAGTCATCATTTGAAGGAAGCACAGTAAGTTTCATAGCTTTATCGTTTTCAAGAGCCAGCATAAAATTAAAACTATCATAACATATAAATCAAGCTTGCAATTCTTAGTACCAATAATGGCCACCAGATATAGGATTACTTTTAAATAATTATTGTAGAAACAAGTATGATTTAAATCATTTATAGAAATCTTTCAAAGAAAAATAATATGAATTTTATGCATTTTACTGATAAAATGACCCTCACTTAATTAGAATAACAAGCTGAAGTATTGTGAACTGTATATTAAGAATAATTCTTTATAGGCTTTATGGACAGATACGTTTTGAGTGACTCTTGAAGGTTCAGCACCACATCCTCTTTTACCACTGTTTAAAGAATTAATCTTACAGAACAGGTGCAAATGAATTTTGGATAGCTTGAATGGTTTTGTCGTGGTGATTTTTTGAAATAATAGTAAAAAAGGAACCAGTAAATGTCTTTTTATTTTTTTAAAGTGCAGCTTCTAAACACTTTTAAAAAATTTACTCATAGAAGACCAGTCATTCTGAGGAAATATGCATAGTTTCATGACTATTCAACACTATATGGATGATAGAAAATTGAAAAACTATCATACATCTGATGTCACTCTGTCCCTCTGTCACTGTGGGTAATGTTTGTGTGTGTGTGTGTGTGTGTGTGTTAAGTGAATTAGGTGTGAAACTATCAGGGAGCGTTTAGTCTCCATCGCCAACATTTTACAGAAATGTCACTTTCCTGAGCCCCTTTCACACTGCCATTCCGGCAAATACATGGGTAAAGTGTTCCTGTAATTGTTCCCTGGTCGCTAGATTTGGCACTTTCACACTGCCAGTGATGACCCGGTATATGTGCGTGCTTTCACACACAGCCCTTGAAGATCCCGTAATGACACGTGACATCAGCGCGTGACGTGTAATGTACGAGTCGACAACGCTTGGCACGTTACACTTTAACTGAAGCAAGCAAACGATCTCGGCGTCAGCGCGGAAAGTGAGGAACTAACTGATCTCTGCTTCATTACAGTTTGCACATGTTTTCGTCGCGAATGTTGATCTTCCTTCAAAACAGCCGGTAAAAGAGTCGCGCGATAACGCGCGTCATCACTTCGATACGGAATTAGATCTGGCTTTTGTTCACACAGCGCTAGTTCCGGATCGATTACCGCAATGTTACTAGGTCCCCGACCCGGGTTCAATTCGGTAATCGATTCCGGGACGTGGTTGCTTTCACACAGAAGGCGACCATGTTACGGGAATATTGCAGGTCCGACGTGCAGTGTGAAAGGGGCTCTGGAGTCTCAGAATTACAATGTGTCAGGTTCTGAGGGATCTAAGATTCCAAAAAAAATATTTAATTAGAATACCATGAAGTATTGTGAAATGCTATATATTAAGGCTTTGTATATAGGCTTTATGAACATATTGGAGTGACTCGTGAAGGACCAGCACCACCTCCTCTTGTCCGATGGTTTGAGGAATATATCTTACAGAATCCGGGATTAAGATTTAGGAGCTCATTTTTATTCCACCTCCTTTCCTGAAAAGTCTGTCTTGCGGAATTGACAAAAAATTTATCTTCACATTAATTCCTAATTATTTTGCAATTATTTTTGTCAGTTCTTCTTGACCTGTTTTTCTTCTTCTTCTTTTCTGACCTCATGACCCAGTCAGCATTTTTTGTACAATGGTCAAGTCTTAACTTATCCATTTCTATATTGCATTTGTGTTTGATATTTCTCATGGGTATTTTACAGTTTGAGTTAAAACTCTATTTTAGCGCATTTCATCTGTAAAAAAAAACAAAAAACATGCCTAATAGTTCTGCACACATGAATATAAGGAGTTTTTCTCTTCCAGCTTTCCTGGACTATTGTATAGCACTCATAAATGATTAAATAAAAAATAATGGTAGTTATTAAGATTGATATGGTTTGGAATTGGTAAAATGTGCTAGGAAAAAATCACAATAAAACAATGTTTTAACGTTTAAGTTTGGAATATTAACTGACATGAATGAATGATATATAAATATTGTTCATTTTAACATAATGTTTATGTCACAGTGTCTGGGTTGTTGTTCCCTGGGGTTCCACTAGATGTCCTCCTTGCTCACGGTGTCTGTCACCAGATCACTTCCTCCTCCCTTATTTGGTCACCTTCCTCCTTGTTGTGTAATTGATTGTCCCCCACAGTTCTCTTGTTCCCTCATTATCCTTCTGTCTATTTATACCCAGTCTGTCTTAGTCTGTGTTACGGAGTCCTTGTTTAATGTCAGTGTATTATTCATGTCCGTCAATTCTTGCCTTGTCTTGCCTTGTGTTCGTGTCTTGTTTATGTGGATTGATGTTTTGGTTTCGACCCCTGCCTGGACTGTTTACCCCTTCGGATTTGCCCTATAATAAACTGCTTACCTGCAATTGGAGCTCTCCCTGTTTTCTGTGTCGCCTCACGTGACAGAAGGACTCCGTCAACACGAGAACCAGCGGTATGTCGTTTTTCCGTTCCTCAGCCAAGATGGCGGAGAGGCGAGTCAAGTATCTGAGGTTGACCGCCCTCCGCAAAGAGGGCAATGAAGTGGGTGCCCTGGCTCAGGTGTTCTGGTCCCTGGCCGAGGGCATGGGCTATAACGATGCGGCCCTTAAGGACTATTTTAATGATGGGCTGGATGATCCAGTGTCTCAGGATGAGATGGCGCAATTAGAGACACTGGAATTCTGGGAATTCGTGCGCTACCTGCAGCATCGGTGTCGGTGGGATGCCCCAGCCACTCCTGTCTCTTCCAGCGGGGTGGTCGTCAGCCCAGCACCACTGCCCAGGATGGCTATCAGCCCAGCGCCACAGCCCAAGATGGCCGCAAGCCCAGCGCCACAGCACAAGATGGCCGCCAGCCTAGCACCACAGCACAAGATGGCCGCCTGTCCAGAGTCATGGCCCAAGATGGCTGCCAGCCTAGCGCCACAGCCCAAGATGGCCGTCAGCCTAGCGCCACAGCCCAAGATGGCCGCGAGCCTAGCGCCACAGCACAAGATGACTGTCAGTCCAGCGCCACAGTACAAGATGGTGCCCGATGCAGAGGCGGTGCCCGATACTGTTCCGGATGCCGAGGTAGTGCCCGATGCCGTGGCCGAGGTGGTGCCCGTGGTGGTGCCCGAGGTCGTTCCCGATGCGGTGCCTGATGCTGTTCTGGAGGTCGAGGCGATGCCCGATGCTGTTCCAGAGGCTGAGGTGGTGCCCGATGCTGTTCTGGAGGCCGAGGTGGTGCCCGAGGCTGTTCCGGAGGCCGAGGCGGTGCCCAATGCTGTTCCGGAGGCCGAGGTAGTGCCTGATGCCGAGGCCGTTCCCAATGCAGTGTCTGAGGCCGTTCCAGAGACAGTGCCCGAAGCTGAGGCGCCTCAGGTTTCCACAGACAGTCCGGAGTCGAGTCATGTTCCCGTGAACTCTCCAGAGTCAAGTCCGATTCCCATGGACTCTCCGGAGTCGAGTCAGGTTCCGGTGGACTCTCCGGAGTCGAGTCAGGTTCCGGTGGACTCGCCGGAGTCAGGGCTAGTCACCGCTGACCCTCCAAAGTCAGGTCTAGTCACCGCTGACTTTTCAGAGTCAGGTCAAGTCACCGATCTTCTGGAGTCCAGTAAAGACACCAGGGGGTTACCGGAGTTTCGTAGTCCCGTTGGTACGGCCGCACAGAGGTCAGCTCCGCCTTGGGGGGCTCTCGTCCTGACCACATGGCTGTGGTGGTCTTCCGCTTGGACCTGGGGGGCCCTCGCCCTGACCACATGGCTGTGGTGGTCTTCCGCTCCGCCCTGGTGGACTCCGAGCTCGACCACAAAGATGTGGTGGTCATCCGCTCCGCCCTAGGGGGCTTCCGCCCTGACCACAAAGATGTGGTGGTCTTCCGCTCCGCCCTGGTGGACTCTGGCCTTGACCACAAAGATGTGGTGGTCACCCACTCCGCCCTGGGGGACTCAGGCGGCGACCACGTGGACGTGGTGGTCATCCGCTCCACCCTGGGGGACTCTGGCGGCGACCACGAGGACGTGGTGGTCTTCTGCTCCGCCCTTGGGGGCTTCCGCCCTGACCACACAGTTGTCGTGGTCTTCCGCTCCACCCTGGAGGGCTCTGGTTTTGACCACACGGCTGTGGTGGCCCTCTGCTCCGCCCTGGTGGGCACCTCAACATGCCCTCCTTGGACTTTGTTTGGTGTTCTTGGTTTCTGTTTTGTTTCTGTAGGTTTCCCTCAGTTAGTCTTGCCCTCCATCCCTCCCCCTGAACCTCCTCCGGTCCTCCTCCCTCCTGGTCTCCCTGTTTTATGTTTACATTTCTGGTGTTTGTTCCCCATGTTTTTCTTTTCCGGCCCTCCGTCCCTCCCCCTGAGCCTCCACCTGTCCGCCTCCCTCCTGGTCTCTGTGTTGTGTCTTGTCACCTGGGAGCCGCTCTGTAGTGGGAGGGGGGGTGGGGGGGGGGGTACTGTCACAGTGTCTGGGTTGTTGTTCCCTGGGGATCCACTAGATGTCCTCCTTGCTCACGGTGTCTGTCACCAGATCACTTCCTCCTCCCTTATTTGGTCACCTTCCTCCTTGTTGTGTAATTGATTGTCCCCCACCGTTCTCTTGTTCCCTCATTATCCTTCTGTCTATTTAAACCCAGTCTGTCTTAGTCTGTGTTACTGTGTGTCCTTGTTTAATGTCAGTGTATTATTCATGTCCGTCAATTCTTGCCTTGTCTTGCCTTGTGTTCGTGTCTTGTTTATGTGGATTGATGTTTTGGTTTCGACCCCTGCCTGGACTGTTTACCCCTTCGGATTTGCCCTATAATAAACTGCTTACCTGCAATTGGAGCTCTCCCTGTTTTCTGTGTCGCCTGTGTCGGCCTGACAAATTTCGATGTTTCGCCATGAAAAAGGAAGTTGCTGTAACTCAGACATACAATGTCCAATCTGCCCCAAACTTCACATGTTGGATAAGACTCTTGACCTGAACAGATCTACATGCCAATATTCAGTTAAAGTCATAGCGCCACCTGTTGGCAACAGGAAGTGACATATTTTACACTGTGACAGACTATTTCTAGAAATTTTATGACATCAATGTCTTTTTTGTGGTCAGTCTAATCTAAAGACCTGTGTGATGTTTAGTTGTGAAGATCTTGAGTTTTTGTTAAAAGGCGTCTCCATGGGGCCTTGACGAAGTTCGATGTCTCGTCATGGGAATAAAAGATGTTATAACTCAGGCATAAAGTGTCCGATCTTGCCCAAACTTCACATGTGTGATAAGGGTCCTGGCCTGAACAGATCTGCAGGCCAATATTCCATTGGGTGTGGCAAAATGGCTCGATAGCGCCACCTATAAACTTTCAACGGAGTGCATATTCACATTCAATGGAGTGCGCCTCGAGCTATTTTTCACGTACATGTACAAAAATCGGTACACAAATGTAACACACCAATACCTACAAAAAAGTATGGTACGAAATCCGAATCACAACAGGAAGCCGGTTATTTATAATTTTCTCAGCAAAATTGGTGTTGTTTTTGCCATTTTCAGGGGTTGTACTTTAACGAACTCCTCCTAGAGATTTATTCAGATCAACACCATACTTGGTCAGTGTAATCTAAAGGCCTTTGCGATGTTAAATTGCGAAGATCTTGAGGTTTCGTTAAAGGGTGTGTCCATGGCGGCCTGACAAATTTCGATGTTTCGCCATGAAAAAGGAACTTGCTGTAACTCAGACATACAATGTCCAATCTGCCCCAAACTTCACATGTTAGATAAGACTTCTGCCCTTAACAGATCTACATGCCCATATTCAGTTATAGTCATAGCGCCACCTGCTGGCAACAGGAAGTGACATCTTTTACGCTGCGACAAGCTACTCCTTTTTTTGAGATTAATATATATTTTGTGGTCAGTCTAATCTAAAGGCCTGTGCAATGTTAACTTGTGAAGATCTTGAGTTTTTGTTAAAGGGAGTGTCCATGGCGCCATGACAAGTTTGATGTCTTGCCACAGCAAGAGAAGTTGTTATAACTCTGGCATAAATTGTTCGATCTTCCCCAAACTTCACATGTTCGATAAAGAGTCCTGGTCTGAACACATCTGAAGGCTAATATTCCATAATAATGATAGCGCCACCTGCTGGCAACAGGAAGATTGGAACATATACGGAATATACTTTGATATATTCCAATCATATTTATGACTTTAAATGCATATTTCTCACCGTTAACCTTTTTACTAATGCCACTCGCTGGCGGGGAGCCCGGGTGCGAGGGCCTGTTCATCGCTGCTTGCAGCTTTAATTGTTTATGTTATGTTGTGTTTTGTGGCGAGAATAAAGATTCTCCTTTTTCTAACTCTGCATCTGAGTCCTCTGTCCAGTACGCACCCCTGACACTGGTGGCATACAGAGCCAACATAATAAAAACTGTGTCAGGGTCCAAATATATATGGACCTCATTGTATTTCACAGCAATGCCATGACAACCATCCATGCACAGCACAACTAAAAAAAGAATGTGAAAATCTGGTGTCTATTCCAGTGTTAGTGTTATCTCTTTTGCTTGTTTTGCTGCATTTGAATGAAGAAGGCTTTTATGCAGGTGGTGAGGTGCTCTGGTCTGGTTCCCACCCCAACAAACTGCACACATTCCTTTCTCCATTCCAATACTCACTTGAATAGCATCACTGGGTATTAATGAGGATTTATAAGAGCCTTTGTGTATTGCATTGCGAGTTCGTCTAAGTGAGGGTTAACAGCGATTTCCCCCAAAAGGGATTTCTACAACACAAGTGTTCTTCAAACAGAGTCAAAGGATGAATGGGAGTTAGATGAAAGGCTTTTGGGCAACTAGATAAGGCCACACCCTCCAGCTCTTTTTAACTCTCAGCCAGCTGATGATAAACAGAGAGATGAGCAATGGACCATTAGAGGAAAAATCAGTGAGTGGGAGTAACAGAAGTGGGAGTAACAGACTTAAAGATAATGATTTGTTGGATGTGGTTGGCTGGTGAAATGATCACTTTCTGATTTATTTATTTTTCAGTCATTCATATGTGTCTTAATTTTTGAGGAAACTTGACATAAAAACTGATAGTGAAAATCAGGCACATATACACATAGACACATATCTGAATATTTTTTATGTTTGGAGAAGAATTTTAGATCAGTAAGGTTTTGCTGTTTTGACTATTAACTGCATTTACTGTTACTTTTGTTCATCTTCAAAACACAAATGAAAATAATTTTATATTGTCTCATTTTTATTCCTTCCACTGAAAGTTAATGCAACAAAATCCATCATGCATTGAAAAAGTACAAATAGATATTGTAAAAATAATCCATATGAATTTAGCAGTTTGATCCAAACCTCTTGAGGAGACACGATCGCTTGTTGATGAGATTTTAGAGTTTTATTCACAAATAAACACTGATCAGTGCAACACAGAGGCTTAACCGTGCAAGAACCAAACTTGCATTGTACCCCATTATTTACTTTTCTTTTACAGTTTGTATATCCACAGTTCTAGTTTGGATTTCTCTAGATTGCTCAGACAGTTATTTTCCCTAATGCAGACATGCAGTGTGTTCAAGCACATCTTTTTGGCCTAGAGACAGGCAATGAGAGGCGACAGTTGGCACCTTGTTAAAGTTTCATTCTTAGCAACCAGTCATTGCCTTCTAATTTTTAAAGATAATGTAGTTAACGGTTAGGTTATTAAAACTTGGCTTTAGGACCATGTTTGTTGATCCAGGGCCAACAGAAGATTTCGATCCAGGAACACATCCTACTCTACAAAGTCAGAGTCACTGCACACATTATAAATAAAATCTTTATTGCAGTATTCCTAGTTAGGACACAATTATTTTTCCTTTCCCTTAAATGGAACTCATCATTGTGAACCCATATTGCTTTGCTGCTGTTCCTTTATATCTTGTTCTGCAGTAGAGAAAATGCTTGTTAGACAATAATGAGTTGTTTATTCATTAGTGTTTCCTCGTTTGCTTACTCTTTTTGCTCAACATTTCTTAAAATACAGTACACAAACGCATCCCAGGGGGCTAAGATTCCTCTCCTCTGACTGCGATTGGTGTTCGGTCTAATTTATGGGCCTGTTTATTCTCTTCAGCCCACTAATGCACTCTTGTCATGCACGCGGAAGCTAAAGCTGGAATTTCTTTGGAAGTGTTACACAGCAAAAGCTATAAACGGCCCAGCAGAATGGATTGTCAAATCCCCTTCCAGATTCCAATACTTGTGTAGCCGGGTGTCCCTGTCACTAAATTAGGCTTCCGTTGCCAAATAGGGAATTATGTTGATTATACATTGACTTTCATGTTTACATTCTCAAAAATGTGTCTGCGCTTTATTCCTTGTACATTTCCAAGTCAGTCATCTGCTGTGAGGATATCCCTTACCAGGTGAACTTCAGCTTGAGGGTGTTGTTTGCTTCAGCCATGTTTGTCAACCAGCTTTAGAAACAGCATAAACCTGGCATTTCATGTTGGTCGTAGCTGGTCGTTTCATCAAGGTGAACCCATGATCCACCTCCATTAAAGGTGTATAATGAAAGGTCTCTCATTTTCCCCTTATTCTGAGTTCTGCGTCTCTTGTCATGAACAGTTCAGTAGTGTCCTTAAAATAACCAAGAACCCTCGTTTTAGAGATATTAGACCACACAGAGACCCTTTCACCAAATTAGGCTCTGCGCTGCTGTTTGGCATGTAAAGCTTTAAAGCCTGAAGCTCTTTAAAAGTATCTGATGGCTGACAGCCATTCTGAGGCTCGCATATCTCACTGACTCGACCTCCAATGGCGAAGCCAGTCCAAATATATTCGTGCTGACGCATTCAGAAGTGTTTTTTAAAAAGACAGGCCAATTCATTTGCTTCTGGGATAAAAAACATGAATTTAAAAGTAACTAAATCTTGCTTTCAGCCAAAACTGTCAATTTCTCTTACACTTCTGTACAAACCTGGCATGGATGCAACCTGGCATGGATGCAATACATGCAAGAACCAATGAAGTGTGTGCAGTTTCTTACACAGCAAGAGCCACAAAATAAAAAAGAATCCATTATAATCAGTGATGTCGCTACACTGGATGTGTCACGATGAGACACTTCCAGAAATCTGATCACATACACCCACATTTGCATACTCTCGACAACAGCACAAGTGGATTTAAAACTTTCACTTTGGTACGTTGAGTGTAGATCGCCTTTACCTGTTGGGGTGTGATGCGACAAAAGTCACATTCTGTGAAAACATGGTTTATTCTTGACATTAAAAAATGTAATATTGATTTTGTGTTAATACTACACACGTGATAATAGAGTAAATAATCCAATTCTAATAAATGGTTGACACTCCAGCACAGTAGGTGGCAGTATTGGCTGGTTGCCACCTGTCATAAAACAGGAAAAAGAAGACACAGTGTGTATTTACTAAATGCAGTGCAAAAATCATGTCAACTGAGATATAAGACGAAAGCAATATACTCGCAACTGACGACAGTTAGCACACCAGTTTGCTAAAGGCAAGAAATATTTGTGTAAAAGTAACCCTTTAAGTATCAAGTTCTACAGTAGCTCTAGTTGACTTGATTGCAAATAAATGCACAGACACTATTTAAAATAAAAAAGAGATGACACACACTGTTTTCCTAATGAATGTTGTTCAGTTGCTTTGACGCAATGTATTTTGTATAAAGCACTATATAAATAAAGGTGACTTGACTCTAGTTACTTGTTACTGTTTTGTGATAACACTAGTTGTGCTGACCTTTTGGCTAAATAGTTTTTACTTGTAAATATATGTGTCCAATAAATCTCTAGACTTGTTTTTCTCACCAACTGAGCTGTCAAAACCTCTTTCACAGGAGCCAGCCAACCACTGAGCTAAAAGAGGAGATTCTTGAAGACATTTTTGTGAGACTGGTAAAGAAGCATTGTCTGTGTTCACATGTCTTTTCAAAGAGTGAGCAACCACACAACGTTTCTGGACAAAAGACAGAGACACGCACTCTTTCTTCTTTTGAAAGGTTGTTTTTTTCTTTTCCCACAGAAACCTCCACAGGTGCTGACATCATCAAACCTCCACACGTTACATGATGAAATGGCTGTGTTTGCTGTGAAACTGATATTAAGGTCTGTTGCGTGCCTGGAGAAATGCATTTGGACTTTTCCGTGACAATCCACAGCGTTATCTGATGCAGTCGGTTTAAGAGAGCTGTGAGAGAATGATGTGCTGTCAGAAATCGAGAGCCTTGAGCATCTAGGAGTCTGCTGACCTGCTTGGCCTTCAGGTCACTTTATCTCTTGAGTTTGAATTATGTTGCTCATCAGTATGAGAACCACCCAAAACCTTCTTCTGTTTTTCTCCTCATTCTCTTTGAATTTGTCATCAGTGTTTGAACTGAAGTGGGGCCGGTAGCTCCTGGACCCACGGTACGAGTTAATGGACCACCCATATTAGCCAAGGAATTAAACTTAGGTTAAAAAAAAAATAAAATGTTAATTATATTAGTGATTTGTAATTCTGAAATTAAAACCATTCTCATCACATAAGAGGTATTTTAAACGGAAAAAAAAGACTCACTTGAATAGGATTCCCAGATAAACAGCGAATGTCCTTACATATTTGACTAAAAATCTTTAAAAAGATAAATAAAGGACAAAACATTTTTTAAAGTAATGTTTGAGGATTGTTCTAATAACTTCGTTAATATTTGATATATGTTTATATATCAGTAAAGAAAGAAAGAACAAAAAAAAAAAAGAAACAAATAAGCGATCAGATGAGAAATATGTAATGTAATGCGTAACTTTTTACCTGGGTCGATACTTCATTATAAGAGAAAATTAGGCTAAGACTTGGTACCCCCAAGAGCTCTCTGACTAAAATAACCATGGTTTGTCATCAGAACAGACTTCAACAAAGCAGGAGAGCTTTTAGCATGAGGAGTCCAGAAAAAAATCCCTCTTGTCAATGAAGGTAATGTGAGCGTGTTATGCTGACACAGCAGAAAGGAAACTGCTCTCAGGAGACTGAATCAGATGACAGTGAGGACACTACTAGACAACAGTGAGACACAGTGATTCCCAGACATACACATACAAATGAAAAGAAGGGAGGAGGAGATAACGGTAACCCTTCCATTAAAGGTCTTGTTAACCTAGGGCATTACGGTAATTTACCGCCTAACTGTAAAGTGTCTGTGTATGCCTGTGTAAGTGATGTTTGTTTGTGCTGACTGAGATATTGCATTTTTGCTTTGAGTGCAGGGGAGGGATGGTGATGGAGGGGAAGGGAGGACGGTTGACTTAGTATCATTTATGATTAGAAGAATAGTACAATACATTGCTGAACAAAAAAATAAATAATAATATATATATATATATATATATATATATATATATATATATATATGTGTGTGTGTGTGTGTAAGTTTTTTGCATAACATTTGCAATAAGAATGTCTTGATCAAACTGGGCTGCTAAACTACCTTGGGCCAGCAAATAAATAGAAACCAAATTACAATAAAAGTCTGACATCTTTAAGCATGACATCTTTATTTTTATTTTTTATAAACTTCAGAGACCGTAACGAAATACATATACTTAAGTACACTTTTTGAGTGTCTGTAGTTTACTGTATTATTTTATTCTGTTAACTTATGACTTCAACTTCACTACATTTGAAAGTTAAGTTAACACCAATAGAAATGAAACAAGTAAGTTGATAATATATTATCATTATAATATAATATATATAAGGAGTCTGACAGCAGTCAGTGCTCCACACAGAGATCTGATTTCATCACCATCAGTATGTCTGGAATAACATGAGGATACAGAACAAACTGAGACAGACTCAATCCAGAAGAACTGTGTTCCAGAAGTCTCCAAGACACTTCAAGAAACCTGCAAAGCTACAGTACTGTTTAAAGTTTTAGGCACTTGTGAAAAAATGCTGTAAAGTGAGGATGCCGTCAAAAATTATGTTGTAAATAGATTTTATTAATTAACTTCTATTAACTTAATTAAATAAACATTTGGTGTGACCACACTATGCGTTAAATAAAGCTTTTTTTTCCCTAGATGCACTTGTGCATAGTTTTTCAGGGAGCTTTGCAGGCAGCTTTCTTGAAGTGTCTTGGAGAATTTGCCACAGTTCTTCTGGATTGAGTCTGTCTCAGTTTGTCTCAGTTTGTTGTGTTTCTTCATGTTATTTCAGACAGACTGATGATGGTGATATCAGATCTCTTTGTGGAGCACTGCACTGGCTGCTGTCAGACTCCTTGTGCAAACAAAAATCTTATGGATTATAACAATTAATGGTAAAAAATTATATTTGGAAATGTAAACTGATATTTACAACTGACACACTACAGGAAAAGATAGAAATAACTGACTTAAAACCATTTTTTGTTGGTAAAAATACTAGTGGCCTAAGACTTTTGCACAGTACTGTATGATTGCACCGACCATGATACCAGTCGAGTTGATGATATGAGTTTCGTGAAACAACACGCTATGGGTTTATTTTAGTCCATCTTAGTCAAGTTGGTTAGGGCTGGTAGATCACAGCACCCATCTATCATGTTCAACAAACCATCTTCAACAGCTGCTATGACCTGATCTTTCCACACAGGTAGCACATATTCTCTATCCTTGACGCTCATACATGCAGATTTCGTTTCAACACTCGTTGGCAGGATGTGAGGGCAGAGAATGGGGAAAACCCAGTAGAAGTTAGGTCATCTGTGGGGCCTGAAGTAGAACAGTTGTGGTTTGATGGTGGGTGGAGGGTGGAGGGTACTGGGCATTGAAAGATGATGTCACTCACCACATGGCACAAAAGGATGTTTTGACAATATTTAGGTTAATTGTGCCAAACAACCTGGCAATGAAGAATGACCTCAGAGCAAAGGCGACGTGGCAAATTATGTCACCATGGTGCAGCATCACAGAGACCCTAATAAAACTGAAACATGAGGACCAGTGGTACAGAGAGAACTGCACCCTAATTTAAAGTCAGCCCTTATTAAGAGGAGAAGAGACAGCATGCTTTCTTTCCTTAAATATCTGCTAAAGAAGCTGACGTGGTGATCGGTTGCAGGAGGAGACGTAGGGCACTGATGTCATCAATATCACCTAGACACACTGTTGCATTAACAATACCTAATTAAATACTGGTTCATTTTCTCCCCTTTTCTCTCTCAAATATATGCATACGCACAAAACATGACTTGACTAGAGTGCTAAATTGCAAACATATCCACATCACTGTGATCGAATGCTTTCTTAAAGGGGTAGTTCTTCCAAAAATTTTAAACTGCTGTTCATTTACTTAGTCTTGGGATATCCACAATGAAGTAAACAGTAAATGTTATTAAAGCCATTGGTAAAACCCTAATAGCCACAGTCACGTTAAGAGCCAAGAATGCATAAACAGGCAATACAAAATAAATACCCCTGACTCCTAATGATATCTTGAGGTCTTATGAAGTAAAACAACTGGTGTGTGCAAGAAACTGAACATTATTTGCAACATTATTACCTGTAATACATGACAACTTTCATTGCTGTGTGCTAATTTTGTTATTGAGAAGAAAGCATGCAGCATATCCAACCCTTGTATTTTTTAGTATTACTAGTATTATAGTGAAATACTTTTAATCAGGCAAGACAAAGAACAGGGATTTAAAACAATTCTGAGAACCTGACCCATGAAAACGAAATTCGATTTTGGAGAATGTAGCCACCCACTAATAGCATCTGTGACCATTAAAACAGTACACGCCCCACAATGTCCCTTCATGTTTCAGTAGAAAACGTATCAGCTAAGTAAGGAAAACTACAGTATGTTCATCATTCTTTAAAAATCTGTGCATCTTTGCTTTCATATTTTTGACATTTTATAATCTGTGCATCTTTGCTTTCATATTTGTGACATTTTATAATCTGTGCATCTTTGCTTTCATATTTTTGACATATTTTATAATCTGTGCATCTTTGCTTTCATATTTTTGACATCTTTTATAATCTGTGCATCTTTGCTTTCATATTTTTGACATATTTTATAATCTGTGCATCTTTGCTTTCATATTTTTGACATATTTCATGAGATATTTTACAGAGTGCACACAAAGAGCTTCTTGTTATGTGTTACAGTTGACATGAAAGAAAATCTATTTTTACTGTAGTGTGAAGGCTAACATACACAGAAAATAAATATTTACATTTTATTAAAATATTTGCAAGAAAATTATTAAAGAAGTAATGAAATCAGGCCACATAGGTGTTTCTTCTGGCAGTAAATCTGCATTCCTGTTTGGAGAGGTCTAGCATGTGCACTGTGGAGTGTGCTTCTGCAATTATACTCATCAAAATCAGAAACCTCCTCAGAGACAATACACAAAGCCTCTCATATGCAACTCACGGCCCTCCAATCATGTTAGATGCCAGCATTCGAAATGACAGTGTAGGCGCTCTAAATATTTCTTTGATTGCAATTAAAAGAAAGATGGAGCGCACAACTGAGAGAGAAACACCAGAGTACAGATGGATGGATTGGACTGAAAGACAAAGTGAGAATCTTTTCCTTTTTTTCTCTCTCTCTCGAATCAAAGGTGCCAGAACGCCCCGCCTGTCTTCAGGGAACTGTAATGAAGTATTAAAACTAAAGTTACACTATTGACCCTGTCACTGTTTTGTGACCTCATGTTTCACAGACTAATTTTTCCCTGCTGGTCAGTAAGACTCGGCTTGACAGTGACAAACTGAGGAAAGTTTCAGGTTTTGATTAGATTTCCATGCTACAGTGACACCAGATGGCCTTAGTTTTACAGTTACAGCGTGTTTTCCAGGCAAGTTTACAATGACATCAAAAGTCCAGCTCCATGTTACACAGCTCATTCTGTCAGCGGCTGTGTAAATGCTGGAACTTGTGCTGACCACCCTGTCTGCTTTTTGGCTATGTAATATGGGCAAAAGTCGCATGTATGAGACTCTTTTTTTCTGTGGAACACATATGCAGATATTTTGAAGAATGTTCATGCTGTTCTTTTCTAAGTTTGTGCATCATGGTGCATCCTTTTTGCTTTATCAGTAGTTGTTCAAGATGTTATTTCTGGTAGCTCTCTGGTGTCTCGTCCATCGTTTGACTTCTGTGGTATGAATCTGATGTGTGCATGTGTTTAGGAATGAACACTATGTAGGAGTTCCAGATAGAAAAGCAAAAAGAAATGAATGGACTTCATTACAGCTCAGAGTCTCATCTGACTGCAGGGGTCACCGGCACAGACTACAAAAGACTCTCTTGTCTTTCTGACAACTCCGAAGATGAGATGTACTGAAGGGAACAGATATAAAGCAGAGGACAGTCTTGCACACAGCTGGTGACTGAAGAAGATGATCTTTACTGCACAGAGGCTGTGTAGACATGGACAGAGCCATATCTCTTTCGTAGTCTTCTGATTTAGTCTAATGTGTCTGAGATATAGCTAGCATGGCGGTTTAGCATCTCTAAATAGTGTTAATTTATTCATATATATTCATCACAGGCTGCTTAAAATGTGCAGGCTTAGTGAAAATGTTAAAAATATCGTTAACATTAACAAAAAAATGTGGCAATAAATCAATCATTTCTGGAGTTAATGTTGAAGATACAGTGTGCTTTTTTCCTTCAATGTCAAAATACTTTATCCTGGCTTAATTTACAGAGCAATTTGTAGATAGATATTTTTTAACCAATGGAAAACTGGGGAGTGTTCAGGAATGAATAGGTTATGTGCTTGACAAAAAAGTTAAAGGTTTAAGCCAGTATTACTTAAATACCAGTAAAATGGGGTATATGTGTATATATATATATATATTTATATATATATATATATATATATATATATATATATATATATATATATATATATATATATATATATATATATATATATATATATATAAACAGATAAATAAAAACAAAACAAAAACAAAACAGATTTGTGAGCTTTAGTGGTGTGAGAGTAAACACAAAACAATTTTTTTTTTATTTAGATATTAGTGACAGAAATCACACATTTAAGGTTTAATCCATATTTTAAGTTAATACACAATTATTTCAATATATGATATACATGATATATTTTCATTTATAATCTTCATGTTGGGAAAGTCATTGTATCAAAATGAAAATAGCCACTACTGTCCAGTGTTTAACTTTCTTTTTGTTATTTTTCTTTTGACTTTTCTTTATATATATATATATATATATATATATATATATATATATTTTTTTTTTTTTTATTTTTTTTATTTTTTTTTTATTTTACATAATTATTTTGTTTAATTTTATATTTAATTAAATTATTATAATTATTTAAGTTAGAAATGTTTAGATATCCCTTTCTAGAGTATTCTAAAATCATCTAGGAACACATCAGTAGCTCCTGATAAGTTATAATGAAAAGGTCAAAGGTCGTGCACAACCGCCACCTTTTTCTTGGGCACCGGAATGTTATCAAATGGCGACGTGTGCTTTTCAACAACAACACCGATCTGTTATGCTGAGGTGTGACGGATATTTCAAGCTCTGTTCAGACTGGAAGGACACTGAAACTCAATGAATAGATAAATGCTTCGAAAACAAAGGTGCGTTCTGCGTTTGTGCACACAGGCTTTGAGGGGGTCAGGGTTGGGTGTGCTTTTCTAAGCTAACCTTGGCTTGCTGACATAAATACTTTAGTTACTAGAGTGATTTGGCTTAAGTGTGTGAAGCAGCCAGAACAATGGACTTCCTGTGCCTGTTCAACTGGTCACTCATCTCATGCCCTCGAGGAAGGGGGAGAGGAAAGGGGACTACAATCGACAGATTCACATTTCCTGGCAGAAGTCTTGAGGATGACATCACTTCTGGTGTAGCAGCCTGGGTGTGAGAAGGAAGGGTGTCGAAAGAGAAAGTTAGGGTCTTATTTTTGTTTTATTTTATTTTTGAGAATTATTTTCTGTTCACACACTCAAAGTTTTTAAATAACTTGTTCAGCATAGCTCAGATAAATTGATCTTGGAATGAAATTGATGAGAATAGTCTGAGTTCATATTAACCCTATAAAGCCTACAAATATGTATAATATCTGATTAGCATTTTTCTAAATGATTAACATGAAAAATCTGTTGTACATAATCTACTACTGCTATTTTATGTAAGTGTTTTTTCATATTGTTATATAAAGATATCATCAATTTACTTTAAAAGCTATTAGTATTTAATTTTTCAACTTTTTGGTGATATAAGTAACTTCACCAAATTGCACATTTTTACTTAATTTGAGGCTCTAAATAAAACAGAGTTGTTTTTTCCTCCTCTAGTATAAGCTTTTACTGTTTATCATACTAAATGATAAAAGCCTAATATATTGAATATTGTCCCCCGAATAAAACAACAACAACAAAAAAATAATAAAGAAAAAGTACAAACATTTTTTTTATATTGTGTGTGAAAGTTTTTAAAAAATCAGGCTTTATGGGGTTAAAGGTACAGGTTGTAGGACCTGCCACTAGAGGGTGCACTACCAAAACAATAACAATCGCGTGGTTTGATAACACTAAGAAGGAGTGTGGAATGATGGGATTTGTTGTCTTCTACCCAACCGCTGACCGCCATCAATCAGACGGAAAGATAAATCATGGATTTAACACAAGTTCACCAATTTGTGCAAGTAGACTACATACAAAGTCAATGCAAAGACCCGATCAGACTATGGATCAGACGCATACTCGCGATACCCCGCGTTTGGCCTGTATGCCCCATAATACTAATCTTGTTGATCGTTATAATAGCATACGTTTTCTGTAAAGATACGAATCAAAACTGGTTCACGGTTCGGTTCATTTTCGGTACAGTAAGGGAAAGAAATGGAAACATTAAACTCCAGCTTGTAGGCCTGCTCATATTTTAAAAAATATATAACTTTTCCAAAGTGTAACCCATAGACTGTATAAAAACATGGTCGTTGAAAATTCCGCCACTTAATATGTTTGTTTGGAAACATGTGCACAGTACCGAAAGCCCTGTACCGAAACGGTTCGGTACAAATACACGTACCGTTACACCCCTATTTACAAGTAGTTGAAAACATTAGAGATATTGTTAGTAATCAGGTGGACAAAATATATAACACTAGCTTAGTGGTTTTTGGATATTTTACTGCAAATTGTACCTTTAAAACTCAGTTGTTAGTACTTTATATTGGAAAATGTGTGCACAGTCTGAAACATTTTGGAGATCTCATCTGTAATTTTACAGGGAATAAAGTTAAAATAACTGCTGCTTCTGGCAGAAATTTGAGACCATAATCCATTAAGGTCTGTTGTCTTCTCACGTCAAACTCCTCTGACATTTGTGTGTAGAACTGTTGTTTTTGGAATGTTTTTGCTTGTAAACAGTGGTGTACATCAACCATGAGAATCCCTGCTTTATAAAGCTGCCATCTCTTTCTTTCTCTTAAGGATGTTGTAAACTATAATGACTGAGGTGAGAAGAACACTTAGGTTTTAATGTGAGTGTTTTTGACCTTTGGCCTGCCGGCAGTAACGCGCCATGATAGAGCAATAACACAGATTCCATGCTTTGCCTATGAGGTCAGGACCATTAGAATAGATCTCAATGCCTTCATTCAAGCCTGCTGTGTCCCTCTCTCTGATCCTGCCTTCAAAAAGGTCAGATCCCTATCGCTAGAAGCTAAAGCTAACCCACCCATTGTAAAACGCCCATAATAAACCATGTTGAAACTAAAAAAATCACCTGGTGGTTAATGAATAACCCAAGAGTTCCCCGTTGTGATGGCCTCCTCTGTTTGCATAAACTGGCTCTGGTGTTGTTTACCTGGTTCTACACATCTCACTGACCATGCAGGTTTTCCCATAGTGTACCATAAAATAAAAAGATGAAAGGATCAGAAGTGTGGGAGAGAGGTTCAGATGTAGGTGACTCTTAAAGGTCTGACCCTCATAAGTTACTTGATGTCACCACCTTCTTCTCGGTTCTTCTTGACTCTTGGATTAAATAGATACATAGCTATTGATGATTACAGGCTTGAGCAGGCTATGCTTTAAGGATTGCTGTTGTAAGATGAAAAGTTGCGAGATACAACCTATAAATCTTTGATTAACCACTCCTATAGATTCATTAAGCCTCCCTTTTCAACAGTATTCAGAGGAAAGCTTTATTGCTCAGTGGTTGCTCTGTCATAGCTCAAGAGACTTAATCGAAGTCTCATTTCATTTCAGTAACAGCTTTCACTCAGCTTCTGACTCACAGGGTTATACAAAATAATATACTTTTAAAAGAATACACAAGTGCAAACTCAGTGTAATTATTTACAGACAGGTAATTGCAGGTCAATTGCAAATAAACAAAATGTATTTTAGTTAAAATGTGCTTTTTATAATCTACTTATGTAGGAATTTTTACATGTAATTACATACTTACTTCTAGAAATATTGTTAAAATGTTCTGCCAAATGTACTGACAGGTATATTTGTCAAAGTGAAATACACTTTCATGTCATTTATACAGTTATTATGAATTTTACTTTTAAATTTCACATAATTACACGTGTTTTGATCTGTCAACACATCAAAACAAGTGTATACATCAACAAAATATCAATACAACAATTATTTAATGTACTTTAAAGTAAAACTTTAATCTAATTTGACATCACTGAAAAGTCCACATTTATATTACATGCAAGTGCAGGTTTATTTTATTGTAATTTACATATTATATACTGTATATAAATACATATATATTTGTATTTATTTATGTAGAATATGCACTTTGAAATGCATTGTAAGTGCACACTGCACATTAAGCACTTTTCCCTACAAGGTTTGTTTTGGAGAAAAATCCCCTCACTGCCGTCTAGGGAAAACAACTGAGATAACGAAGGTTCCTTAAAAACAACAAAAAAAGATCTGTATACATGTTGTCTAAGAATAAGGCGTGTGAACTTGGACAGAAATGCAGAATAGTAGTTTTTTTTTTATGGCCCACTGGCTGTAATATGGACCACAGATGCCAACATCAGACTGTTTGTAAGCGAGGGTATCATTATTAGTCTGATGTTACTCTTCCTGCTGTTTTGTTGTCTGTTTTAATGGAATAGTGCCGTCCAAAAGAGACTCACTTCATTCTCCTGAATTATACAGCCTCATGCAAACCACGATAATAAAAATAAGGTGAATTCTTGTCAGAAACGTTCTTGATTTATCTGAAGTAACCTTACATTCCAGAGTCCTTGTATCTGAGCCAGCTGTTTTCTCTCAGACTAATTGTCTCTCCTCTTCCTGCTCTCTGTTTATAAAAATGTTCATTATATTGGTTTTCCCGGTTGAGCATCTCTTTTCAAACAGCACCTGTAAAAAATAAGTGGATTGCTGAGTGCTGGTTCTTAAACGCATTGCTGAGTATCTGTGCATGCATGAGTGTGGAAAGGGTCTCATAAAAACAGCCCGCTTTCAGATTTCTTCTTTGACATTCAACTGCGTAGATCCAAAGACTATATTTGAACTGGAATAATAGCTTACTGCATCTGGGTATCAGGCTTCTTTATTTATCCCTGAATTAGCATAGTTTTAATAGTTTGCAAGAGCGTGATTAGAAGCTGTCATTGTGGACTAGTGCGTAGATGAGCTTACCTGTTCCCTATCTGTCGGTCACTACGAGTTATGTCGACCGACAAATGGGGTCTCACTTGGGAGGCCAGTCATCTCTGAATTTAAGAGAAAACGCCAATGAAAATTGGCTAGTGGATTAACACACCTGAGCCACTCCCGTGCCGACGGGTATAAATAGGGCGACAGGTGCATCCACTCATTAGATTTTTGCTCCGGAGCCGAGTGGTTGTATGAAAGCTGTTATACTCCACAAAGCCATTCATCTGCTGTGTCGGGAAGCTGTTCTGGTTGGCGGTACGGCGCAAACAGCGGTGTCCCTTTCAGCGATTCCCCTGGGCGTTTCAACTAAGAGAGCATTTTTTTCAAGACGCCGTTTCGTACGCGTCCTTCTGGATGCGGTCGTTTCCTGTTCTCTGACAATGGCCACGTTCGCTCTCTTCCGTGTCTGGGCATTCAGCACGCTGAAGGCGCATTCGTGGATGGTTCATGCACGCACTGCGTGTGTGACCATGGCAACACTGTGATCGCGTCTCCCCTTTCTTAAAGGGAAAGGAGCAGACCCCTCTGTCACTACCCGTTCTGGTTTCTCTGTCTCGAGCAGAGGACCGCTGGCTAGTGCTCTGGGAGATTTGAAGGTGACAGTGAGAGCTTCTCCGCCGGGCCACGCCCCACGGACCTCTTACCCCTTCCGTAGTGTTTGTCCTGTGCGGCTGCTGGGTGATTTTGCTGGGCTGTCTTATGGCAGTCCCAACGGGTCATTCAGTTTGCCGCCGGAGATCAGATGACAATTGCAGCATCGGGGATGGGCTGTTGACCTCTGTGGATGAAGATTCGGCGGGGCTGCCCCCCTTGGGTGTTGTCGCCACTGCCGAATTGGACCCAGAGTTGACAGCCGTGCTTGCCCGGGCAGCTGTGAGCATCACGATGGAGGTGAATGCACCGCCCAGCCCTGAGTGCTCATGGCTGTTTGATTTGTTCTCGGTGTGGAGTGCGACTCACAACCGCGTTTTACTCTGGTTCCTTACTTCCCGGATGTGCATGGGGAAGTGATGTAGTCGTGGATGGCCCCTTTTACGGCCGGAAGCAGCTCATTTCGTTCCTCCGTCCTCACTACCCTCGATGGCGGGGCAGCTAGGGGTGCGTTGACATTCCCCAGCAGGAGAGTTGTGACACTTGTGTCCGCAAAACGCCGCCACTGGGAAGGATAGTCCGCGCCTCTCACCCAAGGCCTGTAAGCTGTCGGCCGCGCTCGCTACCAACGCAGTGCTGCGGGCCAAGCTGTCTCTGCTTTGCATGCCATGGCTATCCTGCAAACCCAACAAGCCAAGGCTTTAACAAATGCACGAGGGTAGGACCAACCCCAGGTTGATGCAGGAGCTGTGCATGGCGACTGACCTCCCCCTTCGGGGTGACAGAAGTCACAACGCAGTCCCTCGGGTAGGCGATGTCCACTCTGGTGGTCCAGTAGTGCCGTTTCAGGTTCAGCCTGGTCTGTAGGAGAGACATTGACAAAGTGTATTTTCTCGATGCTCCCATGTCCCAGGCTGTCATGTGTGGCGACGCTGTCTGGGGCTGTGCCCATTAGTTCCTGACAGAACAACAGCAGACTGAGGTCATACAGCACATCTCGCCACGACGTGATCCTCCGGTTGCCACCATTCCGTCGCAGGCAGTGCCTCAGCCTGCTCGTCGCCGTGGGCGCCCCCCTGCGTCCTCCACACTAGCTCCGCCTCGTGCTGAGAGGTCTTCAAGGCCGCGCGTCGAGCCCCGCACAGGAGAGCGGTGCCCACTGTGTCACTCCCGGCTGCGAAGTCCTCAAGGAAGTCGGCTAAACGTCCCTGACACGGGCAACTTGGAGATGTGGGAATCTGCTCTTCAGGAGCTGGCGAAGACAGCGCTACTCCTTCCCCCGGAGGAGGGCCGGGTGGAAAATCTTCAGTTATGTTTCTTTCTGTTCCGCCGCTGGTCAAATGGCCAGTGGCACCCACTTTTTCAATGAAAGAGCAATTTCCCTTTCCTCCGAGTTGCAAGGCTTGTGGGTTGACGATGAGCGATGCACTGCCTCCTCATTCTCACCCACGATGCCCCCTTTCGCCAGCGGTCGAGAGGTCGCGGTTCGGAGACGCAACGCCTCTCCACGCGTCTCTGGGCAGTTCCTCCAGGAACACGGGAGTGTGGCTGTGATGACCCAGGACGCAATGCCTTCTGGGCCTTCCCCACCGCTGCACCACTGCGGGTATGTCAACTGTCTCTTTGGTGCCACTTGTACGGAGTCTGGGAGCGTGGCTTGTGCTGCCCAACCCGTCACGCTGGCTCATCCGGATGGTCCGACTCGGCTACGCGATTCAGTTTGCCCGGCGACCCCCCAACTTCAATGGCGTGCTCGAGACTTCGGTGGCAGTCCGGGACGCTTCTGTCTTGCACGAGGAGATTGCTGTCCTGCTGGCGAAGGATGCAATCGAGCCGGTCCCTCCAGCCGAGATGAGGACGGGGTTTTACTGCCCTTACTTCATCGTACCCGAGAAAAGCGGTGGCCTTCGGCCTATCCTGGATCTGCGAGTCTTGAATCGGGCCCTGCTTAGGCTCCCGTTCAAGATGCTGATGCAGAAACGCATTCTCAAATGCGCTCAGCCCCTGGTTTGCAGCAATCGACCTGGAAGACGCGTACTTTCATGTCTCAATCCTCCCTCGCCACAGACCGCTCTGCGGTTTGCATTCTAGGGTCAGGCATAGCACTACAAGGTCCTCCCCTTCGGGCTCCCTATTCCCCCGTGTCTTCACGAAGCTCACAGAGGGTGCCCTTGCCCCACTCTGGGAAGTGGGCGTCTGGATCCTCAACTATCTCGACGACTGGCTCATTATGGCCCGGTCCCGAGAGCAGTTGTGCGATCACAGGGACTTGGTGCTCCGGCACCTCAGTCAGTTGGGGCTTCAGGTCAACCGAGAGAAGAGCAAGCTCTCCCCTGTGCAGAGAATCTCTTATCTCGGTATGGAGTTAGACTCGGTGAGTATGACGGCACGGCTCACCAGCGAGCATGCCCAGTCAGTGCTGAACTACCTGAGTTCCTTCAGAGGCAGGACAGTGGTACCACTGAAACACTTTTTAGAGGCTCCTGGGGCATATGGCATCCGCAGCCGCAGTCAAGCTGCTTGGGTTGCTTCATATGAGGCCACTTCAGCACTGGTTACACTCCCGAGTCCTGAGATGGGCATGGCGCCGCGGTACACATCGTGTCACCATCACACCGATGTGTCGCTGCCTATTCAGCCCCTGGTCGGACCTTGCCTTTCTACGGGCCGGCGTGCCCTTAGAACAGGTGTCCCGGCATGTTGTTGTCACAACAGATGCCTCCAACTCGGGCTGGGGCGCGACATGCAATGGGCAGGCATCCGCTGTTGCTGGACAAGCACGTGTTGGTCCGCACGGACAACACTGCGGCTGTTTCGTACATCAACAGACAGGGCAGTCAACGATCACGTCACATGTCTCAACTTGCCCGCCATCTCCTCCTCTGGAGTCAGACGTGGTTGCTACGCGCTGTCCACATCCCGGGGGAGCTCAATCGTGCAGCCGACGCGCTTTCACGACAGCTCACGTTCCCCGGAGAATGGCGACTCCATCCCCAGACGGCCCAGCTGATCTGGAGTCGATTCGGGGAAGCCCAGGTAGTCCTGTTTGCTCCCCACTCCCCCTCTGGCCTGCACTCACATATATGCTTTCAGCATTTGTGCCGGAGCACGCTTACGTCATTATGGTGCGACGGTTTTGGGATAAACAGAAAGAGTGGCACTCTCTGAACACAATGGAGTCCATCGCTCTTTTTTCTTTGTGGATAATTTTGCGTTGTTTGGTCCACAGCCCTCTCACAGCCTGTTGTTAAACAGATGTGTCGCCTTAGTGGCGCGAAATTTTCACGTAATCGTGCTGCTCGTATTAGGATGTTTGCAAGGTACCAGCTGAAGTGCAGTTTTTATGCGTTTTGCACCTCTGCCGTAGACCAAAGCCACCCTTTCCCTGCCATGTTGGTTTTGGAGCGTCGCAAAACCGTGACGCAACGCGTCCTTTTCCGTGCTCCGGCACGGTTAGCGATCACACTGCATGCGAACCGCGCCCGAGTCCAACTGAAAAGCGGGCCAGGGCCGGCTAATCGAGCCGCGCCCAGGCACGGTTTGGAGCACTCACACTATTCAAACGAACCGCGCTTTGGTGGTCAAACGCACTCGGGCACGGTTCAAACTGGCTAGTGTGAGTACACCCTAAGAGACGTATGGTTGTATGCTATTCTGTACATAGCCAAACTCTCAACTCACACCTGCTGACAACAATATGGAGTTCAGGATGAATTCATCTAATTTAGAAATTTCTTTTGGCAGGCAGCAAACTGTAGCATGCTGTCACTCTGCCACATGGCGATAAATTGCCGCCCTTACCACCCGTCCCTTCCACCCCTTCAGTACTTTTCTTAATCTCTTCTATATGTCCCTATTTATGAGGCCTTGTCTTTTCTCGCCCATGGCGGAGTGACCCTCCCCATCTGCTTTCTCAAATGAAATAAGGACTCTAATGTGATTGAGTGAGCTGCTCTCTCTCTCTCTCTTTCTCACTATCTCTCTCTCTCGTCGTGTTCTGGTGGAAGAGGAGGCATCCATAGACATCCTAAGCTAATTTAATAAAAACTCCATCAGGCTAATGGAGCCATGTGGTCTGAGCACCTTCCCCTCCCCCTTGTCTCTGCCTCACTCTACTAGCTCCAGTGCATTGTGGGAATCCATTCACATTTATCAGCCGTTACTCTCTCCTAACTTATCAAACATGCCAAAACAGAGAGGGGCGAAGAGAGTAAGCTGAGAAAATACACACAGAATGACAGTGCATAGTGACAAAGTATTCTGTTTACTTTTTCTGCAGTATAGGCCTACTGTGCATTGTATTTGATTGTTTTTAATTATGTATTTTATACGCTGCCATCATTTCAGAATGATCATAGTTAGGAGATGAGCATACATTAATCCCTGTACAATAGCATAATTACAATACCTGGCCTACCCCTTTATACCTGACAGTTTCTGCAGTTCTTGAATCACATTTTTTACAAATACAAATCTTAACAAAAGCAAAAAGCAAAAATCACAAATCACAAATCACACAACAAACCTGATCTAAAATGAAAATGAAAACATATAAAGTGTATAACATACGAAAATAATGTCTATTAAATTATTTACAAACTTATATTACTAACTTATTTTAGTACGCTACTAAAATAACACTGATTCCGATCATAAATGGAGATAGATTTTATATCCTTACGTCATTTTTCTTTCTTTTTTTTTTTAAGTCCATGCAACCAAAAAGTTAAAGCTCAAAAAAGAACATTAGAGGCATTGTAAAAGTAATCCATATGTGTTGCGTAGTCTAATCTAAGTCTTCTGAAAAGACATGTTCACTTTATATGATAGTGAATGAAGATCAATGTCAAAGTCAAAGTCTGCTCTATTGTCAATTCTTCCACATGTAAAGCACATACAGAGCTTGATTTGGCTTTCTGTAATGATTATATTTACATATAAACATTGATCAGTGCACACTGAGCTCAACCATACTTGTTTGATATGAAGAAGAAAAAAATGCTGTTCATGAGTCCTTTACTGTGAGTGGATGAACTATGAATAATACTGTCTTATTTTATGATGCTTCATAAAGTGTATTTCATATAGATGGCAAAACTACTCTGAGTGCCACTTTTGGGACACAGCGCCCAGTTTCATTGAAACCACAATCAAAATGACCTTCCTCTGTCCCTGACATTTTGAAGTGACCAAATCATGCTCAGCTGTTACACACAGCTTGAATTCATTTCTTGTTGGTCTCATGAAATTAAACCCACTGTTTAAGATTATGTGGAAAGAGCTGAGTGAGCAATACTTTACAAGGATCATATGCAGCTGAATGAGGGGAACACAAATCAACATGGAGACAGTGAACGCCGGCCACACAGAGGTGACAGACAGACAGCCTCCCCCTGCTGCTGGTTACCAGAGCAACATCCAACTGTATCTCCACCCTGCAGTCCATTTCCATTGCCTTTTTGTGCCTGAGAGACTTAAGAGCCTCTTCACTGGTCATTATGGCACAGATGTGTTTGTGAGTGACCCTGGTAACAATCTGTCCTGGTTGCAGCAAACTCACTGCCAGGATTTGAGCAAATCAAGCAGCCCACAGACAGTTACTTAGCATATCACATGCTATGCCCATCAAATTCTATCTAGGACATATCATATTGTTTTATATACCCTTGCAACAAAGAAGTACATTTTATCATACCTTTTGAAAAAACGTATAAATTAGGGAAATAATAAAGCCTTCTTAAGTGTGAACTTTAATGCATGTTAATTGCAACATGTCTTATGGTTTAAATTATCAAATTAAATTAGCAGAATTTTTGAGTGATTTTTTATTTACTTAAAGGGTTAGTTCACCCAAATATCAAAATGATGTCATTAATAACTCACCCTCATGTCGTTCCAAACCCATGAGACCTCCGTTCATCTTCGGGAAACAGTTTAAGATCTTCTTGAACCAGTTCACCAAATCTAACTGAATCGTTTTAAAAGGTTTGCATCCCCAATACGCATTAATCCACAAATGACTTAGAGAGAACTGAAGATGAACACAGAGCCGAGCCAGATAATGACTCGTTCTCGAGTCAAGAACCGTTTCTGTCAGACGCGTCCGATTCGAGAACCGAGGAGCTGATGATACTGCGCATGTGTGATTCAGTGTGAAGCAGACCGACACACAGGGCGTCTGAACTGAACTGGTTCTTTTGGTGATTGATTCTGAACTGATTCAGAATCAATCGATTCAACGTTTATTGAATCAAACTGTCCGAAAGAACTACTGGTGATCCGAAAACCGATGAGACAATCTATTGTTCATTATCTGGCTCGGCTCTGTGTTCATCTTCAGTTCTCTCTTCACAGCAGTTCAGTCAGTGTACTGTTTGTGTAAATGAATTACTCCGGGTTATTGGTTTGTTTTAACTCAGAGGGAGTGTTAGCCACATTAAAAAAGTTAACAGCTTAAGTCATTTGTGGATTAATGCGTATTAGAGACACGAACCATTTAAAGGGATTCAGTTCGATTTGGTGAACTGGTTCAAAAAGATCCGGTTACGTCGAATGATTCGTTTGCGAACCGGATATCACAAACTGCTTTGTTTTGAACTCTCTCACAAAAGACACAGAAGACAAGACAATGCTGAATAAAGTCGTAGTTTTAGCTATTTTTGGACCAAAATGTATTTTTGATGCATCAAAATTACTTTATATGTGGTTTAGTATGTTAGTCAACATCAAGATAAATGTACTTTTTTAAAGCATTACATTTAAAAAGCATTTAAAATGTACTTCAAACTTCACTTAAGTGGCATTATATTTCATAATTTTATTATTATATCTGCATGTTCTTTTTTATTTTAATTTAACTTTAAGATTTGAAATACACTAGAAGTGCACATTCAATGTAAGTGACTACACTACACTACTTTCTTAACAAGTGTAAAGCTATTATATTGTAATATGAAATAACTATAGGATAAAAGAAGAAGGTTCCTGATTTTATGCAAATTATAGCCAAATATAGGCCTAACACAAAGACACATGCACACCCCATCCTCCCTGGCTTATTGTTGTTAACAGAGGTAACTAATAAACAGACTGAGAGATGCCACAATAGCAACTGTCAGAAACGTGGATCACATTTTACAGCAATAAAAATACTCCATTGGAACACAGATGGATGGAACATACAGCTTATATCTCCCACACTGCCTTCCTCTTGTGTGCAATAATAAGAGGATGAGAAAGGAAAATTAATCTAAAACTTTCCAGAGGTTAGGACATTATCCCAGGATTTTGAGCTCCATGCTCATAAGGGCTTTTTACATTGCACTTAACCCTGGGTTATTATTGTTCTAAACCTCACTTTTAACCCCAGCTAAGCATTTCACACTTGTAATTTAGTGGAGGGGTAACACCACTTTTGCCTGCTTTTAGAAACACTACCTGTTGTACACACAGTTCGTTCAGCATCTTAAAATATGTCAAATGGTGACAGAAAACACTTGGAGTTGATTGGAGTGAAGAAGAGACTGTTTCTTATTCTTTCAGTACTCTGAAAAGGCCATTCAGAAAAACTTGATAGTACAATATACAATACACTTGCAGCCCATGATACAGTGATATGCAATGTTGGAGCCATTATGTAAACAGGTTGTGTGCACTCTCAAAAATAAAAGTACAACAGCTGTCACCGGGGCAGTTTCTACAGTCACACTTATGTACCATTTTGGTTCTAATATGCGCCCTTTGAAGTACTCATTTGTACATATAAGGTATCAAAATTGACTTTCTACAAACATGTATTTGCAATTTAGGTACAAACGTATGCAACAATGGATCAGAAATTCACTTTACTGATTATGGATTTCTAACCAAACTTATATTTTGACCTTTTTTTTTTTTTAAAGCAAAATATTTAAACGAATTAGTTCTGTGAATTTCACATTTCATTTTACATGATTATTACATAATCAGAACTAAATATTTACAGTCACTGCTAATACAAAAAGTTACTTTACTTAACCTGTTAGTTTCCATTCTGCACATGCTGGCTAAATCTAAGGTTTGTGGTTATTTATTATCTGTAACAATATTATATAATTTTAACTTTAGGTTTTAAGCATTTAACTGTTGATCCAAACCAGATTAAGGAGTGAGCTCGCTAAGCCAGACATTTTTGACCGCGTCATGTGATGAAGACCAGCGAACACGTCTACAAATGAGTGTTGTGGGTCCTCAGTTTCTGGTGTCAGTAATTCCATTCATAAATCAGACTCACGTCAGTGTTCCACATCACACAAAAGCTGAGAGCATGAGAGGTATTGAGGCGTAGTCTCTGAACCCACATTAATGCTTCTACTTAAAGGAGTACTTATGTAAAGTCTCAAGGGTCCAGCAAAGCGTATATTCTTTATGGAGGCCACACATTTCCTGTGTGTCACTGAGGCTCTCATGTGGCACGTGGTTTAAATACTTGTTAATTGCTATGAAGCCATAGTCTCCCCCATGATCTTGAAATAGTCTCATGAAAAAGGTCACTATATATCCTGTGTGTGTCCCCTCACTGACCTGCTATAGTGTCTGAAAACATCGAAATATGGCTAAATGTACTGTAGTAGCATATGTGTTGGCTTAGATTTTAATGCATCATCAAAACATCTGAATAGTATTAACAGACTGTTGCATTGGCTTTATTAAGAGTTGATCTTTAAAATGCATTACTTGCGAAAAAGAAGTGCAGTTAATTGTATTTAACGTGCACCTACTATAATTCAAATCTTAAAGGCAGTTTTAAAAAATGTACTTGTAGATAATATATTAAAGAAATAAAAGGACACCTTAAGAGTACACTATCATGACTGTTTCTTAACACACTTATTCCTTTAAAGTGGACTTTGTAATAATGGCAAATTAAAAGTAGCAATAGCCTACTATGTAACTTTTTCTTTGTTAAAAAATTTGCAAGATGTATATAATGAGCGAGTTCATCATAAATTAATCTACCAAACTGCTTTTTTGTCTTATCCAAGATCACAACAGTACATTTATAAGAAGTGATTATTTTTGGACTATTGTAGCCTTTTCGGGTCGTCACCGCTGCGGCGTAACATATGCCTGCATGAATCGCCATTGACATAAACTTGGAGAAGTAGCTCCGGTTAGAATGTTCTTCCGCGGGATGCGTGCAGTTCTGTTTATTAACCACTAGAGCGGCAAAATTTACTTGAAGTAGGCTACATTAACTTATTAAAGTGCTTGATTATATTTTTTTTGTATCAATATTACCTCTAAAATAAATATATTTTGCATTTACATTTTGTCATTTAGCAGACGCTTTTATCCAAAGCGACTTACAAATGAGAACAGTGAAGCAATCAAAAACAGCGAAAAAAAACAATGATATATAAGTGCTATAACAAGTGTCAGTTAGCTTAAACACAGTACACAGAGCAAGGGCTTTTAAATAATATAATAAATAAAAAGAAAACAGATAGAATAGAAAAAGAACAGATCAAGTGTTAGAGGTCTTTTTTTTTTTTGCTTTTGTAATTGTATAATAAATGAAAAGAAAAAACAGATAGAATACAAAAAGATTAGAAAGGTAGTTAGATTTTTTTGAAAGAATAGAATTACAATAGTGAGTGCTAAATTTAGAGGGTCAAATAAAGATGGAAGAGATGGGTTTTAAGAGTAAAGATTTTACATAATAAAAGAATTTCAACTTTATCATTACCTATGTAAATATTTAAATATATTTTAGTTTGCCATAAATGTTTGTTAGTACATTCAGCAGTAAACTTACACTTATTTCAAAGACAATAGAAGTAATCATGAAATTACATATAAAGATGTACTCAAGTTCTGCTTAAGTGGGTCTAAAATTTAGCTAACTGAATTTAAACTGATACATCTGCGAGAGAAAAAGAATGAAGGAAAGGGGCCTTACTTGTGAAAAAGTGGGTACCACTCATACTTTGAGCCACATTTTAACAATAGTAGACCATAGTCCAAACCACAAAGCATTTTATGTGGCTTGATTATCATTTTGTCAGATTCTTTAAGGTCTACTATGTTTATCACTTCAGCAACATAGACCAAAATGAATTAATTTCATGAAATTAAGAGTCTATATCAGTGGCCTAAAGTAAAAAAAGTTGTTATATTATACATCTGAGTGGTCCCTTCCATATTGGCTGCCATATTTAGATCACATGACCAACTGAATACCATTCATTTTAGCCACTGTTGCTGAACAGATTTGGTTACCAAATAAATTATGTCATTGGATGGCAATTGTATTTATGCCATAGCATCCTTCAACCAGAAGGTTTGCTTATTGTGTGATGCTGCATCCACACATGTAGGTAGTCTATCAGTATAAACACCAGGACCACTGTTGCTTTATTCAGCAAAAATTACTTAGTGCACCTTTAAAGTGGTGTCACGTAATACAGAAAAAACAACAACACACATTTCATTATTAGCCATTATTAGATAAAGTCTTTGGGTTGTGCTGGCTTGTCTTGGCTTGTGCGCGCCATTCAAAGCTGCAGCTGGCACTTGGCAGGCATCTCAAAGCCGCTGGCATTCAGAGCGTCCAGAAACAGCAGCATTGTACAGAGCATGACCAGAGGCAAATCTGACTGATTGTGTATTAGAATGGGCTCACTGTTGCCAGCCCCTCCCCCGTCCTCATCCTGCACCAATCACAGCCTGACTTCTGACTGATTGATGGTGTGATGCGTCATCAGCTGGAGGATGTTATATTTCTGCCTGACACCGAATAAATCTGGCTGTCCTTCAGAAGACCTTTAAAGACATAGCCGGTCTGGAGTCCTTAAAAAGCCAGGCTCTGTGTTGTGGATGGGATTTCCCTTTCATGAAGTTATGAGGGTCTCTCATAGTAATATGTGGTTTTACTGCTGATCTACAGCAATTTGAAGACAGAATGCAGCATATCAAAACATTTCACATGCTGTTTACTCATAAGATAACCATTTGCAAAAGATTTACTATATACTGTATAAAGATAAAAATCCTTTGAATGCATCCCAAGTTGTCCCATAGTACGCTAAAATTTGGTAAACTGTATACAACTGTATGTATGTTGGTAATGGAAAAGAATGTAGTTTGTTGTATTCATTGTTTGTTTGTTCTATAAGTGTTAGCATCTAAATACATTCATTACCTTAAAATCCATTAAAAATGAACTTCCATATTTTATTACTGTTGTGGCAGCTTCAGCCTTGCATTCCTTGCAATTTTTTTTTTGCTAAAGAAAACTTGAAAGTGAATTGCTACAAACACAAGTAACACAAAATTGACATACTTTTACAGTATTACATATTAATTAAATACCGTAAAAGTCCACTTAAGTACTTTAAGAGTATATACTTTCATAACTATGGTTCTTAACATACTGAAGTACATAAAATAATTGCACTTTGTTAAAATTTCAAATTAAAATCATTTAAATAATCCGTGTCATACTTTAAAGTATATACTTATTTTGAAGTGTTGACTAACAAAGTACGTTAAAATACTTGACTATAATTTGTATAGTAGTGTGTTATTCAGTATTACATTTAAACTTGATATAATTTAAATGTAATAAATAGCAACTTTAGTGTGACAAATATGTGATTCCAAATATATTTAAATAAATGACATTCAAGTTTCAATAGAAATTACTTTCGCGTATTTTTCACACAATTCTAATTTAGGATATTATTTAGGACATATAGTACACATAGTAGTCTGTGTCTTATCTTATTTTTTCTTCTTTTTTGCAAAAATATAAAAAATAAACTTTTTTATTAATTGTTTTTTTATTTATATACAATGTGTTAATATGTTATGTTAAATAAATTTTTTTTATATATACTGTATATGTGTGTGTGTGTGTATTTATATATATATACTGCACTAGTCACAAAATAAAATAATTTAATGACGCTTTATTGAAGTAGCTGTTTAATAAACTGTTTAATTTATTTTTTGCAATAACATTGTTATGGACTAAATATTAGTACATTAATCAAGCTGCAAGTAACTCGTAAATTATTTCTTGGTTTGAGGTCAGTTTTTTCTTTTTGATGGAAAACAAGTAAAAGATACAGGTTTTTTTCAGCAGTTAATTCTTATCTTCTCAGTTTATTTACACTGCTCTCTCTGACTCTCCATATATCTTTGCTCAAGAGACTGTTTAGATCCTCTAACTACTTTCCCTCAATTTATTTTCTTTCCTCTCACTCACAAATGTTAACCCAGCTCTCCCAGGACAACCTGGCATCTCTCTCTCACTCACTTACTCACTCACATTTCAGGCCTATAAGAAGTGGGTCAAGTCAACACTGATGGAGAAAAGGAAGAGCAAAAAAAGATTAATTCCTGTAGGAAGAGCGGATACAAAATAGGCCTCAGAATGGGTACTGAGCTCACACAGTTAAGAGTCACCATGGGAACTGAAGAGGAAGCCAGGCCTGTAAAAGCACTGATGACGGTGATGATGACAATGGCGAGGAAGGTTTGTGTGAACGGAGAGAAGGCTGAGTCAGGAGAATAATGCTGGGATGGGAGAAGGGGTGTAGTCTGGGTTATGGATATGTAATGGGCCCCTAGCATGTGAGTTTTAATGGTTTGGCTCGAGTCAAAGAGCGTTGAGCAAATGGGACTTTACAGCATGAACGTCATTGTTTTAACAGCATTTTCTCTTATAGTGCCCTCTGGCTAATGGGCAGACATGATTAGGTTTGCGATTACTGATGCTGATTGTGCAAATCTTTCTGCAGTGCATTTAAGTTTATTTGATTGTTAACTTGGATTCAGTTTTTGTTTTATTCTGGGTGGAACAGAACGTTTCTTTGTAATATTGCGTATTTGTGATTACATATGCACTTTTCTTTTATATTGTTCTTGAATGGCAAAAAAAGGATTGAATGACATTAGGGTTCTGTTAATGGTTTTTGGCATGTAACTAATTCAACCAATTTCTTTTGGAGACACAATATCTTATTGCAATACTCTGAACATTGTTATACAGAGGTTAAGGCTAGAAGGGAGACAGCTACGGCTGCTGGCCATGCACACAGTAATATAGTGTCATTTACGTCACACTGTACAACATTAATTACTGTTTTTGCATTATTGTAAGGTGTAGGTTTAGGGTTAAGGTAGCTGTAGACATGTTGTGTGCCCCGTTCACACCAAGAACAATAACGTCTGTTTATTCTGAGTGCACGTGTGTCTGCCGCTTTAAATCGTCGAGCTCGTTACAGCAGGAAGGATTCTGATTGGATGTCAATATTTGTATCGTTCATCAGCTGGAAAAAAATAGTTCTGAAAATAATTGCAACTATGCTGTTTCTCTGTGCCTTTATCGTTATAGTTGTAGCGTGGACTCTGCTATTCTTTAATATTGAGAACGATTTTTTTAACTATATCTTTATCGTTATCTTTATAGTTATCGTGCTTGGTGTGAATGGGCCTTAATGGGTAGAATATTAAATGTATTGTATGACCAGTTCAATCTGAACAAATGATTCTTACAAACTGGTTCTCTTAAGTGAATTAAAAACTCAAAGTGACCACTCTTGTGTCACTTTTCATTTAACACTCTTTTTAGTGGATAAAAACACACAGCACAACATTTATTTTCCAATTCCTGAACAAGTGACTCTTCTGAGTCAGTTCTTTTTTTAGTGAATCACAATCATCAAGTGGAACCAGTGTAGTCTGATTTCTGAACAAATGACTCTAATGAGTCAATCCTTTTATGTAATCAAACACATATGGCTTACAATTAATATAAGACTTAAATCAGTGTAGTTACTGTCTTGTTGTTCACATGGCAATGGGCACATTACAAGTTTTCTCAATGTTTTAAAAAAATTTATCAGATGTGTTAATTGTTGATTGTTAGATGTTAGGTTAGTTATTGCATTGAATTTAAGCTGTCCTTTTGTAAAAAAAAATAATAAAAAAAATAAAAAAAACGTTTCACATCATTATTGGATGCTTTAATTATATAATTGCATATATGTGACATCATTGCATGATTATGTAAATGAACTACTGAACTGAACCAGTTCATAATTACGAACTGTCTGAAAGAACAATTTTTTTTTTTTGGAAAGAATCCGGTTGAGGCTATGGATTACAGGTAATAATGTTTTACACAATGTTTGTTCAGGTTCTTGCTGTCAGACACAGGAGTTCAGAATTCGGGTGATTGGGGACGAGTGGGTGTGGCGTAAGTGTCCGATTCCGGGAGTGTAGAAGGTGTGGCTGTGACACTTGCACTGACTGATCGTTTTGCTTCATAAGACCTTACTATATAATTAAGAGCCACGATTATTAATTTTGTGTTCCCTGATATGTTTTTATTTATTTATTCTTATTCAAACAGACAGCCACTAAATTGCATCTTATTTATCACCATTAACTACGGTTTCAGCTAAAAATCTTCTTTAAATTTCTACTGAAGAAAAAAGACATCTACATCTTGGATGGCCTAAACTAACAGCAAATTTACATTTTTGGGTGAGCTATCCCTTTAACAATATCATGGGCTGCTCTGTGTTCCAACGCACACAGTCAGGATCACAGCCAAAGTCTGCTATTCTGAGATGTGAGGTGTAAAGACAAGCCCGACTGACCTTTCTGCCTGCTACCTTTGCCAGCCTCCAAAAGCGTCTGGCCTCATTGAGCTACATTTCCTCTCGCCAGCCCATGTGGACAGCTGACCATTACACCCACAGAGCCTGTCCCAACAGTCCCCTTTCATTCCTGTGCAAATATGTCTATCAGTCACCACCGCAACTGCCAGCCGATGTCCCTCAGGAATCTCTCCACCTGTTCCCATCAGAGAGAGAAAGAGCGATGGAGGGAGGGGAGGGATATAGAAGGAGTGATAAAGAGTGTGCGGTATGGAAAAAGACAGAAATACTCAAACTCCCACTGACCGCACCCTGAACGTGACCCTCTGTTTAACACAGCAAGTAATGTTAAGAGTCACTCCTCCATATCCAGACATCCCCCATACATTCATATGAGAATCAGCTGTGCTTGAAGGTGCCCTTTACAAAGGGTTAGAAAGGGGTCATTTTATGGAACATGTGTGGTGTGCATGAAAGTCACTTACAATATGTACCAAATTATGTTTTGTTTTATTTTTTTGTGCATAACAACACAACAAAAAATGGATTATTTGTTGAAAAGCTTAATACTATAATGCTTGTATTTATTTAATATTATGGTAGTCATATAGAAGACAATTTAAAAATAGATTATGATATTTGTCATTTTATTTACTTTTTTTTCTCACTGCATGGCAGTTTTGGGCATTTGCAACACTTACCTGATCAGATATGTAGTACTGGGAAATATTCTTTACAATAAAAAAAAGTGTCTGTTTGAATTTATTTCCACATGCAATGTATTCTTGTGATGGCAAAGCTGAATTTTCAGGAGTCATTACAGTCTTCAGAGTCACATGACCCTTATAATATGCTGATTTGGTGCTCACTTAACATTTCTTATTATTATCAGTATTGAAAACAGTTGTGCTACTTAAAGGAATAGTGTCACAGTTATGTTCTGTTCCCTTGTCTATTAGCTTCCATGGTTCGATTAATTTGCTCCACACTTTTCAGTTCTCCCTAATTACCTTTTCTAGTATTTAAGCCCTGTGTTTTGCCCTAGCTCCTCATTTACAGTATTGGTGTTGATTTGTGTTAATCTGCCTGTGGATTGATTAAAAGAATATGTCTATTTCTGTTCATGTGTTGTTTCTATAAATACACATGACAAATAGTTTATGCCAAAATAAGATTTCAGTCATCATTTTTTTTTCTATCTATGTAAATTAAAATGTAATTCATATAAGAATAAGTACTTTATTATCTTCTTTATTAATCCCCGAAGGGAAATTGGGTTCCTTAAATCTAAATAAATAGATAAAGGTATAATATTGCACAGTAAAATGAATTTTTGACTAATAGACACAGGTAAAATGGATTTCCAGTGTCATACATATTCTACCCTATGCATACAGCTTATTCACATGCTATTTCCTTTAGTGTGTGCATGTGTTTATGCGCGCATGTGCATTTTGTGTGTAAGGAAATTACAAGCATTTTTTTTAGCAATATGATGATGTGTTTTATTCCATGGTGACAGAAGCTTACACTCACCTGTTCCCACAATTTATCTCCACAGATGAGTGATCCACTGTATCCTACAATCCTGGAAGAAACAGGCGGCAGAGTCTTTATCCAACGCCTGCTCAACACATTCCACATTCCTCACAGATGCCATCTATTATCATCTGACATCATCTCTAGGTTAGTTAACTGACTCACAAACATTCCATGCTAAATGCCTCCTGCATAAAACACTTGACTAGTTATTTGCCTTGAATGGTTTTCTGTGTTAACTGTATAGGGACAATTCACCTGGAGCAACCCACGGGTTAAGAGCCTTGCTCATTACACAAAACTGAGGTCTCGTCTCAGGAACTCTTTTATTCTTTTGAAACAGCAGATTATACGAGCAGTCAAGATATATTGCATAAAATAGTGAACTGTAATCAACTTTTTAAAGGGGGGGGGGGGGGGGGGGGTGTGAAATGCTCGTTTTCACTCAATGTCCGGTTAATCTTGAGTACCTATAGAGTAGTACTGCATCCTTCATAACTCCAAAAAGTCTTTAGTTTTATTATATTCATAAGAGAAAGATAGTCTGTACCGATTTTTCCCGGAAAAACACGACCGGCTGGAGGCGTGACATGTGGGCGGAGCTAAAGAATCACGAGCGCCAGTAGGCTTTTGCGTTGAGAGCATGTGGAAACTGTGACATAACCGTGAGGGAAAAACCATCATCCACAACAAACCATGGCTTACAGTCAGATTCAACCGTTTATTTATGATCCAGAATCAGAGGCTGAAACTGAACGAGAGCAGCAGCAGCAACGACTCGCTCTGAGCGGGGCTCGAACCCAGGTCTCCGGCATGGGAGGGGACGCACTAACAAGGAGGCAGAGATATTTTAAGCAGTTTTACTCACCGCCTGTGGTTCCAGCACACGATCGTGACCCTTTTCCGTTGGGATTGCATCATCCTTAAGAAATAAACGATACGCAAATCCGTCGCCAAACTGGGCCTTGTGAACAAGCATTTTCGAAATGCAGGGAACAAACAAAAACACTTGCACAACTCCGTTGATGCTCTGTAAAAATAAACTCCATCCACTGGTCCCTTAATGCTGTTTTTTTTTTTGGTAATCTGTGCAGGGTTGTCTTGCCCTGGCAACCAAAAACACACTTCTTTTGTGACTTTTCGCGACGCTCTCACTCTGATCAGTGGATGTCTTGTCTCTGCTCTGCTATACGGGAGCACGCGCTCTTCCGGCAGAAGTGCCCTTAGGACACATATAAGGAAATTCCGCTCCATCTAACGTCACACAGAGCCATACTTGAAAAAACTTTCCGAAACTTGTGACAAACCGGAAGTAGTATTTTGGGAACAAAAATACTCCTTCAAACGTACAACTTCATTTTTGAAACTTTGTCCATGTTTAGCATGGGAATCCAACTCTTTAACAGTGTAAAAAACTCAGTATGCATGAAATAGCATTTCACCCCCCCTTTAATATGTTTTACCAGATTTTTCTTACAAATTGCAGACAAGCAGCAAAATAAAAAAAAGAGAGAGAAAAAAAAAAGAAAGAAAAGGATAAACAAAATGGGACAGTTAATGCCATTCCATGTATCAGTAAAATACAAATACAAAATGAATGTGCGTTACAGCTCGGATAATTGCAAGATAGTCTAATTGAAAAACATGCTTCTACATTTTAATAAAACTCCAAAACTTACCTATACATGCAGTACAACAGTTTTTCAACTCAAATTGACACCAGATGCAGTAAAATGGCAACAACTTTTGTTTTTCTCACACAAATTATTAACTAATAGGATTAGATAAATAAGGAAACATTCCTTGCAAAATACCATGTTATGTTTTCAAAATGTTTTACCGTAGAGTATGATTTGGGAACTAATACATTTAGATGTCTGCATCACATAACCAGCTCTATAAATGGTCTTTTCTGACATAGTAAACTTGCTTGGATGCTCACCTGGTACAGAATAGCACTTACAATGGACTGGAAAAAGGGTGTTGTATTTACATGCTTTCATCAGGTGCATTGTTTAAACATGAGTTAACAAATATATATATATATATATATATATATATATATATATATATATATATATATAAATATATATATATAAAACAGATAAAAAAATATGCTTCAGTGAGGCATATTTGGACTTTCTGCATGAGACAGCGCCCTCCAACTAAGTATAAATGAAACTATAAGTTCATGCCCTTAATGTTGTGCCAGTTTTTTTCAACTGATATTGAAAATAGTATAGAATATCTATATTTTTCAAGGTATCGTATTGAAGATAGAAATTCTAGTATTGCGATAACACTATGTTGAAACACGAGTCAGATAAACTAACATCTGTCAAAGAACTCAACATGGTCACCAAACTGAAAGACTTGTAAAGGCAAACTTAAATGGCATACTTCAGCAATTGTTTTTTATCCCATGTTTGCTTATGTTAACAAACACTATTGGTCAGGTTTAGTGCTAAACACATCAAACATGATTAACCTTTTGGCACCACTAACTGTATCTTTCCTTTCAGAGCTACTGACTAATAAGTGCAACAATCAATTTAATAAATCATTGACAGATTCATGGTCATCTGTTTGCCACACACTGGACATTTCATTTAAAACATTTCACAAAATGTCATATGAGTTTGCCGAAACTTTGCCAAAGAGAAATATTTCCAATGAAAAATTTGATCTTTGATGAGAAATCAAACAATTTGATGTGAGATGTCATTGAAATCTCTGTTATATGATGATAGACTTTCATATTTTTAATTTTGTCTATGAGAAACAGTTACACATAGTCTGTCCACTGCTGTCCATGAGGCATGTAGCGTCTCATTCTCATGTGTGGTATTGTTTAACACAGGGTGGAGCTGGAGAGGAGCAGTCTGGTGACCTTTGGGGTCATGGTGTCAGGTTTGTTTAGTCTGCCTTTTACTGATCATCACTCCTCAAGAGATGGACACAGAGCACGCACCTGACAAAAGCACACAGATAGAGAGGACAAAGCATGATGGAAGAGTGGGAGCGTCTAAACGCCTTTTAGTGTCAGCTTATGAGTAAGGCTTTGTCACACATGAATACTGCAAAGATGGAGATGGAGGGGATTTTTGTGTTTATGTGTGTGTTGACTCCTCAAGGTCACATAAAAGCCACTACACAAGGCCTTGTCTAACACCAACTACATCTGTGTGGGAAAATGTCCAGAGCGTGTACACAAAACTATTTCTATTGATCGCTTCTCTCCTCTATTTCTCTCTGAAATTAAGCCAAACCACAAGGTTGTGTAAACTCACACAAACCTATTCTCCTTCTAACAGATAACATTTGCTCAATGCAATTGGTAGGTCAGATGAAAACAAGGAAATAAAGTAGTAGAAAAACAACCGAAGCCTTTGAATCTTCTATGATATTGATGCTAACTGCGTTCTCATTGGTCAGTCCAGTCGTACATGTATTTATTTATGAACCAAATAAATGGGCATCAAAATGGCCATTCAAAGGGCAACACTCTTCAACAAGCCGCATGGTTTGAAATATTGTTAATAGCAAAATAATGCAAGAGTTACAATCTAAAGTAATATTTTAGGTTAGTAGTTGTTCAAATTGACATTCAATGTACTTGTGTGTGCTCAGGTCCACCGTGATTTTGCCAAGTAAGACATGCTCCTGGATCAACACTTTTGATGATCCTGGATCAGCATTATTGTCCAAAAATATAGACTTAACCCAATCCCTACCCCTAAACCTAACCTTACCTATAATTTATTCCTAAAATCAGTGGGAAATGATAGCTGATTAACAAGAGTGTAGAAGCACCTAACCATGATTCCAAGCCTAAAACAGATATTTCCTGAAAAGTTACATCTCCATTCTGATTGGTTGATTAAAATGTTGTTCCAGGAACATGCTGTACTTGGTAATATTAACTCTCGCCGTGTGCTCAGTTAGGTGTGTTTTCATCCATGTACTGTACTCGAATGTCCCCTGCTCATCTAAGATGTCCTGCAATCGCCACAAGCAATACAAATGAAGATCTACCTAACTGAATGGTTTTGGTCTTCTCTTTGCTCCGACTCCCATTCATCAAACTCTGGACAGCCACTTTGCATATTGGGATGGCTTTTTTATTGTTCTGCATTAGCTTTGTAAGACAAAAAGTGGGAAATCAATGCAAATTTGATTTGCATAACTTGCTTATGTCCATTATAGTCCGTGTGAAGAATCTCATCATGTGGTTTACCCATTTTATATTCCACAAAGGAACATTAAAACTGAATTGAATTTATGACATGTACCACAGCTCAGTATTTTGATATTTCCAGTGTATGGGATTTCCTGTCACATATACTTGCAGTTCAATGTTTAATACTGCTCACACTGTTCTAGAGCGAGCATAAGACTCATGATCCAAATAATCAAGTATAGTAGTAAAAATGCGGTTTATACTGTATGCATCTTGCTCTGTGTTTTATTCATGTACAGTAAGTGCAGGAGGCACGTTGTTTTTAGTGAATTAGCCATCTATCCAGGGATTATCAAGTTCATCATGGTTCAGCAAACAAAGCCAATCATATGTTTTGTAAAAGAATTCAATGGTATTCATGTGCATCTGTTTCAAGTGTATTTAGATAATAACAATATGCAAGATCAACTAAGCTCTTTTGTCATTGCATGTTCTTGTCAGGCTTGTTGAAAAACTCTGACTCCACCTGCTGCTGGTGGTGCATCATTATCCTGAACTTAAACTCAGGATGTGTACTTTAACACAGTTTTACTTGAGGGGGAATTTTTTTAAATTTAAGTAATTTGATTTACATGAAATGAGCATCCAAAGAAGCTTTTTTATTATTATTAAACCACTTTACCACACAAAAGTTTTTCTTGCACTTCAAATATTTAGAAAATTTTAGCTTTAGATTCATTAATATTACAACTAGCACAAGCAAAGAGAAAGTGGGAAACTTTTATTTCAGAAGTTTGGCTGGTAGAAAAAATAAGAATACATATGCAAGCTGTAGTCTGAGCATTTCTGAATGTATAGACTTTTGTATATTTACATCCTGAGCAATAATGAATAACAATCTCTATACAATGGGGGGGGGGGGGGGGGGGTAAGACTGAGCTAGACAGGAACACTAAGACTTGAGCTGATCACAGTATCTTAAAAGCTTTTTCAAATGTCATTCTTTAATGCAGTGTTGTGTCACCTTGATAATCTTGCACTTATGTATTCATGTAAAGTACATCCACACTCACACTCACTAAAGGGCAAAATATTCTTTGTAATCTGCCATTCACACTCTCATAAAAAGATTAAAAAGCCAACTGTAAAATGAGTATGAGCAGCCACATAAAATAACAAGATAAACTGCTTTTCTGTACATGGTTGAAAAGCAGGCTGGGATATGGCCAAGTGCTCTAGAAGATGTTAGGCAGTAAACGGTAGGGCACGGCTGCGGTGTAGCGCTCCCAGTCCTTGCTGTACTTGTTGCTACAACGGTGCTCATCACGAATGCAGCGGTGCACCAGCAGGATGGTCATGTAGACGATGTAAAAATAGGGCAGCAAGTGCCCACCACCGCAGGCCAAGCAGTACGCCAGGGAGCCCATCAGGTCGCCCGTGTAGTTCATGTGACGAGCCACCCCCCAAAACCCAGAGGTCATCAGTTTGCTCTTGTGAATCCCGCCATCGGCCGATCGGTATGAACACTCGATGAAGGTGGGCTTCTTACCCCAGATTTTACAGTTACCCTCTGTGCGACGGAAAAGGTCTTTCTGGTGGTTGGTTGAGCGGAAGATGTAGTATCCCACCAGGCCCAGGATGAGGACACCTGCAGCATGAGGCGTAGAAAGCTGGATGGGGTTGTAGACCAAGTAAAGGCCCTAAAGAACAAGAACATGACATCAACAGCATTACTCCTGCTGTAATCACTCAGTGAAGGTGTGTGTCCAGTATTGCAGTGGTCCCATCCAACACATATACTGCTCAGATACACACCTGTAGTGTGTAGAGGAAAGGAAGCCACACGCAGTCTCCCCAGCCCAGGTACCAGCCAAAGTGATCATGGCAGATGTCTATAGTCTTGAGGTACCAGGCTTCGTTCCAGAAGAAATCCAACACATAGATGGCCTTAGAGAAGAAAAGGGTCAAGGTTGTGATACGAAGCAGTGAAGGGAATGATATGAATGAAAAGAAAAACACCTTATGAATCAATACTGAAAAAAAATGTTGTTGAATCTAGGCAATATGAGTAATAGTAAAGCACTATTAAGTTGTTTTATAGTGCCACCTAGTGGCTACTTGACTCACTTGCAGAACATTGACCAGGATCATAGAGTTTGTCACATATCCATACAACTCCTGCTGTTTAGCAGCATAGGATAAGTTAATCAGGGTCCATGCCACGATACCCGGCCGGCCGTTGAAGAAAAGCTTAAAATCAAACCATTTTCCTATGCGAGGGTTGAACTCAATTCCCATCATGTAATTGTAGAAGATGTTGCCTGTGAATTTACTGCAAATCAAACAAAAATAAGATAGAATCTATTTAATGTTTGCATGTATTTTAATCTTTGGACAATTCAATGAAACAAACATCATGCTTTTTTTGTGACCAGTGGGGAAAAACCCACTCACACTCGAGATATTGTTTATGGTAAAAAAAATTAAATAAAACAAAAATTCTAAGTAGAATAAATAAGTAAGTTATTATTATAAAAATAATTATTGTTATTGTTGTTTTGTTATTATTAGTTATAGTATTTATTCAATCAGGCATTTCAAATGTTCAAATGAAAGCAAGATTTTCATTGTTAATTTTACAACACACAACTCTTCCGACTCAAAACCAGTCATAAATTTAATATGCCAAACCACTGTTACTACAGTGGGTATATAAAGTGAGCACACTTCTATTAAAATGAAAGCTCTTTGAGAAATTTTCTAATGTCGATTTCCACATTTAATGTAGTATTGAAACCAGAAAAATGTATGTAAGAGAAAGAAAGATTTAAGGGAAAAAAGAAAATTGAAACTCTTCAAACATTCAAACTCTTACTGAAAAGTGTAATCATGTAGTCATCATTCAGGTGACACTGATTAACCCTGAATTAAAATCAACCATTTCTGTAGAATTTTCTTAACATCCTCTTGGTCACATTTTATTGCTGAACCGACAGCCTGCAAAGAGCTTACAAAAGGATGTGTGTGTTACCTGAATTCTGCTGGTTTCAATATTACATTAAATGTGGAAAGAGATCAGAAATTAATTTACTGGTGTACTTCTCAAAGCTGGGGTTTAACAAAGATGTGCAGACTCACTGTCTGCACTGTAAACAATCAAAGCGTGTTTTCTCACCAGTCCTCTGGGTTGGTAGGGAACAGATGAGCCTTAATGAAGGCGAAAGTGGACACGGCATAGCCGAGGATGTTGGTGCACCATAAGAGAGGGATCCAGTTATCAATGATGATGGTTGGAGAAAACCAGTGGAAGTATTGCGCATTAGCCACCCATAAAACATGAGTGATTATCCAGCACTGCAGACCGTTGACTTCATACTTATTAATCAGACCTGAGAGAGAGCAACACATTTACATCACATGAATTAAAGAAGGTTTTGATACATTGCACCAAACAAACCAATAGCGAGTCATTCGAGTAAATCAGTGTTATTTATGTTTTTGTTCATTATCGAGTATTTTTTTTACCTGCTGGTGTTCGAGCACCATCCTGCACTCCTCCCACATAACCTGGAAGAATCTTATGCATGATATCTGGAACGCACATGTACAGCACCACCTAGTGTAGACACAACCAAATCTCATAATTCAAGCTCAAAACTACTCAAACATTCCTCACTATAAATGTTATTGAGCATTTATTCATCTGTAATTCTGCACACCTGAAATGTGACCCAGACTGCGTAGATCTTGGCAGCAGCCCACGTGAAGGAAGGAGCACGGCTCCAGATGGTGAGCAGGGTGGTGTCGCCGTTGTAGAGGTCCAGTAACGGGTGGCTGATGGAGCACTGGTACTGATCACATGCCATGATGAAGAAGAAGACGATGAAGGGGGCAAAGCACAGAAGCAGGATCACACCTGTCAGAGAGAACCAATCCACCTCCCTACACAGATCAACAGATTAGCAATATGAGCCAAAAGTCATGTCAAATATGTGACGCTGGACCATAAAACCATCACATGGGTGTATTTGTAGCAATAGCAATATTAAGATAATATAATAGTAAAGATCATGTTCCATGAAGATATTTTGTACATTTTCTACCGTAAATATATCAAAACATAATTTTTGATTAGTGATATGCATTGCTAAGGACTTCATCTGGACAACTTTAAAGGCGATTTTCTCACTATTTTGATGTGTTTGCACTCTCAGATTCCAGATTCTGAAATAGTTGTATCTCTGACAAATACTGTCCAGTCCTAACAAAACATACATCAATGGAAAGATCATTTTCAGCTTTCAGATGATGTGTAAATCTAAATTTTGAAAACCCTTACGACTGGTTTTGTGGTCCAGGGTCACATATGAGTACTAAAATCAATATCACGGAGTATCAGTATCAATATGAGTAAAATGTGAAGAACTGATGTCAATGTAAAGTAAAGTCAATGTCCCCAAAAGTCAATTAAGATGTAACTCAAAAGTTAATTGCAAATGGGCAATTTGAAAAGAGCAACCAAAATGTTATTTATTGTTTTCCATTTATGTTGGATAGTCGGCATGAAGGGTGAGCGATTAATAATAAATGATTCTCCCATATTTAATTGAATTACAGTATAATATTTTTGGTAAAACAAGCCTTTCATGTTACCTGTACAATAATTTATTCATTTTAAGATTGTTTTATGTTGTTGTAGGCAGAATTAGCCAGATAAGGACCCTGATAAGTTCTAAATAATTGCTTTACATAATTGTAGACAATGCATTCTCAATATCAATGTAATAATGATCTGATCATTCACTTATACTGAGCTTTTGAGTGACTCATACAAGCACTAGTGACTGAACACAGAAATAGTACTTTCAATGCATTCAATTCATCAGTTATTTACTTAAAAAAAAAAAAAAAAAAAAAAAAAAAAAAAAACAATATATAACACTGAACCGGATCAAACTATGTTTAATGTATGACTGAATGGCTTACCATGCTCTTCCCCACTGCACCGGCTCTTTCGCTTGGTCTTTCACCCCTGCCCGGGCTCCACTGGAGCTGCCCTTATGGCGCTTTCTCACAGCGTCAGCTGTCGTCATGATGTCTGAGGGAGTGAAATTTAAAAAAGCAGAGAGAAAGACAGAGTTAGATTGGGAAGAAGATCATAAAAATAACCTCTGAGTTGGTAAACATGTCTCTAGCATGAGTGCATAAGAGGAGAACAAAGTGCAGTGCAGATAACAGATAGCAAACAGAAGATCTAGGTGTTATAAATATAAGTCCATGGTTTTAAATAATGATTATAACATAACTTATCATATATAATCTCAGGAACAAGGCCAGGGTTGTTTCCTTTAGCACTATGACATATAATGTTATCTTTCCAACTGATATGAGGTTGCTAATTGTGTGTTTATTTTATGCAAGAAAAGACGGATGCTTTGCATAAATCTATTTTCAGTTTATGGATTTTTAGTCCACTGAAAACTCTTCTTGTCTTTAATCATGGGCATATTAACAAATATGCACATGAATTACATCAAGAGCAATGTTCTACTTAGCGTTGTATGGTTTCAAATATGCAATGGTGCTTTATTTACAATCAAGCTGTAATTGTATCAAATCAATCAAAAGTATAGTTTTTGTCTATTTAGGAGACATACAATGCTAGTCATACCATAGATAAGGTTTGCGTTACACCTGTGCGTTATTCTGCCAAGGTAAACATGCTCGTTGAGATTAATGCGACAAAACGAGTTTAAAGGGAAATATGACTCCAGTCGTAACATACTTCCTCATATCAATGCCAATCCAGAGTAATAGTTGTAATTACCCCCAATCCGATACTATAATTAAGCAGGATGCAGATACTAAAAAAGTATTTGAAAGATGTGTGTACATAAAATGCTCGATAAAGCATGCATATAGTCTGCAATGCACTCAAAGAATTATACATTCTGTTGATAAACTTGCATTTGTAACTTTAGTTGTACAGCACACTAAACGGATACCAACTGAACATGCAATGTATAATGCTGGAAATATTGCCTTAAAATAAATATAGCAGATTACATAAAAGCAACTGTTTAAAAGGTGAAATATCAAAAAAGCTTACAGTTATAGGTGTACAGTTCACGCTGCCCAGATGTTCACAGTGATGCACCGAGCAAAGGGGAGTCTTTGGCCGAGTTCTGCCTCCACCCACAGGTGACGTAATGACCATGCATCCAATCAGAGACAGATGAAATGCCTATTCGTGTCAGTGATTGGATAACCGAGACCTGAAGCCATGAGCGCCTGATGAGCTCAGCCCATGGGTCCTGCTGTCATCTTCATCAAGAGCATCCAACTGCACCAGATTTACGCAGTTACAGTACAGCATTAGAAATTATAAGAACATTTAAACTTCAATTGTCCAATAAATTTATAAAATATTTTTTTAGAAGGAAAATGCCAACATTTTAATAAACACTCGTAAAAGCTTTATTTGGTTCACTGCCAGATTTGTAGAGAAAACACCTCACTTGTTGCTAAAAGCTAATAATAAATGCGTAACTGCCTTAATTAATAAATACATTCTCTCTCTCTCTCTCTCTCTCTATCTCTGTCTCTCTCTCTCTCTCTCTCTCTCTCTCTCTATATATATATATATAAACATTAGTTTGGAACGTAAAATAACAAATTTTAATGAAAGGTAGGCTAACATTACATTTATTATTCACAATTTATTTATTTTCAATTTATCCAGGTATTTTATTGCATTGACATAACAGTCTGACTCATTTTTATCTTTATTCTTAGGGTGTATTATTTGAAACTTAAAATACGTTGAAAGAATATTGTATGGTGCTGGTAGTTTAATATTAGTATGGCTCTGGATAGCAAAGATTGCATGTTCTTTTATTATTAATTAATTAATTTATTTTCTAATCAAAGAATGTTTGACCTCAAAATTTGTCCCAATGTTCTATCTCTGCTAGTAGTTTACTGTAAATATGTTTGTTTATTCTGAGGTTTAGATAGTTTTCCTTGCTCTAAACTATTACTTTTATTTTGAAGTGCAGAATCGTACAGACCGGAAATGGAACTACAGGAAATAAAAGTTTAGACTGCTGTTGCACGGCAGGGTTGGTTTGATACATTTTACACATTTTGAATCATTTGTATCTGTGCAAAATGGGTCGCAAGGTTACATTAGCGACTTGCTCCTTGAATCAGTGGGCACTTGATTTTGAAGGCAACTTGACAAGAATACTTCAAAGTAAGTTCTGATTCTTCATCTGCTACTTGTCTCCAGTAGTAGTAACTAATAGCACCAAAGGTCTTATGATCTTAAAGTGACCTTGCCCCATTTTACATCTATTCTTTTCTCCAAAACAGGTATTGAGATAGCCAAACAGAAAGGAGCCAAGTACAGACTGGGACCAGAGCTAGAAATCTGGTAATATTGTCATTAGATACTTCAACAAATTTTCAATTGAGAATAAGGAGGACACCCAGATTATTGGAATATTTGCATTCATATATAATATAATATAATATAATATAATATAAACCATCTATAATTCAATGGTGAAAATGAGAAAACTGATGATACTGTATTTTGTGTTCTTTCACAAATCTTTCGTATGCATCAGTGGTTACGGCTGTGCAGATCATTTCTACGAGTCCGACACCCTGCTCCATTGTTTCCAGGTTCTGAAGTCACTCTTGGAATCTCCTTTGACACAAGACATTATCTGTGATGTGGGAATGTAGGTGATATTGTTTAAAACATTGTGAAATAATAATAATAATAATAATAATAATAAGTTGTATATGATTTCGAAAGCATTTAACTTGCTCTATCCACAGGCCTGTTATGCATCACAATGTTCGATACAACTGTAGAGTTATTTTCTTGAACAAGTAAGATTTTACTATAGCGCAGTATTATAAATGATCTGCATTACTGCTAAATTACAATAATGTATAATAATATCTTATAATATATCTAATAATATGTTTACTTTTATATTTGACAGAAAGATACTGTTAATTCGTCCTAAAATGCTCTTGGCTAATTATGGCAACAACAGGGAATTTCGATGGTTTTCACCTTGGAGTCGACCCAGGTATATTACCATGATATATTGGTTCAATCTTGGGGTTGTTTGCCTTGCAAAGTCTTTGATAATCAGTAATAAATCATTGATTACATATGAAATGAATTTTGTTGCAGACATGTTGAGGAGTACTTTTTACCCAGAATGATTCAAGATGTGACAGGACAGGTAAAATATTATTATTTTGATTTTTTTTGATTACCTAATCAAAACGCTCAATTATTAAAGGTATTTAATTATTAATAATGGGTCTTAACATTAACATATATACACACACACAGCGGGTAACATAATTATTGAACACGTCACCATTTTTCCCAGTAAATATATTTCTAAAGGTGCTGTTGACTTCACCAGATGTCGGTAACAACCAAAGTAATCCATACATATAAATAAAACAAAACAAATAAGTTCAGAAATTAAGGTATGTGCAATAAAACTGAAGGACACAAGGAAAAAGAAACTGAACTGTATTTAATACTTCCTACAAAAGCCCTTGTTTGTTGGTAATGAGAGCTTGAAGACATCTCCTTGTTTGGATAAACTAGTGGCATGCATCGCTCAGGTGTGATTGTGACCCATTCTTCCACACAGTCTTCAAATCTTGAAGATCCTGTGGGCCTCTTCTGTGAACTCTGATCTTATTCTCTGTTGGATTCAAGTCAGGTGATCGGCTTTATTTTCTTTCTCTGAAACCAGTCGAGAGTTTCTTGGCTGTGTTTGGGATCATTGTCTTGCTGAAATGTCCACCCTTGTTTCATCTTCATCATCCTGGTACTGTAGGGTTTGGGACTGAACCGGCTAATATTAATTTCCACTGACGAGGGGCAGGACTGCTTTCTAATTACTGATAGATTTCATCTGGTGTATTGACTTTCCATTTCACATTTCAGTTTTTCTTTTTTTTTATAAATGTGCAAAATGTCAACAATTCTGTGTTTTTCTGTCAGTATGGGTTGCTGTGTGTACATTGAGGGGAAAAAAAAGAATTTTGAATGAATGAAAATGAATGATTTTAGCAAATGGCTGAAATATAACAAAGAGTGAAAAATCTAAGGGGGTCTGAATACTTTCCGTACCCACTGTATATGTATATTTGCAGGGACACATTATTTGGCATAAATAATCATCTCATCTGTTGTCACTGATAGACCACAGTGCCGTTTGGAGATGGGGTGCTGTCCACCAAGGACACCTGCTTAGGGAGTGAGATTTGTGCTGAGCTGTGGAACCCCAGGAGGTGATGCTCTGCAAACAATGATCTCTTCATTTAGCATCTTAAATCCTTTCCTAATGTCTAATATACCGTATTTTCCGGACTATTAGTCAAACTTTTTTTCATAGTTTGGCTGGTCCTGCGACTTATAGTCAGTTGCGACTTATTTATCAAAATTAATTTGACATGAACCGAGAGAAATTAACCAAGAGAAATTACCCAATAGAAAACATTACCGCTCTATACTGCTCAGTGCTCCTGTAGTCTACACTGAAAACATAGAGCGCCTTCTCGCGGCTGTAGACAGTAATGGTTTCTCTTGGTTCTTGGTTCTAAATAAATGCGACTTATACTCCAGTGGGACTTAAAGTCCGAAAAATAGGGTACATGTTTTTTTTTATGCCATGCTATAATCTTGTGAAATAAAACATGAATGTAGTTCCATAAATTGCTTTTACTTCTTTCTTCAGTCCACATGTTGACATGGGTTTAGATGGTATTGAGATCTTTACCAATTCCTCTGCAAGCTACCATGAGCTTCGCAAGGCTGACCACAGGGTGAACTTGGTCAAATCTGCCACCACTAAGGTAAACAGATTATATTAATATTTCTGAATGAGTTAAATCATATTACAATAGAAAACAGTTTAAACTGTAATAACATGTTACCATATAATATCACTGCATTTATGATCAAATAGAAAGGCTCGGCCTTGGTGAGAATAAGAGACTTCTTTAAAAAACATAAAAAATCCTAATTATTCCAAACCTTTTACAGTACATACTGTATTAATGAAGCTAGTGTTGACACTGAACCTTATATATAGGATATGTTTGTTTCAGAGTGGAGGGATCTATCTATTTGCCAATCAGAAGGGCTGTGATGGAGACCGTCTGTACTACGACGGGTGTGCTATGATTGCCATCAATGGAGATATTGTTGCCAGAGGAGCGCAGTTCTCACTTGAGGATGTAGTATGTGCCAATTCACACTTACTTGAATACTGAGACTCGCCCAAGTGACTGTGATTGATCTGTCAGATTTCTTCTGACTTGCAGGAGGTTGTCACAGCCACTCTTGATCTGGAAGATGTTCGCAGCTATCGAGGAGAGAGGTGTCACCCACACATGGTGAGCAACTGTAAAAGACATCAGAGTTTGAAGTGTCAAAACATGCTTTAAATATTTTTCTTACTGTGCAGGAATATGAGCACAAACCTTATCAGAGGATCAAAACAGACTTCTCTCTGTCTGACTGTGGTGACAGGTGTCTGCCCACACATCAGCCTGTGGAGTGGATCTTCCACACCCCAGAAGAAGAGATCAGGTAACTTCAATCAGGAAAACATTACCCTACATATATGACTTATATCGATACATTTAAAGGAAAAGTTCACCCAAAAAGAAACATTTGCTGACAAGTTACTCTCCCTCATGACATCCAAGATGTAGGTGAGTTTGTTTCTTCATTGTAACAGATTTGGATAAATGTAGCATGACATCACCTGTGTAGCTCTCCATTGGATCCTCAGTGAATGGGTGCCGTCAGAATGAGAGTCCAAACAGCTGATAAAAAACATCCAAAGACTCCAGTCCATCAGATAATGTATTGTCAAGTAAAAAGCTCTGTGTTTGCAAGAAAATAATCCACCATTAATGCATTTTAACCTTAAACCATTTGAACTTTGAATCGACTCCATGATAACACAAGTCCATGTCCTGACATCAAAATCCACTGACATTTGTGTTTAGAACTGTCTTGGACTTTTCATTTGTAAATGGTGTTTGATCTGTAAAAATGTTCTTTCCTGATACATACGAGGCAACTTTTTTTTTGAAAAGAACAATGTAATGGATAGAGAACTCATATTTTAGCCTAAAGCAACAGTTTAAAAACGTAAAAAAATAATTTGTTAATTACAAACACACAGCTTTTCACTTCACAGAACATGGATTGATTGACTGATGGACTGTAGTCGTATGGATTACTTGTGGGTTATTGTGATGTTTTTATCAGCTGTTTGGACTCTCACTCTGATGGCACCCATCCATTCACTGCAGAGGATCCACTGGTGAGCAAGTGATATAATGCTACATTTCTCCAAATCTGTTCTTATGAAGAATCAAACTCATCTTTGATGCCCTGAGGGTGAGTAAAATTTTCTCATTACATTTAAATTCTAAAGTAAATGTACACACATGATGACATATAAACGGCAGAGACCACATTGAAAACGTGTTCTCTTTTTTCCTGGAAACAAACAGAAGATTGAATGATTTTTGAATACTTTAAAACATCATATAATATATAGATGTAAAAAGAAGGATCATTTTTAAGATTCTGTGTATATATTTTAGATTTTTTTTTGTCGCGACACCTTTTCATTCAAATTGTTATGCAAATAATATAATTTGTAATTTTTTGTATCTCTTTTAATTACAATTCCAGTTTCTACATTACAAAATAATAATACAAAGTAGAAGCATATACACTTGTGGAAGACTGTTAATTTTCATACTGCATGAAGAGACATGTTCTGCTGCTCTCTAGTGGAGCTGCACATTAATACACTCTCAAACTAATTTAAACCAGGTGATTTAAATTTTCCCGTAACATACCAAATTAATTTTCTGTTCCAGTGAGACTATTTTTGTTACTTTTAGAAGTACCTTGTGACACTAATTTACTCCAGGCTGTATCATCTCTGTTGGCAAATAAAGATTCAGACTTAAAAAGGAGAAACTGTAAGAGGGGAAAAGTGTAATAATAACAATCTAATAATAATAATAATAACCGATGTAATAATCTACATACAGTAAACCAGCCTGCAAGTATATGTACCTTTTGGTATTATAAATTGTATTGTATTGGTCCACATTTATAAAATCAATGTTTTGGGTGTTATTTCAGTCTTGGTCCTGCCTGTTGGTTATGGGACTACTTAAGGAGGAGTGGACAGGTGTATATTTTTATTCTATTATGCATGTAAATATGAATGGTAACATTCATTTATGCAATTTATTAAAACTTGATGCTTTTTTTTGTATTAGTCTTCTTAGCAAATATCTTTATTTGCATGCAAATGCTTATGGTCATGAATGTGAACATATAGGACATCGATAGCTAATGGGATTTGTGTGTTTTGTCACATTTAGGCTGGTTTCCTTCTTCCCCTTAGCGGTGGTGTGGATAGTTCGTCCACTGCCTGTATTGTGTACTCCATGTGTGTGCAAATCTGCCGAGCTGTCAAAGATGGCAGTAAGTCCAAAATATACACACACACACACCCACACACACACAGAACCAGCTAATTTAAAGCGTACCCTCTAAACATGTTTCCCACTGGTCTCAGATCCTCAGGTGCTGGAGGATGTGCAGCGGGTGGTCAGTGATTCGTCCTACAGGCCCGAGGACCCACGTGAGCTGTGTGGACGCCTCTTCACCACATGCTACATGGCTAGTGAAAACTCCTCTGAGGACACTCGCAACAGAGCTAAAGATCTCGCTGCACAGATCGGCAGGTCAGTGGATGACATGGCATATTGTACAATTTTTTATGTCTTTTATAAAGAAACCCCTGGTGCTCACCAAGGCTGCATTTTTATTAGATTGAAATGACTGTAAAAATCTTTTTTTATTTTTATGATGGCAAAGCTGAATTTTCAGCAGCAATTACTCCAGTATTAAGTTTTTGCTGCTAAATATGTTTATGAAAAACTGTGATACACTACCATTTAAAGATTTGGGTCAAATTAAAAGTGACATTAAAGACATTCATAATGTTACAAAATATTTATATTTCAAATCATTTTTGTGTTCTGTTGAACTGTTCATCTAAGAATCCTAAAAAAAATGTCATAAAAAATATTAAGCAGCAAAAACCGTTTTCAACATTGATAATAATTTATAAATAACAAACTATAATAGTTGATAATTGAGCAGCAAATCGGCATAAAATAATGATTTCTGAAGGATCATGTGACACTGAAGACTGGAGTAATGATGCTAAAAATTCATGAATAATCATTAGAATAATATAATTTTTACAATTATATTATAAATGAAATAGTATCATTTTCTGATTGTAAATATTTAATATACAATTATTATTATAAAAAGTAATATATATATTTTTTTTCTCTCAGCAATCACCTAAATATCAATATTGACATGGCAGTAAAAGGCATGCTGGGAATCTTCTCTATGGTCACAGGGAAGTGGCCTCAGTTTCGTGCTAATGGAGGAAGTGCCAGAGAAAACCTGGCATTGCAGAACGTCCAGGTAAATCATAAACACTGATGCTATTAATAAATGTACAGTATGATTTTTTTTATTAGCGACTTGTTGCATATTTTCTGCAAGGAATACATAAGTAACATTTTCAGAAAAAAAACAACAACAACAACACTTTGGTTGACCACCACATAAGTCTCAGAATCACAGATAATTAAAAAAATATACAGCTTATGCAATACCATTGAATGTGCGATACTAATGTGACATGTAGTTGTTGATGGGCATTTTGGTTTGACTCGTTGCTGATGATTTCTTTTATATGATTCTACATGACTCATGACATCACAAAAGCGCGGGCTTGAGAAAGCAGATTCTGTCAAAGTGATGCTAATTTGCTGACTGTTTAAAATGCAGTTTGCTTGCATTGTAACACAACCACCACAGTTTTCACAGAATAATATTGCAGTTAGTCACCCCAAGCGTCAAATGACCTGCGAATTTGCTGAGTTTGAGTTCTAGATTCACTACTTTAAAGCATAAATATATAGGTCAGTCATGAAACTCTAGATAGCGCGGGCTGATGGGTTGTTAACGTAACTGATGATATTCAGAGAGTTGAATGACTTGGCACAAGCTGATTGGTTCATGCTGCATATGCAACCAATAAGCTTACTGACTTGCATTTATATGGCAGGCAAGCATTCACATGAGATTCCTGCAGTGTGCGTTCAGAGTTTCTCTGAAACCCTTCAACCTTCCCCAGCTCCACCTGTATAAATCTGCTACGGGTTATTTTATATGCTATTTGTGCAGCAGCAGTATGTCTTAAATACTCACTGCACCGTATTGCCATATGTTTTGGCAGTAGCAAATTTTGTACCAATTCAGCAGCACCATAGCAGATCTATTCCACCTAGACCAAATACATTAACGTTGCCATATCCATCACCATGCTAAAATCTTCAGAGAGTTGTCATGATTGAATTAACATAGTAACTTTATTAAATTTAATTAAATTTATGCATTTAGTAGATGCTTTTATCCAAAGCGACTTACAGTGCATTCAGGCTATCAATTTTTACCTATCATGTGTTCCCGGGGAATCGAACCCCCAACCTTGTGCTTGCTTGCTAACGCAATGCATTACCAGTTGAGCTACAGGACCATGCAACTCTTTCCAAGAAAATAGCTTGTGCTTTAGACTGGCAAAGTAATGCTGATTAGAACCTATTTAAGACATTAATGATGTCACAGCTTTGAAAGTGGTATATGTGTCTGTTGAATGTGCATGATGCATGTGTTTTTGTATGTTTACTCCAATACAGGCTCGTATCAGGATGATTTTGGCCTATCTCTTTGCCCAGCTATGTCTGTGGGCTCAGGGAAAACCTGGTGGTCTCTTAGTTCTTGGTTCAGCAAACGTGGATGAGAGGTGTGTCTTTATGTTGTTCTTTCTTCCAGTATCCAACTGTCAGTAGTATTGAACGTTGCTTAAAATAATTCTTTTTTTCTTTGCAGCTTGACTGGATACTTCACGAAGTATGACTGCTCCAGCGCTGATATCAATCCCATTGGAGGCGTTAGTAAGATGGACCTGAAGTGCTTCTTGCAGTACTGTGTAAAGCGCTTTCAGCTCACTGCCCTCATAAGGTGTGTAATCATTTGCTGATCAAATAGCTGATGTAGTAACATAATCTTGATCGTTTTGGCCAACAAAATTGAAAAAAATAAAAAAATAAATAAATAATTAAAATAATAACATTGAGTGAAAATTAAAAGAGGGACAGCTTAAGGGGAGGCATACCACTCATAGAAAAATGAATGGGGGAAATGCTTTTTTTCTTAACTAATATGGATGGCCAGCCTGAAAAACACAGTATTTAGGAAAAAAAAAATAAAAAATTATATTGCATATTATATTGCAGAATTATGCTGCATTTATTTGATCTGTATAAACAGTCATATTTGTATAGTTTAAACAAATAACTGTTTTCTATTTGAATACATTTTAACCTGTTATTTATTCCTGTGATGGCAACACTGATGTTTCAGTAGCGATTACTTCAGTCTACAGTGTCACATGACCCTTCAGAAATCATTCTAATATGCTGATTTGATGCCCATCTTCTGTACAGTATTTTGGATGCTCCACCAACTGCAGAGCTTGAGCCACTGACTGATGGCAAGGTCGTCCAGACTGATGAGGTAAACATAGCCTCATTCACTGCTCAAAATGAGGTTTGAATACTACTGCATTTCTCAGTCATTGTGATTGATTGAGATGGGATGTGCAATGTACTGTGCACAACTCAACTGTGTGTGGGAATGGTTGTCCAGTACTGTCTGAAATATATTTAAACTGGCTAATGTACTGTTTGACAGCCATATGACTCCTGCAGTAGACTGTGTATTTTTCTAAGCCATCTTCTCAGTCAAGCTGATCAAATTTCACTTGAAAAGTTTTTCATTGCATTCATGTGAATTGTGCAGTTTAAAACACAAAGCAGATGTATCACAAGCGATTCTTGTTGTCATTAAACATTCAAATCTAGCACGTCATGGGAAAACATAATCCAAATGCATTGCATCCATTACTGATATTTCAATCTACAGCTTGCATTAGACAGATGACAGATTGTCATTTTCTTCCTTTCTAGAAAATGTCTTCTAGTATATAGAATCTGAATGAATGTAAAAAAAAAAAAAACACACATTCTGTTTACTTAAATCACTGGATGGTGCAAATGTGTCTTATGTTACATACATGAATTCAGTTTTAAACAATGACAGATTGGAGATGATTATTGTGTTTTGTGTGCCTGTGTGGCTTTAGATAATTTTTTTTTGTGGCTTTTAAAGAATGGTAGGGATGGAATCAACTTTGGCAAAGTGGTCAAATAGCAAAAAAAAAATTGTTTAATAATTGATTTTCAATTTGTTTTTTTATTTTAATATATTATTTTATGACATTTAAACTATTCAGTTATAGGTGAAATTAAACATATACATAATATTTATATATTAATTATTCTGAATACCTTGTAGTAAATAAATCAGACAGTGTAGGATTTGTAATTGAGTGAATTGAGAACCTGTTTGATGTCCGAAATTATTGCAAACTACTGTGGACATTTATTTTAATTATTTGTAATTTATGCATATTTGTTAGTGATTTTTATTTTATTTTATTTATTTTTGTTTTCCACTTACTTGTTCGAGTTGTCTTTACTTTTATAGGGCATGTTTACTATGCTGCTGTGCCCTTTTGAGCTTCCTCCATCACTGTGTGCATGCAGACAGATAGTTTTACAGCATGTGTTTCTGTGCTTCCCTCCCACAGGCCGACATGGGAATGACCTACTCAGAGCTCTCTGTGATTGGCAGACTCAGGAAGATCTCCAAGTGTGGCCCATACAGCATGTTTTGCAAGCTGATACACTCATGGAAAGAGACCTTCTCTCCCTCGCAGGTCAAACATGCCCTAAACGTTACAGTACTCATAGTGCCTGTCACTTTTAAAAGCAGTTAATACTAATATTTGACCATTGTTATTTTTGTCTGTTTTGCAGGTGGCTACTAAAGTGAAACATTTCTTTAGGATGTACTCAATCAACAGACATAAGATGACAACAGTAACACCCTCTTATCATGCTGAAAACTACAGTCCAGATGATAACCGCTTTGACCTCCGTCCTTTCCTTTACAACACACAGTGGAGCTGGCAGTTCCGCTGCATCGACAATGAGGTCAGCAGATCTACAGAACAATGTGATTTCATTAGGCTGCATTATACAAGCTTTAATATTGAAACTTACAGTAATGCTGTATACTTTATATAGATGTAAATATTTATCTGAAGAAGTCTGTGTGTATTTTTTCTATTTGTATGAAATCCATTCTGTTTTTCTGTTGTATAGGTGGCTGTGATGGAGTGATATGGAAGATTTATGTACAACTGTTATCAGAAGCCATTGATCCTTGGTCCAAAGATTCATCTCGGCCGCTGATGTTATAGTGAGCGCTCAACCGTTCTCTGCACTCTTTCTGTTTGGCTACACATGCATTGCGAATTGTTGTAGTTATTGTTTTTCTTCGGATGTATAAATCCTAAATAATTTTGTTCACATTACAATGCAAAAAATCAGGTTTGTGATCATTGATGTTGTGTATGGTAATGGTCATTTAAAAATAAAACAATACATATAAAATTGTTCATTTGCAGTTAGAAGTTATTTGCATTTTTGAAGAACACAGGCTTGCCAGTGCTATAACCATGATGATGACTGATACATTCCTAGCAGAACTCTGTAATATAATAAATATTTCTATAAAAAGGATTATGCTCTTTCTTTATATAGTATGCTTTGGTAAAGCTCGGGCACTTTAGGTTTCTAAATTGTAGCTTGATTATCTGCAAGAACCCATATGTTGTTACAAACCAAAGTATTTTTGTTTGAAAGAATGTAGGTTAACAAACTGTTTCGGTTACCATTGACTTAATTTTTTTATAGTTATAAAGTTTAGTTGTAAGTTGTTCTTGAAAATATTGTATATTTTATGACCACAGAAGAAAGAACGTCATGCATGTTTGGAATGACAAGAGAGAGAGGAAATAATGGCAGGATTTTCACTTTGAAATGAACTATGCTTTTTAACTTGAGGGTAATTTTAGAAATGTAAAAAAAAAAAAAAAAGAAGATTGGAGCGTTTTAAAGACAAACCAACTAATACAGAAAACCAACCCTTTTTTTACGTTTTCTTTTTTGATAATGCTAGCTACTCTTGTCTGTGTTGTTGAAAAGCCAGTGGTTGTTTTCCAACCAAAGATTGCTTCCTAAAAAAATATTTTGGAAGTGGCTTTTTATTTAGATATTATAGTTTCAAAGACTAACAGGATATTATGTTATATTGAGGACAATTGAGGAATAATTAAATACCAATATTTTTTTTTTTTTTTTTTTTTGTGTGTGTGTGCTTGTTTTTCTATTCTGGTGGGGACTTAAACCTGAATACACACAGACTCATGGGGACTCGTGTTACGGTGGGGACCTAAATTGAGGTCCCCATGGGTAAACAAGCTAATAAATTACACAGAATGAAGTTTCTTGAAAATCTAAAAATGCAGAAAGTTTCCTGTGAGGGTTAGGTTTAGGGGTAGGGTTGGTTTAGGGCCATATAAAATACGGTCTGTACAGTATAAAAACCATTACGCCTATGGAGAGTCCCCACAAGGATAGCTGACCAGACAGTGTGTGTGTGTGTGTGATTTTAATATTTCATTTCAATGTAGATTTGAAAGAGATTTTAAAGTTTGAAGGGTACTTTAATAAAGTTGTCATACGGCAGAAAGCACGAGAGAGCGGATGTGGAGTCGGGTGTTAGAATTGACTTCCTCTTTGTATGTGTGAAACGGTCTGATCACACACACACACCTACACACGAGTGCCCATACAATTGTTAATATACATAAATGAGAAGGAAAAAAAAGTTTATTTCAGGGAGATTCATTATTTAACTGTTATTATAACCCGTGACGCAAATGAACTCAAAGTAAGATTTACTAAAAAAAAAAAAAAAACAGGCTCGTAAATCCCAAACATTTGCCTAGACTAAAACTACCCTTCATTATTAACAAAGGCGGACGTTTATTTGATCGACGGAACGCAGAAGACAATGCTCTTCTTTCGAATGAATTCTTTTTACTGATTCTTTTGAACCGGTTCGCATTGGATCGCCTTATCACTTGCCCTCAGAAACACATTAAACTTCAGCATGTGACGAGCTCTATATAATATTTAATATATCAAACATTGTGGAAAAACAGTAGAACTAAAACGGTTTTGGGGTTATAATTGAACAAGTGAATTTTTGGAGGGTGAACTGGTTCATTGTAAAGAATCATTCGAACCGATTTGCTAAAATGAAACTTACCTAGTGCTCTGACATGAGCGAGAAAGAAAGTTTCTTTTGAGTGAGTGAGCAGAGCATATGGGAGGAGTTGAAGGCTCCTAAAAACACCACGAGCACTGTTGCTCTCTCTGAAATGAACACCGACTCAGTACGGTGGGAATAAAAACAAGTGCGTCTCCACTATGGTTCCTAGCGAGACTGTCACTTTATTTACAGATAAGGGCAGAAGACTCGTTTAGGGTTGTCCTTCGTCACTACTGATATCTTTAACGAACTGTTTGGGATTTATTTGGCATATTTTGAGACTTGTAGCGATTGTCTAGATGGAAGAAGAAGAGCCGCTGCTGACTGGCAGCATTAACCAGGGTCCAGGTGATTATGGATCTCAAGATAATGGTGAACATTATCATCATGACGAATCACCAGAATCGAGACGACTGTCCCATTCAGTGACTGACGATTCTTACCCTGTGTACGAGGGTACGTATGTTTTATCAGCCTGTCCTTACTTAGCCTTTAAATCTTTTCCTCAATCTTGTTCAGCTGTCTTGTAGTTTATTATTTTTCTCTTTGTGTTATTTAATAAAAGTCTAAAGGTTGTGTCTTTTTGAGGCTTATCATATTCATTTAGCTTACCTCTGTTTGGTTTCTGTCTTTGCTGTCAGACAAACACACCATTGTCTTTTTATTGCCTCTGCAGGTCATCTACTTTGACTTAATGTGTTGCTTTCTTGAATGATGTATTCAATTACAAGAGGAGATAGTTAGACAGTCTGTATTTTTATTGTTTACGGTTCATGTTATTCTTGTCAGATATTAGTTTTCACATTTTAGCAGAAATGTGGGGCAGCTAAAGGTGTTTTGGGTGGATGTGTGAAAATCTCGATCAGTCTTGTTATAAAAAAGTGTTGCAAAATACAATTCGAACATTAATGTCAGTGTAATTTAAATGTCAAACTGATATTTTAGTCTGTGATTTTGGCAATTTTATAAAATGTTTTTACTTGTTGACATTAGTTAGCTAAATTAGGTATTACAAACTAACAAATAGCAGATAGTCAAACCCTGACAGGGTGATCAGGACCCAGTTTGTTAGTTCTCTTATAATCCATTACAGCATACAAAACAGTTGTCTCAAAAATGGCAGCAGCTGCGTTTGTATGAAATGAGAGCGAATCCGCGATACCAGGAAGACATAATTAAACAATTGTACATCATTTTGAAGCAATCAAGAGTACAGCGCCGACTGCTGTTACCTGGATGAGCCTGAGTTGTTAGCTTTTACAGGTTGTTATCCAGGGATAACATACCTCAGAATGTTGCGATTGACCAATCAGAATCAAGTATTCCACAGAGCCGTGTAATAATCTTAGTTATACCACAGGGCCGTTGAATGCTTGAATCTGATTGGCTGACGAACATTCTGAGGTGTGCAATTATTTTCAGGGAAAAGCACGTACATTGTGAAAAAAGTTGTACACGTACATTGGTGTTGTCAGCGCTAGCCTGACGATTTTATCAGTTAGCAGCTTAAAGTCTACACATGACATTTCTCACTAGCGAGGTAAAAACAGTGCTGTTTAGAGACACTGCTACAGAACACTGTTGAGGGACACACAGAGGTACCTTAGCCTAATTCACACAAGCTCTCTTTCTCTCTCTCTCTCTCTCTCTCTCTCTGTTTCTCTGTCTCTCGCTATTTTTGTAATAACGTCATTAATAACTGCATTAGAATGCTATCCATTTCCATCTTTAGAATCACTCAGTAAATATATATATATATTTTATTTTTTTATTTTTTTTGACACAGATGCAGACCTCTGTATCCAGCAGGCAGTTGTATTTATTGAAGATGCAATTCAGGTTATTATTTTTTTTCATTGTTTATTATTTTTACAGTAATTGAATGAAAGTCTGATTTCCCTGTTTGTGCTCTTTTCACAGTATCGATCCATTAATCACAGGGTTGATTCTGGGTCTTTGCGGTTATACAGATGGTATTATTCCAAAATTTGTCAGTGGTAAGCAAGCACAAATGAATACTTTTTATTTTATTTCTTTGCTAGGAAAACCGTTACTATGGCAAAAAAAAAAAAAAGTCTTCATAGGTTTATATAAAAACATTGAATTTGAGTTTATTTGGTATCGGTATTCACACTCTCTAGTTGTGTCTAAATCTTAGTATACTGTAGGTGAGCCAAATCCATCAGTAACAAGACCCAGAGAGTCTTAATCTCGATTATTACTCAGTTTTGACAAAAGTATGCACTTTGTTTCACCTTTTAATTTCATACTGTAGTTATTTCAAGCAGTGGTTCATAACTGGTGAAAACAAAAGTGGTACAAAATGTTTGTTTTTGGAGCTATTACATTGTCAATGTTATCCTTTTGTGGTGTGATTACTATTGTATTATTATTAATGTATTATGCATTACCAGTATAGATCCTGTGGGCGTAATGTAAACAGCACTTATAGTTGCAACATGTCCCTTTCTGGTATCCTTGCAGGGATAGAAATTAAAACCGGCTAAATGTAGGTGAAAATCAACAATGCTGGTTACACATATAAACTCGCTAGCCAGTTTGGAGAGATGTGATGAGTAAATCTATAATTTTACACGCCATCAGAACCCTTCCTATAAAAACAGCCTCCAACATTAGCAAAACAAAGCAAAAAGAGATCCTGAAGAAACATCCTACCATGACAAAGTGAGCCACTCATGAAGTTTACTATTGAATTACATTAACACAATTTAGAGCATGTCCAATAATCTTCAGTGTTTAACATTAAACATCCATTTTGGAGTAAGCTATATTAAAAAAATTTGAATGCTGTCACAGAGATTTTGTGTGTGTGTGTGTGTTATTTTGATAATCCACTTGATGTGCAATATTTCTGTTTTGGCTAGTAGAAGTTCCAAATGGCCAATAACTTAATGTGCCTAGTGAGTGTATGTTTGTGTATCATGCTAAAATATAAAATACCAGACAGTCTCTGCAGTAACATTAAGTTACATTAAGTCGATTTGATACCTGTCTTTCTACAGATGCTTTCTGATGCTTTGTTCATTATTAGTAACTCTTAGCAGGAATACATTTGGGGTAAAAACAAACAAACAAACAAAAATAAACATGGACCAGCAACATTCCTGCGATTATTTTAACCTGTACCCTCTAGCCATTTGCTTACAGTATGCTTCTCTCTGTCAGTATCAGTTCCACACTCTCTCTTTCTCTTGAAGGGGTCTGGGGTTCACTATTGCTGTTGTACTGGGACTGGCTTTCATTGAGACACCCTCCTCTCTGACCTACACCTCGGACATTCGTTTCAAACCCAAGCCTTGGGAGCCACCCTGTGGACTGACGGAGGGGATTGAGATGGTCTGCCTTTGCATCTTCATCCTAGATGTCACTGTGAAGGTAGACATCCAGAAATATCCAGTTGTCATTCATTTTCATTTGACAGAGTTTAACAGACCTCTTTTGTAATATGACTTAAGCTGCTTAATATTATATATAAGAACATATTGAATGTTTGTTTGTTTTGCAGGGTTATCTGATAGGATGGGAGGAGTTTCGTACGAACAAATGGCTGATTGGTTATGTAGTAGTGATTGCAGCAACAGTTATTGATTGGATGTTGAGTATTAGCATGATGTGCAGTGAGGTGAGTTTATAAGAACAGTACTACAAAGCTGCTTATTTATTGTGCCTCTTGATATTATAACAGTATATGACAATATTTACGCTATAAAAAAATGGTGTAGATAGTTTTGACTTGAAATTGCTAGTAAATTCCACAAATAATTACAAAGAAATGGCAATTAAAGCATTAAATTAAACTGAAGATTGAAATTGTATTAAGTCTGATGTGACAATAAATTACTAAATTAATTAAATATGACATAACTATACCTTTTTATGTAGTTTAATTAAATTAAATATCGAAAGTCCCCACATGTAATCTATTGGCAAAATGAAATGTTGTTATAATGCATGGAAATGCAAGTGCTTTTTTCAAAACTTTTTTCTTTGTTTTAACTTGCCCTCATTTGAAGAACAGTCCAAAATTGAAGTTGGTATTTTAAATCTTGCCCTCCATTGTCACTCACATCTCATTTGCATGAGCACATCAAATATGACCTGAGAGAAATGGAAGGAAATGTACATTTTTGGACAGTCTATTCCTTAATAATCTTAAATAAGTAAATGTCTCAGTCGGCTGTCATAGTCAGATCTGTTGATTGTAATGTTTCCCTGTCATTCTGTCCCACAGAGTTTAAGAGTCAGGAGACTAATTCGCCCATTTTTCCTCTTGCAAAACTCTTCCCTTATGAAGAAAACTCTAAAATGTATCAAAAGGACTCTTCCAGAAATAGCAAGGTAATAACATATTTTCTGTAATAAGGGGTTTTCCCCATAACAGCCTCAATTTAATTCCTTATTTTCAGTTCTCAATTTGTGTGCAGTTCCATTCTACTCTTATAATTTAAAAATGACCAGATAAACTGTGACCGGATCTTTCTGTTTCAGTGTTATTCTGCTTCTGGCGTTACACATCTGCTTGTTCACCATGATAGGAATGCTGATCTTTGCCAAATCAGATGTAAGAAGTGTTCACATTTTTATCACATCATTTCTATCAATACTTATATTGGCCCACTTTTTGATTTAAATAAGCCCCTGTGCCCAAGTATTACATTTTGCCACATAACTCATACTTACAATTTGTGCTTTGGACATGAATGATACATTAGAGATGTTCAAGAGATCAGATTTTTACTGGGCAGACACTAAAAAAGGCAAAAAAGGCTTACGTTGATGGGGAAACCAGAGTCATATCTAGAGATCAGCATATAGAGACTTGGATGTGGGATCTTTTGACATTAAGCAGCCATGTAGCAGAGCACCATTGTAACCACATAGCTTCATGCTGAATACCTCAGAAACCACACAGGATCCATCCACAACACTATAGCATCCTGGCAGCAATTTTTGAACAGGCAAGCACCGCTAAAAAATTTCTTCAGAAAATGTAAAAGTGTAATCAGGGTTTATGTAGGTCTTAAAAAAGCCTTTAAAAAGTCTTAAATAAGATCAGGAAGTCTAAAACTGAGAGAGTAATGGCATTAAATGTTGCATACATCGCAAAAGTAAAAACATTTTTTAAATGTAAAAAACAATATAATCGTCCTTAAATCTAGATACATTTACATGCAAATGTAAATGTAAGTGGAGTTTATGTTTAAGATACATTTAGTTGAGGAGCAAATTGACATAAGAAGTCTGAAACTGATCAAAGTGAAGCTAGTTTGATTAAAATATGAATAATATCTGCCAATGGGCTCAGAAAAAAATAATTTAATTCAAAGGGCAGATATTTGTTCTTGTTTTAAGAGACATTTTGTGCAAAATTACTGTGGAATAAAATCACTGTTTTCTGCAGTGTGATCAGGAGGTAAAGTAAAAATTATTTCCATATACTAGTGGTTGGAAAGAAAGCTGTTCAAGTGTTTGTTTGTTTTCACCAAAAAGTGTTAAGTGCTAAGATTTACTAAACAAGACAATTTAGTGTGAGAGCACAGTTCCCCAAAAAAAAAAAAAGTATCTTTGCATACAAGATGTATGGATAACATCTTCCTATAAATTAATACGAGTGGAAAAAGTCTCTCCCTTCTATAGCAAGCAATGCTTCCTCCTGGCAGTGGTGGGAGTACCAGTAAATCGACTACCGCAACTCTTAGTAAATCATGCTGCATGATTCATTGAAATACTCCTACTCTCCTCCCATGTGCAATTTGTAAAGGAACAAATATTTACACGGAATCATTTAGCAGACACTTTTATTCAAAGTGAGTTGCTACAGTTGACTGAATAGATGTGTTTCTGTAGGACCCTAAGAAGAATGGAGAATGGGAAACCTACTTCAAAAACCTGCCAAAGGCCCTGTCTTCTCTGCTAGTGCTGCTAACGACAGCCAATAACCCTGACGGTACGTCATCATTTGACTGTAAATGTGTCTCTTAGGAGGCGCAAATCTCTGAATGACTCAGTAAAGTTTTAGATGGTCAGAGACACAAATGACATCTCGGCACCGTTGTGTCGAATTCTCAGTCATCTCTGGCTCATTGCAGTGGAGGCAATGAGTCATTAGCTTTAACCACATGACATGTTGTCCTGTGACTTGTCACAACGTTCTGTTAAATTTTCACAGGTATCTGGATTCATTTTAAATGTGAAACTGTCTACAGTGGCCTGTGACCTTTCTTGTAATCTGTGTGTATGTCAACTTGTGTTCTCTCAACAGTCATGATTCCAGCATACTCTCTGAACCGTGGCTATTCTATATTTTTTATACTCTTTAGTGTGTTTGGTAAGTTTTATTGGCACTCAGTCACACACACAAATACAGACTAAACTACTGGTCAAAACACTGGAATAAAATAAGATTTTGCAATATTTCTGAAAGAAGTCTCTAATAATTATTTTTGAAGAAACGTGTCATTGAGTAATGGCTGCTTAAAACTCAGGAATAAATTACATCAAATTTGCATAAAATTGTATGCTATTTATTTAAATGTTTAACTATGTTAACAGTGCAGCTTTGGTGAGCATAAGAGACTTTTGACTTTTACTAGTGTATATTTACTGTACATGCACACACTGCAGTTAATATTACTTGCATTTAAAATTTTCCACCTGCATTAAACATTGACGTTTTTATTTATGTTTTTCTTTTCTTTCAGGGACATATTTGTTAATGAATCTAATGACAGCTATTATTTATAACCAGTTCAGGGGATATTTACTGGTGAGTAATGGGTTTCGTGACTTACATTAGACATTGTTTTAGGAATTTGAGTTGGTTGCTAAAGGAATAGTTCAGCAATCAATATTCCATTTTTTTTCATGGACCATAGAAAGTATTTTATAATTTCCAAGCTCCCCTTTTCCATACAACAGAACTGATAGGGTACATCAAACTCCAAAAAAAAAAAAAAAAAAAGGCACAATGAAAGTTTTCCGTATGACCGTTTTTCAATTCATTTTAGGACCTACTATAATTATTATTGTATGGAAAAGAGTGCCGTGAAAATTCTTAAAATTCCTCTTGTGTTCTGTGAAGTCGTACATGCTTTTGACAAAATGAGGGTCAGTAAATGTTGATTTTAGGTGAACTGTTCCTTTAATTATTAATGTTATGGTCTGTGTATTTAGATGTCGGTTCAGACGTCTATAATCAGGAGGCGTCTGGGTATTCGGGCTGCTTTCGAGGTGCTGTGCTGTCCAGGCCGTGGGCACATCAGCACTCAGTCTGAAGGCCATGTGTAAGATCCAGCACTTCAGTCTTTCTTCCTTACAGCAAACATTTCCTCTTTATATATCTATGCCTGGTCACATGACTTTTCCTGTTGCTGCTCAGGGAGCGAGTGGCGGTGAACATGTTTCTGCAGGTCATGGATAGAGTCCACATGAAGTCTTACTGCAGGCAGGCTATCATTAAGGTCAATACAGCTTGCAGAAGAGTTTGTTATAGTAAATAGTGCGTGACATGGTTGTATGTCTTACCTGTCTTTTGTTTCCTCCAGGCTGCTCAGCAGTTCCCAGACGGCTTCATTAACGGCGAGGCCTTCCAGAGGCTCTTTAATGAGCTGGATAAGGATTTTATGAAAGAGGTTTGATCATCTACGTTTGTGGATCAGTTTACATTACAGTACATTCTGAATTCAGGAAGTCACACTTTTTGAACAGTTTGTGCAATTTGGTTAAATTAATATTATAATCATCTGGACATTAGCGCATAGCAGGGTTGGGCAAGTTGAGAATTGGTTCCCTTGCATTTTCTGAGTTAGAATTGGAATCAGGATGACAGCTTTATGGCAATTCACAAAACTCACAAAATAAGTTTTGATGTATTGAAAACAACAGCAAAACAGGCAAGAATAGATAACTGGTTGGCATCTTATAGGTTGGCATCTTATAAGTTTGCTTCATTTTGTTTGGCTTTAATACAATTAAGAGAACATTCTAGAAAATAATGTGTACTTCAGCTATGTTCCAAACAAATAAGTTAAATTCTTATTACAAATATAATCGTATGTTTAATAACATAAGATATAATATGATTAATTATGAAATTAAATTATTGAATATAGTATGTATAACTATGTGACCCTGGACCACAAAACCAGTCATAAGGGTACATTTTCTTTTGGAAATTGAGATTTATACATCATCTGAAAGCTGAATAAACAAGCTTTTAATTGATGTATGGTTTATTGGGATAGGGAAAAAATGTTGCCGATATACAACGATTTGAAAATCTGGAATCTGAGTGTGCAAAAAAATGCCTTTAAAGTTGTCCAAGCAATTCTTAGCAATGCATATTACTAATAAAAAAATGAAGTTTTGATATATTTATGGTAGGAAATTTACAAAATACCTTGATGGAACATGATCTTTGCCTGATATCCTTATGATTTTTGGCATAAAAGAAAAATCAGTCATTTTGTCCCACACAATGTTATTTTGGCTATTGCTACAACTTAAGACTGGTTTTGTGGTCCAGGGTCACATATAATAAAATGTATATAAATTGTGTAGAAAATTCGGTAACACTTTATAATAACTGCACACTATTAATCATTAATTAAGCATTAGTAAACGGATAATTCATAATTTATAAAGCATTAATAGACAGTAATAAGCAGTTTATAAATACAGATATAAATGCTTTATTCTTGATTTAAAAGCATCTATAATGTGTTTAATAATTGTATTTACATACTTTATTCATGATCAATTTATCATTTATCAATGAAGTATAGCATTATTTACAAACCAGTTATTTAGGAGTTGCCAGTGATTCATAAGATCACAAGAAATGTAGTAAATTCAGGTAGTTATAAAGCATTTAGTAGTGGTCAGTTAACTATTTATGTGAGCTCATCTAAAGTGAGGACTATTTATGCCTTGTAAAGCATTTATAAAGGATATTTAAAGGCTCAGTTATCTTCTAAAAAAAAAACAGAAACAAACACAACACAGTGATACAGAACATAGAAATATTAACAGCCTTTAAATCTCATTTGTAAAAGCTTTACAAGGCATAAATAGTCCTCACTTTAGAGGAGCTCACAAAAATAGTTAACTAACAACTACATATGTTTTATAACTATCTGAATTAACCCTGAATTACAGTAGAAATACATGTTAATAAACCATTTATTAACACTATAAGCAACTATTACTATATGTCTGAATAAAAAGATGTATGAATGCACAATTAAACAGTTTATTAATCATTTACTTACAATTTTTCAGTGATCTTATGAACCATTGACAACTCCTTAATAACTGGTGTGTAAATAATGCTATACTTAATTTAGAAATGATAAATTGATCATTAATAAAGTATGAAAAAACAATTATTAAATACATTATAGATATGCTTTTAAATCAGGTATAAAGCATTTATATCTGTATTTATAAACTGCTTATAAATGTCTATTAATGCTTTATAAATGATGAATTAACTGTACTAATGATTAATAGCATGCAGTTATTATAAAGTGTTACCGAAAATTCTTATACAAACATTGAATATTAATAGTATATCATTTTTCAGGAAGTGCCCCACTTATCGTGTTTGATGTTAATGGGTAATTCATATGTAAATATTAATATAATTTAATATTAAACCACACTTATAGCAGAGTGTTTTTGAATTTCATTTCAATTTGACTTTACTTGAATAATGGAATTTTAAAGACACTCTTAATTTAATTCTGAATTCAGCTTTGGTGTCAACAGATATTTTAACTGTTCTATTTTTATTTCTTTTTTCCTTCAGCATCCACCAAAACCAGAGTACAGTTCTCCTGTCCTACGATATATCCAGAAAATCTACAGTCACTTTTATATTACTGTGCTGGGGAATGTTGTCGCTCTGGCAAATGTCATTTGTATTTGTGTAAGATACCGTATTTCCTTTTACCTGCTTTGATTATCATACTATATATCACCCTACATAAAGAACATCACACAATTTTCCAGCATTCAGTAGACTAAAACAGGGTTTTCCAAATTGGTTGTTCACCACCTAGTGGTTCATTATGGAGCTGCAAGGGGCTCTTGACAAAGAACTGCCAAATTAAATTGAATTGGATTGAAATATGTAAGTTTTAATATTAAATAATCAAGTGTAACACTTTACTCTTACACAAACAAGTCATTAAATGTATTTAAACATTGACCATAGATTATAATTATATTCTAGATTACAACTACAAATTTGAGAGTGCTTCAATTAAAAACTAGTTTAAGAATTACAATTATTATTAAAAACAGATACAATCAGTTTGAAATCAGAAAATATTTGAATAATGTTCTCAAAAATGGATTGCAAAGTCTATGTAGAGCACGTTTTTATTTATTTTTTATTTTTTTTTGTAAAATGGTGCCATCTTGTGGATAGCATATGCAAAAAAAAAAAAAAAAAAAAAAAAAAAAAATTATTTGAATCCTGAAGTTCATATTCTGATCTCTGTTTTTCTTTCTCTGCAGACTGTCTTGGTTCTAAATTCAGAGAAATCTGTGTCAGAGAAAAATAACTTCTGTATGGAGGTGACTGTCTCATGCACTGAAAATAATTAATGTTGCTGTAAATATATAATTTTGTAGATAAAAATTAGTTGTTTGTTCATTTGTAAAAACAAAAAACAAAAAAAACAAAACATTAACATTGTGTTAAATCCTTTGGGGTGGACTTTAAAAATCCCCTGGTGTTTTATCAGCAATAGTTGATATATGTGTTGCACTTTATTTTACAGTACGTGTACTTACATGTACTTATAGTGTACTTACAGTGTATTTATCTAAGAAAGTTCTGGTAATACAAGATAAATACATGGGGTAGGGTTAGGTTTAGGGGTAGGTTCAGGGTTAGTACCTAGTTATTACATAGTTATTGTAATTACTATCAGTAGTACGTAGTATGTACATGAGGAACAGGACTGTAAAATAAAGTGCTACCGATATATGTGTTTTCTGCATTTTCTGTGTGGTTCTATTAATATTCATGTAAATATATTTTCTGTCTTCTAGATCCTCAACTGTATTTTCATCATGTACTATTTAATAGAAATGCTGCTGAAAATAGTGGCTTTTGGTTGGAGAGGTTACCTGTCTTACAGGAATAACATCTTTGATGGATTCCTCACTGTTCTACTTCTGGTAACACATTTTTTTCTGATATAAAATTATCAGTAGGAATTCTGCGGCATACATAGCTGTTTGCATGGCAAAGGCAATTACTGGAGATACATTTTGTTTTTCTTTTATTCTCAACAGGCAATTCAGATTGCCATAATCATCACAAACAGGATTCCCTTTGAGGACGTGTGAGTGTGCTCAATTTAAAGAACAAATCTTCTGATCTCGTCTCCAAATGTTTAATGCGATGTTTTCCTCTTCTGTTAACAGAGATCCAGTTCCACAACGTGTGATGGTTTTGTGGGAGATGGTGCGACTGGTCAACATGTTGATTGTCTTCCGTTTCCTCCGAATAATTCCAGAAATCAAGGTTGGTGACGGCCTTCTCACGTGAATCACATTGGTACCAAATGCACACAAGGAGAAATGGTACTAAAGCTGAAGCACAAATTGCATTTCTTTTTTCAAATCGTTTTTTGCCAGTCACCAGTAAAGTTAAAAGGTTTTCAGTGCACCAAAATAAAAAGCTTCAAAATACTAGATAGATAGAAGAGCCAGGAGCCAGTGTTTTTTCATACCATCTGACATTGAGATGTAATAAATGCTTAATGAATGTGTAAAGATGTTTTGTGCTTACTTTAGTTGATGGCCGTGGTGGCCAGCACTCTTGTGGACCTGGTGAAAAACTTAAGGGCGTTTGCTGGCATTCTGTTGGTGAGTGAACAGACTCTTTCTACTAGCAGTTTTATTATGAACGGTGATTGATCGTACTGATGGTCACTTGTACATTTCTCTGACGCAGGTAGTGTACTATGTGTTTGCTGTCCTTGGTACCTGGCTTTTCCAGGGAGCTATAACCCCTCCATCAAACACAAGGTACTGTTCATCAACTGCACATTTAACAGGAAACTTAAAAATACATTAAAAACTATAATACTGTGAGATATTATTACAATTTTAAATAACTGTTTTTATTTTTTATATATATTTTAAATTTTAATTTATTACTTTGATGGGTGAATTTTCAGCAGCCGTAACTACTTTAGTCTTCAGTGTCACATGATTATGTTCGAGAAACATTTCTTATTATTTTCATCGATTTTACTTCTGAGCCTCTTCTCTTTCTGTGTGCTCTCCTTTTAGTCTGATCTTCAATGCCAGAATAGAGAACCAAACGGATGGTCCCTTCAGCATGGATTGTGGCACTTTCGAACAGCTGGGGTACTGGCCAAACAACTTTGATGATTTTGCTGTAAGTTGCACAGAGGCCTCTGGGAACTTGGTTTTCAACAAGTTCCCAGAATGCCATAATTAGCACGTATGAGGAACAAGAAGTCAGAGGATTTGACCAGATCTGCTAGGTTTATAGTATTAAATTGTGTTTTTGTTTTAATACTATTTCGAGTTTCAAAAGTGAAACCTATATTTTAGGTTTAAGCCTACATAAAAATGAATGAAAACAGTTTTCTGGTCTCGCAAATGAATGTTAATTATTGAACTGTTAAATAAACTGTATTTTTCCTGTCGTATTTTTCCAGTCCTCTCTGGTTCTTCTCTATAACATCATGGTGGTGAATAACTGGCATGTTTTCACAGACGCATACACCAGATACACTACAGAGTAAGCGCGGCGCTCTACACACACACACCCTTAACACGTGTGCTTTAACTGAACGGGGTTTTGAAAATTTGTACCCATAATTCTTCCATGTCAGGTGGTCCTTGGTGTACTTTGTGGCCTGGTGGTTGACATCTTCAGTCATGTGGGTCAACCTGTTTGTGGCCCTAATTTTGGAGGTAAGTAGATTGTTTCCTGTAAATATTTTAAGACTGACCATATTTACTTTATTAATGCACATTCCTAGTCGTCCTATTCCAAAAGGAAAAATGACTGAAATCGGATGAACTACTGAACAAGCATGACTTTTTTTCCAAACCAGTTAAACACTGCCCACCAGTCCCGCAGCTGATTGTAAAGAATTCATTGGTCATGTCTCTGACAGTGTTGATTGCCTATACAACACTGAAACCAATACTAACCCTAACCTCAAGCTTAATAACCAGTAGTAGCACATCCTGTTAGTTAGCATTACTGTTTGTAACTGAATCAATAAATTATGACCTTTTCTTGACAGGGCAGTACAATCGTTTCTAAGCACGCTGGTTAACCTTGTTTTTTTCCCTCCTTTGTTTAGAACTTCACCTATAAGTGGGACCGCAGCAATGCTCTTTCTGTTGAAGATGTGGAGAGAATCGCCTATCAAAGCACTGTACAGCTTATTTTTAGGTATGAACGATGATTCCAGAGATCTGGGAGAAAACAAGAAAAACAATTAGTTGTATAAATAGCAACATTTCCACTTTAAAATGAAACCGTGAGAATCAGTAGTACATTATCAGTAGAGCTGTTTCAGATTCATTTTGTTAATTATTTAGTGAACACCCTTAAGTTATCAGAATGTCTGTCTGACTGGTGATAATTCAATAGATGGAGCTGAAAATATATTTAAAATGAGTTTGAATGGTCACACTATATTTTAAGGTCCAATTCCTGTTATTAAGAAACTTTCATTACGACTTTTGCCTCAGTATTATTAAAAGTTAGTAAGGATGTTGTTAAGTTTAGGTATTGGGTAGGATTAGGGATGAAGAATATGTACTTAATAAATATGAATAAACAGCCAATAATAGGCATGCTAATACACATTATTTTTGAATCTCATGGTGTTGAGCCATATTAAGTTATGTAAAAGGAAAACATTAATTTTATTTTCTTTTGTAGAAAAATGGAAGCATCTCATGGACATGTTAACCAAGTTAATACAAAAATGTGCCGATACGTGACAGATTTTGCCCAAGGCTCCTCTGCTCAGTATTTCAGGCTGCATTCTTCTCTTTCCTCACAGCTTTCCCTCACATTCCTCTCTGATTAAGGAAGGGAAGGGTAATGATTTAATTTAGCGGAATGTGCTGTGGTTTATCCAGCTGTTTATCACTCCTTAAGACCAAGTGCAACTCTTCATTTCCTTATATACAGTATTTCTGCTGTTTATTTATTTCTGTGATTTGCCTTGATCACCATCCTTTGTTGGTCTTGGAATGATGTTCCTATATAATCATGCGCCAAACTAAGGGGATGAGCGATATGGCAAAATAATATATATATATATATATATATATATATATATATATATATATATATATATATATATATATATATATATATATATATATATATATATCATAACAATATTATATGCAGAATTTTAAAAGTCAAATTAAAGACTTTTTATTAAAACCTGCACATAATACTAATAATAATAATCTATACAGAACACTGTCAGTACAGAACAAACCCATACATTTCACAATATTTTACTCAATTAAATAGGTTGTGGTACACATTCAATGACTCAGACTTGAATGTAAAATATATGTAAAATAATGTAAAATACATATTTTATTAAGTAATTATTTATTAAAATTGATTTATAAACTATTTTGTAAATACATATATGGGTTACAGATATGGGATTCTGCTGATTTGATAACGTGTTTAATGAAAGCCAATAAAATATGATTACGCTGAAACTAGTAAAATCTTTGTACTCGATGTATTAAATACTGTTATTAGTCTTTCCTTCATGTGACAGGGGAATGTAAGTAACTAAACAGTTGACGGTAGCCATTGACTTCCATAGAAAAAACATTGCTATGGAAATCAATAGCTGCTGTCAACTGATGGGTACCTACATTCTGCAAAATATCACAAAGAAATAAACCCTTACAGATTTTGACCAAGTGGAAAGTGGTAAAATGATGACAAGATTTCATTTTGGGTGAATTGTACCTTTAACTGAGAGAGAAATTGTAGTTTGGTTGTTTAAATATCTGATGTTTTTCTGTTCTTTTGCCATCTTCAGAGAGCATGTTCGAGAGCCCACAGAAGAAGAGCTACTAGCTCAACTACAACAACATCCTCATCTGCACCTCTCCTGGTGACCCTAAGCTCGCCCCCCCCCCCCCACCCACCTCCACCTCACGGGACGCCTTTAACACATAATTACACCAAAACACCCAGGATTCTCCAGGACTCCATCACGTCTGTGTGTGCCTCATGTTTACATATCCATCCATTTTGGAGGACCTGTTTCCAATTATAGGATCTGTGTAACCTCAGGTCGGCCTGGGAAAGGATGCATGTGTTTTACCAGAGCGTCACACAATTAATGTTCAGAGGAACTTCAATGTATAAATAGGCTTTAGTTCAAATCACTCCTGCTGCTGGAGTCCCAGAGTCCTTGTTTAGTGCTCAAGACAACCTGTAAATTACAGCAGTGTTTATGATACTGTATCAATACCACAGTTTTTGATTTACCCTATGTCTAAAAGAATTTCATTCTTTGAGTTTGAAAGTCACATTTTCGTTGTGCATTTTACAAAATCCATATTTGTATTTATTTTTTAAGCCTGTTACAATCACAAACAACAAAACAATTTATAGATTGTTTATAAAGTCATGGAAACAAAGGGACATAACTCATTACTTTTTAAATACTTTTAGCTGTGTTTTTATTGATTTGTAGATTCTATATTTTTGACTGTGACATTATGTTTGTTCAGTGCTTTTATTTATGTTAGAATTTACTGTATATTTGACAGAAATCTTTATGGGTGAATCCCTAAAAAAGTCTCAAGTTATGCCCAGATCATATTTCATCCGTAAAAATAAAGGTAAAAGGAAATTGATTCTCATTACTGTAATGTGAAACACACTTTAATTAAATCAGTCATTGCATCCTGACAGGAGGATTGAGAAGTGTTTTGTATTGTAGTAAATTTACTATGTAACTTTATGAATTATTGTCATGCACAATGCAAAAAAAATTAAATCTCAGTGTTAAAAACTATGCTTCTCTTCATGCCAATTTTATTTTATTTTTATTTTTTTTTGTAATACGATGCCGACTGTTCGTCAGTAAATTTCAGTGATCTTATCAAGTGTCATTATTAGGATATTTATCATGTTTTCAATATTATCAACAGATGGCGTTTTGCTGCAATCAATACATTTGACTGGATATTGGTATAAATGGTTGAATCACGCCAATGTTTTGTCTTCTTTCTGTTCTGAGATCAGCTTCATGATTAAATGTCTCTGTTGAATGTCTACAGGCGAATCTGGTTTATGTCATTGCCTTTCTGTAGCATGCTTTACATCAAACCAACTTTAGGTGACATTACATATGAGGCAAAAAATATTATTTTACATTTTATTTTCATTTATTTTTTTTATATTTCGTTTTAGTAAAAGTGTAATAACCCCCGATAAGTGGACCATGCAGGCTTATGTGCTTGAGGTCTTAAAGCTGCAGTAGGGAACTTTTGTAAAAATATATTTTTTACATATTTGTTAAACCTGTCATTATGTCCTGACAGTAGAATATGAAACAGATAATCTGTGAAAAAAATCAAGCTCCTCTGGCTCCTCCCAGTGCTCCTATTGCCATTTGCAGAAAGTCATGCACTCCCGGTAAAAAACAACCAATCAGAGCTGCGGTCCGTAACTTTGTTTGTGTTCAAAACGTAGAAAAATGAACATAATAAGCGAGTACACCATGAATCCATTTTCCAAACCATGTTTTTAGCCTGTCCTGAATCACTAGGGTACACCTATAATAAGTGTTTATATTCTGACTATTTTAGATTGCTTCGGTGGTACCGCGGCGGAGTAACCCAGTACCTTTGTGATTCTTCATAGACATAAACAGAGAGAAGTAGTTCCGGGTATGATGTTCTTCCGCAAGACGCAAGCAGTTCTGTTTATTAACCGCTAGAGCGTCAAAAGTTCCCTACTGCAGCTTTAACATAAATGTCAAATTTCCAACACAGTCTATTTAGCAAGACCATTTTATAGTTCATTTGGAAACTCCCAGGTGATTATATGGACTTCCTCAGCCTCCAGAAAAGTAGATCAGCACTAACACACACACACACACACACTCTCTCTCTCTCTCTCTCTTTGCATTGATTTAGGGGGCTAAACATACAAACACAACCTCTTACACAGTGTATGTTTTCCCAAAGGTGTTGTGGTCTGCCTGACCTTGTGTTGAACACACATCAGAGTCATTCACCTCATCTTCCAAACAAAAACACAGAGTTCCCTTCCACTGTTTGTTTACTTTTTCCTCCAGATCTACTGTAGCTTCAGTGAGAATTTGAGTGAGGAAAGTAATGGATTTTTATTTATTTATTTTTTTTTTTCATGTAAGATGTGTCAGTATTTATTTTTTATTTTATTTTTTTTTACACGCAGGTCAATTTTTATCAGATCAAATTTATTCGGGTGAAAAAATACACTACTAGTTAAATGGGGAATAATGTTAAATGTTTTTGAAAGTCTCTTATGCCCAACATGGCTGTTTTTATTTAAGCAAAAATGATGTAAAAACTGTAATATTGTGAAATATTAATATTATTAACAACAACTTTTCCATATTCATATATTCTAGAATTTTAGACAGCCATTACTCATGTGACATTTCTGCCACATGTTCCCTTATAAAAATAATTAGCTTAATTGGTGCTCAAGAATAATTTCTTATATATATTGCATTTAACAGTTTGGGGAAAGTACAATTAATGAAATTAACTTTCAACTTTAAATAATAAAATGTAGAATAAGAACCATTATTAATAATTGAGCACCAATAAATTGATAATATTTTGGTAACAAATCAGCATATTACAGTGATTTCTGAAGGATCGTCTGACACTGAAGACTGCACAATTACATTGCATTTAAAAATGTAGTAAAATAGAAAACAGTTTTTCTTTTGTTGTATTTTGATCAAATATTATATAATATTATATAACATTTATTTCAGAAACGTACAACATTTTAATTATTCCAAACTTTTCACATGTAGTGTAACTGACACCTTAGCATTGTAAATCTTGTAAATTATTTGTATAAGCACTTTTTTCTTTGTCTGTAGAGGACAACTTAAACAGTGGCACATCTTACCCCACTCGCCCCTGTATATCATTAAGGTATGTTTGTACCCTGCTTTATTTTACTATGTAAACACCTATGGCTATACAGTTTGGGAATGATTTAACATGTTTACACAATAATATTCTTCCAGCTTCTATTTCAGCGAGAATGTCGAGCTTAAAGCAGGACTGTTGTGGTCAGACTTGCTTAGATAGCAGCACTCTCATAAATAGCTTTAAACATTCAAAACTAGATTATTGATCTTTTTAAAGTGTAGTTTACACAGCCTGATTGTGAAGGCTTTAAACAATAAACAAGCCGTTCTTCTGAGGAATGGCTTTGTCAGCTGTGAGGAGATCCATATTGCTCTGGAATGTGTGGAGCTGCCAAAGAGATTTTCAGCTCAGTTGTCAAATAACAACTTTCAGTGACAGAACTTTTTTGCCCAAGTAGGCAAAGTTGCCCAATAGTTTCCAGTTTAGGTGACAATATTGAGGATTACTCCTAATGTTTAAAAAAAAAGTTACTTACACTTTTTTTAGGGACACAAACTCATCAACTCATCATTTAATCTCATTTTTTTTAGTACAACGAATGCAATCATGCAAAGATCGACATGTTTTAAACCCCCATCTCCCCTTAATCGACAAAATTATCTATTGTGAAGTGTTTACTGGTTGGTACCGAACACAGCAGGCACCCGTCGGAAATGTAACACCCCTTTCCATGATCGCAAGCTTCATGTTTCAAAATAAATGTAAATACAGTTAATAATGTCCTTAGTTTTACCATCAGTTCAAGCCGAAAGAGGAACAGAGTCACGTGACAGACACAGTGATGAAGCTCGTATGTGTTTGCAGTACACAAGCCACGGACGGTTAAGACAGCTGACTCCACTGTGTGTCCGTCTCACTCTCTCTCTCACAGACGTGCGCGCACACACAGACACACACGCGAGGAGCAAAACTCTGCATTTGAACAGTCAATATCAAATTCTTAAACTAATAATAAAACATAATTCCAGTATTCAGATTCAGAAGCGCCAGATTGTTGTAGCAAAGTCAGAATGACCTCCTCTCCTGGGTTCACGAAATTGTCATCCATAAAATGCGTTGCACTTCTGTTGCAAGTAATCTTAAAGATTCCTAAACAAATCTACTTTATGAAGGCCAAATAAAGTGCTTTTGCTTTTGTCTAGATACACACAGCGTCTCCCTGACATAGCTGCTTCAACACTAACCGTGTTACTGAAACCAGGCCTTCTTTCTTTGCGTGAACATTTGGGCGGCATTACACAAATATTTCCAGATAGTGACGTAGACATGTGGGGGCATGTTAGAACGAGCTGTTTTAGGGAAGCGTGGCAGAGTCTTAACTTTGATAAAGAATATCTCCTTGGATTTGAGACTTTAGTCTTTGCAACTTTACAGATCTTCTTTATGTACTAAGAGCTTATAACACTCCAAAGAGAAAGGGAAATTTGAAATCACATTATATGACCAATTTAATTAGACGATTATAAAAATAAATAAAAAAATTCACTGGATGGATTTTTATCATTTTAGGGTTGTGTACACAAACTGCCAACACACATTTCAGTTCAAACTACTTGTAAAAGTGGATGAATTGCTTACAGATATGTTGCACAGTTGGTCTAACTTTGATTTAGTTTTAATGGGAGATTTAAACTGGGACTGGTTGTCTCAGTCATCGGACTCATTTAAGGACATATGTAACTCCTTGTGTTTGGAACAATTGATAAGTTCACCAACTCGTCTAAACGGAAAGAGTAAGAGCAAATCATCTAGGAGTTTTAGATAGGAGTTTTTTGTAATGACCTTAGCGATCATTGTGCAATATCTTGTGTGAGAAATTTTAAGTTGCCTAAGAGTTCACCCAGATTTATATTTAACCGACAGTAAAAAGACATTTTAATGAACAAGCTTTTTTGCATGATGTGTATAATAGTGACATACAGTTATATTTGTCTATACCTGATGTGGTTGATGCTTTGGATTATCTTAAATCTACCCTTCTTAAAATTTGTGATAAACATGCTCCTTTACGTAGATATCGGCTGAGTGGAAAAAAATAATCCTTGGTTCAGTGCATCTGTTTCTAGTCTCATTAAACAAAGAAATTTTGCCTGGTCCAAAGCAAAGAAAACAAATAGTGATGAGGACTGGTCCAATTATAGATTTCTACGAAATAAGTGGACTAAATTGATATAAGGTTCTAAAAGTCAATATTATCTTAATTTAATTAATAATAACATGACGATCCTTCTAAATTTTGGAAATTAACAAAATCTCTTGTAGGGACAAATAAATCTACTGACTTTCCAAAAGTTTTAAAAGTGGACCGGAGATTAATTACAGACAAGGCTGATATTGTTAATATTTTTAATAATCATTTTGTTTCAGCTAGTTTGATAACAGGTACCAATAATTTGTTGATCACTGATGAAAAGGAAATTTATGAGACAGCAAATTATAATGAATCACATTTATTTTCTTTTACTCCTATATTGCCCACTGAAGTTTATAAGCTACTTTCAAATTTAGACTGTAAGAAATCAGGTGGATTTGATCAAATTGAACCAGTTTTTTTAAAAAGTGTCTGCAGATATTATTTGCTGAACCTATTTCATCAATTTTTAATTTGAGTCTATCCTCTAATGTAATTCCAACATCTTGGAAATCAGTTATGGTTATGCCATTATTACAGGATGAGATCCCTCTGATTTGAAATATTATCGCCCTATTTCTAAATTACCGGTTTTAGCAAACGTTTTTGTAGCTATAGTAAATGATCAAATGAAAGAACAATGTACTTAGTTTTATTCACATTTAAAATTAATTTTAATTGGAGTAAATTATGCTGAAAAGTATTAAAAGAATCCTGTAAAATTTCAATAGCTTGTGAAAGAGAGGCTGCAGCTGAATAAATTATTGTATCATCAGCATAAAAATTTAACTTTGCGGATTTTATTCCCTGCGCTATAAAAATAGAAAAAAGAAGTGGTGCCAGTAAAGAACCTTGCGGGACACCCTTCTCAACTGTTAACACAGATGAAACATAATTATCTATAGCAACACATTGCATTCGATCAAATAAATAATTTTGAAACTAACTCAAGGCCGAGTTACAGAGGCCTATACTTTTAAGCCTCTGCAACAGTAAGCCATGATCCACTAAGTCAAACGCTTTTGTCAAATCAACAAACAAGGCCGCACAATGCTGTCTCTCATTGAGAGCGGTGATTTAATCATTAGTAACAAGTGTAGTAGCTGTTATCGTACCATGGCCCGCTCTAAATCCTGACTGAAATGTGTTTAAAATATTTCGACTAACAAGGTATTTTTTCACATAGTCGTTCCATGATCACTGCTCCGTCTATTCTTACTGTTGATGACGTGCATATAGAGAGAGTAACAACCTACAGATATCTGGGAATATGGATAGACGAGAAGTTGGCATTTGATATTCATATTGATTTTAGTAAAAAGATTAAAACCAAGATTGGGCTTTCTCTTTCGGCAAAAAACATTTGTTTTCCTTTGGAGCTAGAAAGAAAATTATTCACAGTACTTTTTTACCCATTTTAGATTATGGTGATATTATTTATATGCATGCTTCTATATATTTATTAAAAAGATTAGATTGCATTTATCATGCTGCGTTGCGTTTTATAACAAATACTTGTTCACATACACATTGTTTGTTATATAACCGTGTAGGCTGGACCTCCTTACATCAAAGAAGGAAATCACATATATTAGTATTTACAGTAAAGGCATTGTTGGGTATGCTGCCAAATTCCATTACTAGGCTTTTATTCCTGTATAAAAAGAACTATAGTGCTAGATCATCGATTGGCATTAAATTTGAATCGCCTAGGATATACTCAGCACATGGAAAATCAGCTTTCTCCTACACTGCTCCTTGGCTGTGGAATGAATTTCAAAAGAATGCTCAACTAAAAGAATTCCTTCTTTGAATGTGTTTAAAAATTAGTGGTGGGCATAGATTAATTTTTTTAATCTAGATTAATCTCACTGTGATCTTGAAATTAATCTAGATTAATCTAGATTAATCTATTAATCAGTATTAGATTAATCTAGATTAATCTAATACTGAGATTAATCTAGATTAAAATGGCTCATTCGAATTCAGAATATGTGTGTTACCCAAATAAAATTGACAAACAGAAAGTCTTTGAGAAAGGGTTTATCAAGCTAGGTGGTGCTTTAGAAAAGGGGCTCGTCTCCTGTTTCCAAAATGCATCAAAAAGTGCTTGAAAAAGCTGATTCCACTAATTCCACATTGCACAAGGTGCAAACAACCGTACGCCTGTTTCACACCAATGTTTACGTTTTTTTTCAAGTTTGTAGGTGTCAAGGTACAGAAACCAAATAATTAAATGTAAAATAGCACTGGATAGTCTTCAATGTAAAAATGAAATATACAATCAAACCTACATTTATTCAGACACCTTCAACATCTCTCACATTATTACAGTTTTGCTATATATATCAAGAATTATATCTGGTGTCTGAATAATTTTTGGTTTGACTGTTAAAACTACATTCAGTCAAATTCAGTCAAGAGCAGTGAGTGATTTTCTTTCTTTCATTTTCTTGGATTAACATTACAGCAGCCAGTGGCTAAATTAGGTGCGGTCCCTTTAAGAGACGATGAACGCATCCAATATAATACACATCCCATTTTTTTCCTCAACTGTTTACATTCACTTAAGAAATAACTGACGATTTTTCGAGCATAATTTCAATGGTGGATATTTTGACATATTTGGTATGTATTTGTCGGCACAAGAGCAAAAATAAGCAAATGCGATGTTCAAGTGTTTTGAGATTTGGATTACAATAATTACATTCATACTGCACACATAGTAGGGGAGAGTGGGTTAAGATGAGCCACTTTTTACTTGCATGTGAACCCATGTGAAAAATAATTGAGCTCTTCTAAAAAAAATTACTTTATAATCAAATTTCATTTTACGAACAGTAATATTTCTTTTCTTAAAGCTAACTTAAACCAAATAAAACCATTCAAATAAAGGTTAATTTTCAATCTTTAATTATTTGCATTTCTGAAAAAATATGTTCAACATCAATGTTTTAACCTGCCCAAAAAGAGACTAAACAAAGTTTGTTAAAATTAAAATTAAAAAAAAAAAAAAAAAAAAAAAAAAAACTGAAATAGAATGAAGGAAAAAATGTCACTGAAACTAATAAACGTTTTAGTCAAAAGATACTTGGCATGGTAGCTTTTCTGCAATGTTGAACAGGCCTTATGTTTATGATCAACTAAACCCTTTGTTTAATATCACAGTTTTTGTGTCAGAGATTTAACTTAACTTTAGTGACTTATGGTGGGGGAAGTTAAAGTGTCTTATATTTAGCTAAATTATTTGTATAAAACACCCATATGCATCATAAATATAGCTAGACCTGGATAAATTTGAAATCGTATGGTCCCCAAACCGGACACTCTCCGGCCCTTGGCTGCGCCTAGAAATTCTGTCCATAAAAATTATGAACAGAACCGGTGACAAAGGGCAGCCCTGCCGGAGTCCAACATGCACCGGGAACAGGTCTGACTTACTGCCGGCAATGCGAACCAAGCTCTTGCTCCGGTCGTACAGGGACCGAACAGCCCTAAGTAGGGAGCCGCCGACCCCATACTCCCGGAGCACCCTCCACAGGATGTCGCGAGGAACACGGTCGAATGCCTTCTCCAAGTCCACAAAACACATGTGGACTGGTTGGGCAAACTCCCATGAACCCTCCAGCACCCTGGAAAGGGTATAGAGCTGGTCCAGTGTTCCACGACCGGGACGAAAACCACACTGTTCCTCCTGGATCCGAGGTTCCACTATCGGCCGAATTCTCCTCTCCAGTACCCTGGCATAGACTTTTCCAGGGAGGCTGAGAAGTGTGATCCCCCTATAGTTGGAACACACTCTCCGGTCCCCCTTCTTGAAAAGAGGGACCACCACCCCGGTCTGCCAGTCCAGAGGTACTGTCCCCAACCGCCATGCGATGTTGCAGAGGCGTGCCAGCCAAGACAGCCCCACAACATCCAGAGACTTGAGGTACTCGGGGCGGATCTCGTCCACCCCCGGTGCCTTGCCACCGAGGAGCTTTTTAACTACCTCGATGACTTCAGCCCGGGTGATGGACGAGTGCCCCTCCGAGTCCCCAGCCACTGCTTCCTCAACGGAACACAAGTCGGTGGGATTGAGAAGATCCTCGAAGTATTCCTTCCACCGCCCGACGATATCCCCAGTTGAGGTCAACAGGTGCCCATCTCTACTGTAAACAGTGTTGGTAGGGCACTGCTTCCCCCTCCTGAGGCGTCGAACAGTTTGCCAGAATCTCTTCGAGGCCAACCGATAGTCCTTCTCCATGGCCTCACCGAACTCCTCCCAGGCCCGAGTTTTTGCCTCCACGACTACCCGGGCTGCAGTCCGCTTGGCCTGCCGGTACCTGTCAGCTGCCTCCGGAGTCCCACAAGCCATCCAGGCCCGATAGGACTCCTTCTTCAGCTTGACAGCATCCCTTACTTCCGGTGTCCACCACCGGGTTCGGGGATTGCCGCCTCGACAGGCACCGGAGACCTTACGGCCACAGCTCCGAGCAGCCGCAGCGACAATGGAGGTGGAGAACATGGTCCACTCAGACTCAATATCTCCAGACTCCCTCGGGATCCGGTCGAAGCTCTGCCGGAGGTGGGAGTTGAAGATCTCTCTGACAGGGGGCTCGGCCAAACGTTCCCAACAGACCCTCACAGTACGTTTGGGTCTGCCGAGTCTGTCCAGCTTCCTCCCCTGCCATCGGATCCAACTCACCACCAGGTGGTGATCAGTTGACAGCTCCGCCCCTCTCTTCACCCGAGTGTCCAAGATATATGGCCGAAGGTCTGATGACACGACCACAAAGTCGATCATCGACCTCCGGCCAAGGGTGTCCTGGTGCCACGTGCACTGGTGGACACCCTTATGCTTGAACATGGTGTTCGTTATGGACAAACCGTGGTTAGCACAGAAATCCAATAACAGAACACCGCTCGGATTCAGGTCAGGGGGGCCGTTCCTCCCAATCACGCCCCTCCAGGTGTCACTGTCACTGCCCACGTGAGCGTTGAAGTCCCCCAGTAGAACGACGGAGTCTCCAGTCGGAGCACTTTCCAGCACCCCTCCCAGAGACTCCAAGAAGGCCGGGTAGTCCGCATTGCCGTTCGGCCCGTAGGCACAAACGACAGTGAGAGACCTATCCCCGACTCGAAGGCGCAGGGAAGCGACCCTCTCGTTCACCGGGGTAAACTCCAACACATGGCGGCTGAGCTGGGGGGCTGTTAGCAAACCCACTCCAGCCCTCCGCCTCTCACCATGGGCAACTCCAGAGTGGTAGAGAGTCCAGCCTCTCTCAAGAAGTGTGGTTCCAGAGCCCAAGCTGTGCGTTGAGGTGAGCCCGACTATCTCTAGTCGGTACCTCTCGACCTCCCGCACAAGCTCAGGCTCCTTCCCCGCCAACGAGGTGACATTCCACGTCCCTAAAGCCAGATTCCGTGTCCAGAGATCGGGTCGTCGGGGGTCTCGCCTTCGACTGTCGCCCAATCCTCTATGCACCGGCCCCTTACGCTCCCTCCTGCAGGTGGTGAGCCCACAGGAGGGCGGCTCCACGTCACTCCTTCGGGCTAAGCCCGGCCGGACCCCATGGGGGAAGGCCCGGCCACCAGGCGCTCGCATACGGGCCCCAACCCTGGGCCTGGCTCCAGGGTGGGGCCCCGGCTGCGCCATGCCGGGCGACGTCACGGTCCTTGATTTTAATTTTGCCATAAGGGGTTTTATGAACTGTTCTTAGTCTGGCCCGTCACCAAGGACCTGTTTGCCTTGGGAGACCCTACCAGGAGCATATAGCCCCAGACAACATAGCTCCCAGGATCATTCGGGTACTCAAACCTCTCCACCACGATAAGGTGACAGTTCAAGGAGAGGCAGTTTTTGCGGATGATGTTGTCGTGTTGGCATCCTCAGACCAGGACCTTCAGTGTGCATTGGGACGGTTTGCAGCCGAGTGTGAATCGGCTGGGATGAGAATCAGCACCTCCAAGTCCGAGGCCATGGTTCTCAGTCGGAAAAGGGTGGATTGCCCACTTCAGGTTGGTGGAGAGTTCCTGCCTCAAGTGGAGGAGTTCAGGTATCTTGGAGTCTTGTTCACGAGTGAGGGAAGGATGGAACGTGAGATTGACAGACGGATCGGTGCAGCTTCTGCAGTAATGCGGTCGCTGTACCGGTCTGTCGTGGTGAAGAAGGAGCTGAGCTGTAAGGCAAAGCTCTCGATTTACCGGTCAATCTACGTTCCTACTCTCACCTATGGTCATGAGCTGTGGGTCATGACCGAAAGGACAAGATCCCGGATACAGGCGGCCGAAATGAGCTTTCTCCGTCGGGTGGCTGGGCGCTCCCTTAGAGATAGGGTGAGAAGCTCGGTCACTCGGGAGGAGCTCAGAGTAGAGCCGTTGCTCCTCCACATCGAGAGGAGCCAGCTGAGGTGGCTCGGGCATCTATTTCGGATGCCTCCTGGACGCCTTCCCAGGGAGGTGTTCCAGGCACGTCTCACCGGGAGGAGGCCCCGGGGAAGACCTAGGACACGCTGGAGGGACTATGTCTCCCGGCTGGCCTGGGAACGCCTCGGGGTCCCCCCGGAAGAGCTGGAGGAAGTGGCTAGGGAGAGGGAAGTCTGGGCGTCTCTGCTTAGACTGTTGCCCCCGCGACCCGGCCCCGGATAAGCGGAAGATGATGGATGGATGGATGGATGGATAAATTTGATTTGATGTGATCAGCCATTACATCTATGACGATTATAAACATGTTATGCTACATTTTCACTTAAGTTTTTAAAGTAAATGGGTACCTTCCTCTCACATGACAGTAAAAGTGTACAGTTGTCAAATATACAGGGGGTGGGTCAACTTACCCACTGGCTCAACTTACCCCACTTTCTCCTGCTATGCAGAACATATCTTTTTAGCAAAGTATTGCAAAGTAATTACTTATTCAAAAGGAATACCTAGAAGTGCATACTGTTCTATTGTTACTGTAGGCAGAAGCTGTTATTTACTATGCAGTATAAAGGAAATAGTAAAGAGCAAGTCCATTCTAAGCATAGGCATTGTCAGACTTAGGGGCTGTTTACATTACAGTGTTTTATGCCAAAAAATGTAAACTTTATATGTGTTTTTCCAGTTGATTTACATGACAACTGAAAACGCATATTTTTGAAAACAGGTTTCAAAGTGCAACTTTTTTAAAACTGCACCATTATCATTTCCGTGTAAACACCCAATACAGGAGTCTTTGAAAATGGTGACATCATGTGTGTATGTACTATGTGTTAGGTATATAGACATGTGCAGTGTGCTTTGACTTCAAAGGCAAGCGCGAACAGTACTGGTACTGTTGTTGCTGCTTTAGAGTTTGCTAATGCTTCTTCAGTAAAGTGTGGATTTTCTCCACCAACAATACATCCAACAGTGGAGTCACATCCTATACATCTATAATAGTCACTTCCCTACAGGTACTGTTTACTAACAAGGTGACAGCTCCAACTACTGGCCTGGCATACTTAATACAAAATATTTGGTCATTTTCATGGATATGTGTAAACGCAAATCATTTTGAAAATGTTGTTGTGTATACGTGAAAAAACGTTTCAATTTTTGACTACACCTTTTGTCGTAAAAATGTAGCCTTAGTAACATTTGGCACAGCTAAGAGTTATAGTAATTTTCCATCCAGCTTTTCTGTATACAACAGATAAGTATAAACAACCATTCTACGTCTAATTCATAAGCTAAACTTTCATGATAGCTTCCCAGACCACTGAAGACCAATTCACATGTCCAGGCATCTCTCCAGCAAAGCTCAACAGGTGGCAGTATTTTATTCAAGTGGCAGTGTTGTCTTGTGTTTTATGTTTTCCACTTGTTCGGATCATCAGCTCAAACAGAGTCACAGGTTTGGGTCCCCCATCATATACTGGAATACAGGTTCGAACAATGTTGACAGCTGTAGAAAGTGATGTCAGGCACAGTGGTATGTGAGCAATGCCACTGTCTGTTAGTTCTCCCATGCTTATCTTGTCTCTGCAGCCTGCTTGTTTGATGATTGAGATTTTTCCCATTACTACTTTCTTTTGAGGGTTTTGCATGTGGAATTTGCAGCTTGTTAGGCCTTGCCTCCCACTGCATTCTTTACTTGCTCACACACAGAGTTCTCATTACGCAGTGCTGTATTTCAAGTGTCCTTTCCCATCTCTGTCAGCTACAGCAGTCTGTTCTCACCATTGCTTGTAACTGGTGTTCAGAGTAAGTAAATGTATCTATATGACGATTACGACTTCATAGAGGAACTACATGCCTGAAGTGACCACAGATCCATTCAGTTTATCCATAAATCTGCAGTGTTGTCAGAAAGATATTGAAGTGGGGCTTTGGCATGTGTTGATCTTATTAGGTTCAAAACTTTCAGCTGTCAGATAGCCTGACTGGGATTCCTTTAGCTTTAACTTCCCCCTGCGGCTGCTGATGTTAGCTAGGTCAACAGATCTCTATTGGGCCTTCAGCAGAATCATCTCACCTGCTTCTGAGTGCAGTGAAGGGTCATCAACATTTATTTTTCTTTTAAATTTTCTCACAATTTAACCTGCAAACGACTTTAAATGAATCATCTGTGGGTCCCCCCCAAAAATGACTTTGTGGCATTTTCATTGCTCTGTTTGTTTAAGAAATCCAACATAGCAAAATTTGCTCATCTAAAGAAATTAGATTGTGGTTGAATTATGTGGACTCAAAAAAGTGAGAGAGGAGGAAAATTTGTTCTTACATTTTATTTGTTGTATTGTCTGTATTTTTTGTTTTTGGAATGCATTGCTTATACTATAATAAGTATGAATAGGTAGGTGCAAAGATGAAAATTACATGCCATAGTTGTTCACATTTGCATTTACAGCATCTGCAAATTGTATCAAAGTTATGATTTGTATTTCAGACCACTTTCTTAAGCAGAAAATGTACACCAACCATATTAATTAAAATCTGACATTAAGTGGGATAGGGACTTTGAAAAAGGACCCATATTTAAAAGTCAAACGTGTTTCTATAAGGCCTGGCCCAGACAGGAAGCCAAAATCAGATTATTATAATTTATTTATTTTGCCTATGCAATTGAAATAGGTTTAATTGACATTTATTTATTTTTTAGTAGTGGCATAACGTTACACAAAAATTATGGTTCAGGATACATTTGGTACAGCAGGTGGACAAAACACACATATTGCAATGATTAAACACTGCATTTGTTCGGCAGACATGTATGCTGAATTGAAAGACCAGTATAAAGTGCACAGTTACACCCTAGTAGTTTGATCATATTATAAATAATATTAATAAATAAATAATTATATAAGTCATTAATCATGTTTTTTTATTTCAGTGACTGACAACTCAACTTTGGGAACTCTTAACAACCAACCTCTTCAAATGTTTACCTCTTCCGTGAACCCATACTAGGATGCCCCGCAATTATGACAACCAGCATTGCATTCAGATTTGCCTCCATTTCGGTATATAATGATCAATTTTTACAATCCAAACAAAAACAGTGGATAAATTCAATTACTGCCCTTATCTTGATGGGTTTTAAAGTCATATTACTTGGAAATATGTCAAAATGCACAAGTGACAGTACTCTGGCAGTACTGTTTATGCCATATTGTATGCCATTTAGCAAGACCCAAGGTTTAAGCTCATCAAACTTGTTGATCTTTTACCAACTTGCTTTTACGTATGTTACCCAAAGGTTTTAAATATTGTTGAATGCTTGTGAAGAACCCATTGTTTAGGGAAATTTGACAGTTCTGTTGTCCTTGGCGGGAAGTTCAGCTAAATGCCTCTTTAAACACTAATGATGCCCCTCTTTCTTGCCTCCCTCTACTTCTGCTCACACCACTCACCCGCCCAGCACCTGGACCCCATCTTCGAATCCCGCTCCTAAAAAACCCAGCCATCGTTTTTCAAGCTGTAATTAAGGAGACGACTAGCCTGGTTCTGCTGTAATAGGAGTGAAAGAAATGTCCAACCTCACCCTCTGGCAGGGCATGGCGAAAAAGAAGTAGAAGGTGTCACTGCACCTAAACAATGCAAGTTGGATCAAGGAGGGTCCTCGATTTGACATGTAGAGACTGGACCATCCACTCCTCTTGTTCCTCCTCTATTCTCCTCAGCTGCTGCAATTCAACGCCCTCTCCGCAAACCTCCTTAACTGTAATTAGGTGGCTGTCCCTGCCGCACAGGGCCCCTTTTGACTTTAAGTTTGCGTGGCAGCCCCAGCAGATGCACCTGCCCCTGCCTTCCTCTGCTCAGGTGAGCGAGGACAGTTAATCTCCTGCGACCCCTGACAGACTCTCCCAAACACCTGTCTGCCAGGTGCCGCTTTATCACCGGGCCGCTCCCTGTTCTGGTCTGGTCGAGGATAAGGAGGGCGGGAGATAGCGAGAGACAATGAGAGAGAGAAAGTTTAGCACTGTTCAGCTCCAGCTCAACCCACACCTTTCTCCCGCTGTCTGTCTTTTGTGAACAGCAGCTGCTTAGGAGTGTGTGTGTGTGTGTGTGTGTGTGTGCGCGCATGTGTGTGTGTGTGAAACAACTACTGGAGTGATAAGATTAAAGGCATTTGGCATAAAAAAAAAAAAAAAAACTTAGCACTAATGATGTTGCACACTTGATTGAGCATTTTACAATTACTCCTTTAATCTGTGATTTTATATTTAAACAAAGAATCAGAGGCTGTACTATATTGTGAACATAGTCATAGATAAAAAGAGTTTTATCAAGTCCTGCATCGAAGAACGCAGGTATCCAAATGCACTCTTCAAATTAAAAGTGCTTCAAAGCAATGCCAGGCATAGAATAACTATTTTTGGTTCCACAAAGAAGAATTCTGTCTAAGGTTCTTTTAAGAATCATCTCTTTCTTACCTTTTTATATTCTAAAGAACCTTCTTTCGCCACAAAGAACCTTTTATGATACAGGAATGTTATTCAGATGTGACAGGTTCTTTATGGAACCATTTAGACAAAAAAAAAGTTATTCTATGGCATTGTGCAGTACCTTTATTTTTAAGAGTGTATATCCAAATTCATAGTATTTATAAAAGGACCTGGACGACCTACTATTTACACACTGATTCAATTCTGCTTGATACTTTACCCTCCCATGAGGCCATGAGAGAAGAGTTTATAGAACTTTATACTTTTTTTAATGGTTGTGCAGTTCTCTTCATCAAATATAGCACCTACTAGAGAGTATGTGGTAAAAATAGTTCAGTCCAATAGCGTGCAATGGATGCACAATTTAGAATCTTGGTCAACAGTAGGTCTTTCAGGTGTTTTCGCCTAATATTTTATGAATACTTTATTATTACACTGCTCATTTGCTGTGCTGCTTTTAACGTAGTATATAATAATGACATATGCACATTCGGATAGAGACAGAACCTGAAAGAATGGTGCTGTGCAAGAATGTTCAGCTATGAGGGTTGCACAGCGATGCTGTAAATGGGTGTTTTACTGGATTTCAACACTCCTAATTAGTCATTTTAATTATTAAAGTTTTTCTGCATAATAACCACTAACTTGTATAAGTGACTGTACAAGTCTTGTTTCATTTAGTGGTCTCTTAATAGTGGCCATATAATAACCAGGATAATGTGTGGCCCATTGGTCATTGCTGCAAAATAAACCCACTTTAGGGTAGTACAAGACCCCTCCGCTTGGCGTCGCCCTAATAACCCTTTGTATAAAATAGAGCATTTCTTTCTTTCTTTCTTTCTTTCTTTCTTTCTTTCTTTCTTTCTTTCTTTCTTTCCACTCCATCTATGACTCTCTCTCTCTTTCTCAAGAACTGCCCCCTCGCTTCGTTCCTCAGGTTGCCTGCGCACTCTGAATGGGCACTCTTTAGGGGGAATAGCTGGGGTTCAAAGCGCTGTGCTCTGGCCGACTGAATAGAGTGAAAGGGATCTTTAACAAACATCCCCTGTGTGCCAGGCGCTCCAAACCCTCCAGTAATAAATTAACTTGTGGCCAAAGTGCGGCGAACATTCTGCGGCAGCGGAAGCAATCTGCTGCTATCTCACCCTACCTCTCCCAGATTAATGAAACAGAATGCTGGCCAATTTGCATACAGGTGAGAAGAAGAAAAAGCCAAAAGGAGCAGGTTTAGATAAAGGAAGCGAATGGGGTGATGAGCTTTGAATAGCAAAAGAGGGATACTTTCATGCACAGGGAAGGGAGAGAGAGAGAGAGAGAGAGAGAGAGAGAGAGAGAGAGAGAGAAAGAAAAAAATAAGAAAGAGAGAGTTTTTTTCCCCTCATCCTCAAAGACCGGGGTCAGTGCTGGCATTTGAAGGGAGTGCGCAGCAGCTGTCTACATAGCTCCATCATTAGCTGCAAAGGGGGCCATTAGTCCTTGTCAACAGTGTTTCTGGCTCACACAAGCATAGTGAAGCTACTTCGGCCACCACTAGAGGTCGTTATGCACCGTGCCTGAAGCAACAAGTGTGCGCCAATCAGCCCATGCTCCCTTTGTTCTAAATAAACTGAGAAGTTTTGATGCATGTGGCGGAGTTGATTAATTGAGCAAGAGCTACGTGTCCAAAGAGTACGGAAAATCTCTTTGACTTCTCTCTGCTTTGTTTTGCAAGAGTGCACCCTGTTATGTAACAACCTACCAGTGCAGATAGCATTTGACTCTTGTGTCCTGGTTAAACAACTCATTTAGCCATTCCATGCTGCAAATACAGTCTGTTTGAGAGATAAAGATGCACAGCTGCAATATTTCCCCCTGTGTAGTAAGATAACGGTGAAGTTTTGCCTTCACATCTTCTCGTCTTTGGCCCTGTCAGAATGAGCGACTTATCTGTCTCCCTGCCAAGAAGCAACAGGTCACGTCCGTATGCCACGCTGAAAAAACTTATGTTCACACCTAGGCCAAGTGATAAAGCACAGTTAGTCTTCGTCTGGTGAGTGTATATGTGTCCTTCAGTGCATGTGTGTAGATATGAGGGGCAGATCTCTGTGTTCTTGTGGCAAACGTGAGAAGCGTCATTGATACAGCATCTTAAGTTTCCTGGTAATCGCTCTTGAAGGAAGTAATGTGGCTTTCCCACAGATACGGGACAATAAGCCCAGTCTTGAGCAGTGAAACTCAGCTAGCTGCACCTCTCTCCACTTGCACAGCCCATCCAGGCTGTCCTGGTGTATGGAATGCATGTGTCGGCTCAAATTTAACCACTCGCGCTGTGTCCAGAGGTGCATAAAGCTACTAGACTGAGTATGTTTGTTGAAGTGTGCTCTGGAAACATGTTGTCTAATGTTACTATTCGTGAAACTCTCCAATTTCCAAAACAGCATGTAATATGTATTGCATATAAAAGCATTTTAAATCACACTCTGCAGCTTCATTGTTGACTAGGTGCTAAAAGAGGTGTAACTTAAATGTGTTAGCTTATGCTAAAAACGTGCTATCAGGGCTGGTACTGGTTGTTGCAGTTAATCCGTCTGCGTCCTGCTAAGACTTTTCAGTGTAAAGCTAATATCAGAACAGTTTAAGGCTGTTAGTGGTTTAGTTGCGCTCTAGTAAACTCCAGCAGAGTCAGGTCAGTCTAAGCTCATTACAGTATTTTGAGGCACACTGTGGTGGCTAGCCTGGTGACCCTGAAGGGTCAAAGGGGTTATCCTTTTGGGTCAGAGGAAGACTTTGCTGCTGTGATGACCACGAGGCAAGAGATAGTTGTCTGATTGAACAGGAACAAATTTTGCTTTGTAGAGAATGTGTACTTTGCTGTTTTCCAGATGCTGATATCACCTCAGGTAGTTTCCGACAAATGGTGATAAGCCTTCCAATTTTAAATAAGCAAATAAAAAACAGAGAAAACGCCAGAAATTAATACAGAAAATATGCATTCAGGATATAAGATTGGAATCCAAGTGCATTGTGGGACGGTTGACTGACAGTCAAACAAATCCAGATGTACAGCACCTAGATGCAAACTCCATATTTTAATCCCATCAAAGCAAATGAAATGAAAAAGATCAGAAAACGTTTGTGAAAAATTTACTAACAATAATCTTATTGTACTCATTGTTTAAATTATCTTCAAAGGAAACTTTAGACTTTATGTTTTCTGTAACAGATAACAAAATCAAGCACAATTATTGGTTTCTTGTTTATGACAGTTCAGCTTACACCCTTATGTTACTAAAAATATGGTATGATATCCTTAAGGTTCAAAAGTTTATGGTCAGCAGTTTTCAGATTGTTCCCACTCGTTTGCAATGGGTCAGCCATCATTTATCAATTCTTTTGGCCATTCATGCCCTATCTTTATCATCCTGTCATTTACTGGTGCTGTGCCCCATTGATGAGACACAGTAAGTCTAGCTGTCTGTGACATCAGCCTGTCTTCTGAAAACTTTGACACAGTTTAACCCCCATGTGTAGAGGCCACAGCATCCGTGTACTGGTAATAAGTATTTTTTTTTTTTTTTTTTGTATGGCCATGAGGAGATGCAGATGGAGTAAATTCTTTGAGGAAAAGATTTGAGAAGGAGTGAAAATAATGCTAGTGAAACAAATGGGCCAAGTAAATAGAGAGAAGAAAGACAAATAATCTCATAGGAATGGGAACCCCTCGGACTGGACAGGGCGATAGGGAGGCCGCTCTATTTCCCGCTTGCCTGCTCCATTAGCATGATGCCCCTCGTACCCCCCGACACGACACATGCATACCTCACACAGTTGCCATCGTTAGCGACCGCAGCCTGTCAGCCGCTGCCGCGTTGTACTGGGCCGTGCTGGGCCACACTGGGCCAGGCAGGGCCCCCTTTGTGCCGGAGCGGGGAGGAGGGGGCGAGCGGGCCTGACGGCAGGGCCTTGCAGCTGTCGCGAGGGTCGAGCCATGGACGCCTGTGATCAGCCAGCCGTGAAATCTGCCCTGAACAGAACTGCATTCAGAGCCTGACCCTCTCACACACACTCCCAAACACACACACATTCGCTGTGACACTCCACTCTCTTTGGTGCTAAATCTTCCCCAGGCTTGTGGAGCTCGTCTGGCGCCAGCTATTCGTTGCGCCATGCCTGTCGATAACCCTTGCTTCCCCAAAACCCCCACACGCTCTCCTCTCGCACAAATGGACCCTTAACCCCCACTTTTTTCAGTGCCAATCCCTACAGTAGGTTTAAACAAATCGATCAGCAGGCATTAAAAAATTGTGATTTGGCATCATAATACAATAAGTACGAACGGTGAGAGATAAAGGCTTCAGCTGATTGACGCTCAGACGTTTCTTTTGGAACCACCCAAAAAAAAAAAAAAAAAAATAGTTTTGGAAGTTTATCTATCACATATTCTTAATGACTATTTATACTTAGAGGAGTGTCCTAAAGGTTCATGTTCTTGTACCTTTAGTGAACATAAAGATAAATCAACACAACTTTATTATTACTCACTTCATCTCAGTAACCACCCAGTTATGGATGTCTGCAAATAGGGCATTTCGAGCTGTTGAACTGGTAAGTGAAAACTCGCTTTTGTATGATGCTGCATCCACACTACCAGTGTCAGCATAATCCAATTATGATTTAGCAGTTTCTGTTTGAACTTTGTCAAATTGTCTTGGATCTCTTTATCTAAGATGTGTACTAGTTAATTTGGTGCTATACCTGTAATGACTAGACTGGCATGAAATGAATGCCTCTAGAATGTGCGATATGAGAGTTTCTTGAACTGACAGTAAACTTCCTGGTCAACTGAGCTTAGCATTAACGTGATACTTGCCTTGTAATTTAGTCCAATTATTCTTCTGTTCAAAAACAACCATTGAGTGTAGGTTTGAATTGCCAGGAAAGCAGTTCAATAGGATACATTTCAGCATGTTAGCTCTTCATAGATTGTAATTTTATATTTATTAGTCAACTGCTAACTTGCAATAAGTCAATGGAGGTTAAGTGGGGATATATGAAGATAAGCATGCCCTGATGCCCATTTATCCACAGGGGCCAAGGCATATGGAAAGGCTGGGTCAGCCCACCCATGCTGCTGAGTCAGCCCACATTCTGGGTTCTGTGCCCTCATCTCTTGGCAATTGTCCGTAGCTTGGAAGGAAACCAAGATGGCTGCTGGATATAGGGCCACATTGTCCATTTTCTGTCTGTTTCTGCCAGTCGAATTCAGGTTTCTATGTTCCACTTTCTCCTCTTTTAGCTTTTCCTGTCAGACTAAATTCTGTCTTGCTTTGACCAACCCCACCCCCCCCCCCCCATATTATATCTCAATAAAAAAATGTTTTATTGAGATATAATATGAATTTATTACAAACACGATATATTTATTTTTATGTGGTCATTTGGCAAATAAAGGTTGTGAGTGTATATTGTATTATGGGAAGATGTGGAGGAGGATATGGAGCATCTGAATAGGCAGGGTGTGTGAAGATCAGTGACTGATAATAGAACAAGCCACTGCAGGCAAACTCACCCTGCTTTGTGCTTCACCTGGAAACCGACTGTGCCTCTGGAATGCAATATTATTTCATTTGACTACTGGTAAATGCCTCAAGGACAGAAGTTATAATGTTTAAAATACATCTGGCTGTATCCAACAACAATGAAAAACCTGACACTCTGGTTGTATATATATATTTATTAAAACATTTAAAGGTCCCGTTTTACGCGCTTTTTGAAGCTTTGATTGTATTTACAATGTGCAATATAACATGTGTTCATGTTTCGCATGTAAAAAAACACAGTATTTTTCACACAATTAACCTATCTGTATACTGCTGTTTTCACTGTCACAAAAACGGGCTGATGACTTCCTTGTTCTATGAAGCCTCTCCTTCAGAAATACGTAACGAGTTCTGATTGGGCCAGTGGTTCCTGGGAAGCCCAAACAAAGATGATTGGACTCAGAGATGAAAAAAACAGCGTTTCAACAACATGGTGACAAACACAAACAGCTCTTCCTTCTCCGTCGGAGCGCAACAAGGCCATGCCCCCTGTTTGTGAATTCATGTGGGCGGTGGTTAGTCAAAAAAACTGTTTTAGTGACGTCATTGCTACAGGAACTAGAGGGCTGTAGTCCAAACGGGTCGTTTTATCTAGGCGAATTCTATTACATCAAATATCTCGCTTGGCATTGAACTTTGAGCTTTAGAATTTTACAGATATTATTTATACTCTAACAACAATATTACACACTATCTAAAGTTTAAAACATGGAATCACGAAGAAGGGGACCTTTAAGCTTCAAAGTATGTGAAAAGCACCCATTAAAACTGCTGAGGAAGAGAAAGTTTTTTTTTTTTTCAGCCAAACAGTAGTTGTAACTGGCACCTTAAAAATACACTGTGTGATTGTTACATATTCCTCAATCAAACTGGCAAGGGTTCGATCTAAACCCTCTACTGTAAATATTAAACTTCTACGATTAATTAATCTCTATTCAAACTATGTGTTGCAGATAACTTTAGTCATATATTTGTTAAAAAATGCCGACTTGTATCAATGATGTATTCATCAATTAGAGTGTAATGGACAGTGATGGCATCATCATTATATTAGCATATTAGGTTTGGATTGGATTGGTCTTGCCATTTTTGCATGTTAAAACATCTTTAAAGGGATTGTGATCTATCCTTAACTAAAACTTAACTAAAAGTTACACTTCTCTGTTCACTTTTTCTTACAAATACAAATCTACAAATCTAATTGCAACATGTTCTTGCTTTCTAAGATGGGTTTTATTGAGCACTTTAACACTGTTTATATACCATAGATCTGTACTTGTGTCACTCCTGTTTCTAAACCCTTTGTACCTTGACCTGCTCCTGTGCTACAGACATCCCCAGTAGTAGCTACTAATGGCTTACTCTGTGACTGCCACTGTCATTTACCTAAACTCACATTTCAGGAAGGTTAAAGAGGGTCAGACAGGCAGGAGTTATTTTTATTTAAAAAAAATTATATATAAAAAAAAGCATGTTTAGTTTTAAATTTGAATATGCGTTTTTTAAGACAGGGCTTCAGTAATACACGGTTTATTTACCCCACACAAATGTCTGGCATTCTTAAAAGATGTGATGTATCAGTGTTTGCTACACAGGATTGCCCTTAGGCTTTTCAAAACAGCACCCAGTTTCGGCATGTGAAAACAGAAATACACCTGTCTTGCTTTTGTTGTAATGTTTACAGTAAATGTTATTAGAAATATAATTTAAATAAGATTTCATCAACTGACTTGGTTGTGTATATTTACCGTGGTCAGCGTCCAAAGCCCTATGAGTCACACCTGAGATTTTGGTGGATTCAGACCACCCGTTTTCCTGTTGTTGCCTTCAGCTCTGGAGCTGAGCTTTTTGTACATTACCAAATAACCTACAATAACTACTGTCAGGACTTCCCAAATGATTTACTGATGCTGTTTTTCTGCTACGAATTTCTGTTCCTTGTGCTAAGGCATAACTTCAAATTTAGGATTTTAATTTTACCATCGACCCAGACGCTGGAGGCTCTTCAAACAGGAAACAGAGGTAGATGGCAAAAGAGATTTGAAGTGATAGCCCATTTAAGCGGAGAAAAGGGCTCTGATTGTCTCTGCTCCCCATCGCTCCCTCCCCGTGACAGCTTTGCATGCCACTGGAGAAAGAAAGGAAATAAAGCAGCTGAGAGAAAGACAGAAAGTGAGGGAGAGAGTTAGAGAGGACAGTGTCGCTGTGCAGCTGCTCCTCTGGATGTTTTTGGATTACATCAGTGCTGTGGAAAGAAAGGAGCGAAGGATGGATAGAAAAGGGATCAGAGGGAGAAGGGAGCGGGGCACACTCCACAAATCAGGGCTCTTATTTTGGGAGGGGGCTGGGGCTAGCTCTGGAGTTCTGTAGGACAGAGCTGTCATTGTTAGCAGGTTGAAGTGGGTAAAGCCAGGGCTCAATAGTGTGGCGGTACCCCCCCGAAACTGTACCCCCTACTACCACATCCTGACAACACAGTAACAGCAACCCAACCTGGCCTTGTCAGCTGCCCGCGCCTGTGGATGGCATGCAGCTGAGATCACATTGCTTCGGGTACCCACTCCTGTCCCCCCTTCGGAATTAATACTCCTACATCTTTGTTTGGCTGGCGAGCGCTGGCATTGAAATGGGCAGAGAGAAGGAACAATCACAACATCAAGGAAAACTGGGGGAAAGGGGGAAGTTGGCATTTTAAAGCCACATTAATCAGAACCTTATAATTGTAGAATGTTTTCTGGTGTTCTAATGGCCATATAAGATTAAAAATGTAAGTAAAAACATATGTTTTTTTTTTACCACTGTGAAAATAATAAAATATAACATAATTTTTAAAAATGTATTAATTCTCACACTAGCTAAATGTACACCTTGATCCATTTATTTTAGCACATATATCAGTTTAGTCTTTTTTTATTTTCATAAATATATCCAATGTACATTTATTGATTTACAATAAACATAGTGCCTTTTCATGTCAAAGACACTTTGAAAGGTTCTTTGAAACTTTGAATCTCAGTCAAACTTTAAAGGGACAATAAGAAACTTTTTAGGTATTTTATTATCTAAAATCAATATTTTTATTCATAAATATGCCCTCAATGGTGTACAAATACCTATGCCAATGTTTAAACTAATCCTCGTAAATGAAGAATTTATTATCTTTATATACATGGGACGGGTAGGTCGACGGAGCCCAGCAGGCACACAACGTCATATGACGTTAATATTAGATTAGATTTAGGTCGCGACGTCAGGTAACCAAAATTCAATGTCAAGCCAACGTCTAATGACAACGTTAAATTGACGTCCAAGACCAACATCATCTGACGATGATATTAGGTTGTTTTTAGGTTGTGTTATAAAATAACCAAAATCCAACGTCTAGCCAACGTCTCAAGCCAACGTCACATTGACATCGAATACTGATATTTAGTCGTCAGGTATGGCAACCAAAATCCAACGTTACCTAGACGTCATAATGGCAACGTCCAAACAACGTCAAATTAAAACATCATTTGACGTTGTCTGTAGTTAGTTTTAGGTTGTGGCATTAACTAACCTAAACCCAACGTCGAGCCAACGTCTCAAGCCAACGTCACATTGACATCAAATACTGATATTAAGTCGTCAGGTATGGCAACCAAAATCCAACGTTTTCTAGATGTCCTAATGGCAACGTCCAAACAACGTCAAATTAAAACATCATTTGACGTTGATCTGTAGTTAGTTTTGGTTGTGGCATTAACTAACCAAAATCCAACGTCGAGACAACGTCTCAAGCCAATGTCACACTGACATCAAAAACTGATGTTTAGTCGTCAGGTATGGCAACCATAATCCAACGTTTTCTAGACGTCATAATGGCAACGTCCAAACAACGTCAAATTAAAACATCATTTGACGTTGATCTGTAGTTAGTTTTAGGTTGTGGCATTAACTAACCAAAATCCAACGTCGAGCCAACGTCTCAAGCCAACGTCACATTGACATCAAATACTGATATTTAGTCGTCAGGTATGGCAACCAAAATCCAACGTTTTCTAGACGTCCTAATGGCAACGTCCAAACAACGTCAAATTAAAACATCATTTGACGTTGATCTGTAGTTAGTTTTGGTTGTGGCATTAACTAACCAAAATCCAACGTCGAGCCAACGTCTCAATCCAATGTCACACTGACATCAAAAACTGATGTTTAGTCGTCAGGTATGGCAACCATAATCCAACGTTTTCTAGACGTCATAATGGCAACGTCCAAACAACGTCAAATTAAAACATCATTTGACGTTGATCTGTAGTTAGTTTTAGGTTGTGGCATTAACTAACCAAAATCCAACGTCGAGCCAACGTCTCAAGCCAATGTCACACTGACATCAAATACTGATCTTAAGTCGTCAGGTATGGCAACCAAAATCCAACGTTTTCTAGACGTCATAACGGCAACGTCGAAACAACGTCAAATTAAAACATCATTTGACGTTGATCTGTAGTTATTTTTAGGTTGTGGCATTAACTAACCAAAATCCAACGTCGAGCCAACGTCTCAAGCCAACGTCACACTGACATCAAATACTGATATTAAGATGTCAGGTATGGCAACCAAAATCCAACGTTATCTAGACGTCATAATGGCAATGTCCAAACAACGTCAAATTAAAACATAATTTGACGTTGATCTGTAGTTTTTTTTAGGTTGTGGCATTAACTAACCTAAACCCAACGTCGAGCCAACGTCTCAAGCCAACGTCACATTGACATCAAATACTGATGTTTAGTCGTCAGGTATGGCAACCATAAGCCAACGTTTTCTAGACGTCATAATGGCAACGTCCAAACAACGTCAAATTAAAACATCATTTGACGTTGATTTGTAGTTAGTTTTAGGTTGTGGCATTAACTAACCAAAATCCAACGTCGAGCCAACGTCTCAAGCCAATGTCACACTGACATCAAATACTGATCTTAAGTCGTCAGGTATGGCAACCAAAATCCAACGTTTTCTAGACGTCATAACGGCAACGTCGAAACAACGTCAAATTAAAACATCATTTGACGTTGATCTGTAGTTAGTTTTAGGTTGTGGCATTAACCAACCAAAATCCAACGTTTTTTAGACGTCATAATGGCAACATCCAAACAACGTCAAATTAAAACATCATTTGACGTTGATCTGTAGTTAGTTTTAGGTTGTGGTATTAACTAACCAAAATCCAACGTCGAGCCAACGTCTTAAGCCAATGTCACATTGACATCAAAAACTGATGTTTAGTCGTCAGGTATGGCAACCAAAATCCAACGTTTTCTAGCAGTCATAATGGCAACGTCCAAACAACGTCAAATTAAAACATCATTTGACGTTGATCTGTAGTTAGTTTTAGGTTGTGGCATTAACTAACTAAAATCCAACGTCGAGCCAACGTCTCAAGCCAACGTCACACTGACATCAAATACTGATATTAAGTCGTCAGGTATGGCAACCACAATCCAAAATTTTCTAGACGTCATAATTGCAACGTCCAAACAACGTCAAATTAAAACATCATTTGACGTTGATCTGTAGTTAGTTTTAGGTTGTGGCATTAACTAACCAAAATCCAACGTCGAGCCAACGTCTCAAGCCAATGTCACACTGACATCAAATACTGATATTAAGATGTCAGGTATGGCAACCAAAATCCAACGTATTCTAGCAGTCATAATGGCAACGTCCAAACAACGTCAAATTAAAACATCATTTGACGTTGATCTGTAGTTAGTTTTAGGTTGTGGCATTAACTAACTAAAATCCAACGTCGAGCCAACGTCTCAAGCCAACGTCACACTGACATCAAATACTGATATGAAGTCGTCAGGTATGGCAAACAAGATCCAACATTTTCTATACGTCATAATGGCAACGTCCAAATAACGTCAAAATAAAACATCATTTGACGTTGATCTGTAGTTAGTTTTAGGTTGTGGCATTAACTAACCAAAATCCAACGTCGAGCCAACGTCTCAAGCCAATGTCACACTGACATCAAAAACTGATGTTTAGTCGTCTGGTATGGCAACCAAAATCCAATGTTTTCTAGACGTCATAATGGCAACGTCCAAACAACGTCAAATTAAAACATCATTTGACGTTGATCTGTAGTTAGTTTTAGGTTGTGGCATTAACTAACCAAAATCCAACGTCTAGCCAACGTCTCAAGCCAATGTCACACTGACATCAAATACTGATTTTAAGTCGTCAGGTATGGCAACCAAAATCCAACGTTTTCTAGACGTCATAATGGCAACGTCCAAACAACGTCAAGTTAAAACATCATTTGACGTGGATCTGTAGTTAGTTGTAGGTTGTGACATTAACTAACCAAAATCCAACGTCGAGCCAACGTCTCAAGCCAACGTCACACTTACATCAAATACTGATATTAAGTCGTCAGGTATGGCAACCACAATCCAAAATTTTCTAGACGTCATAATTGCAACATCCAAACAACGTCAAATTAAAACATCATTTGACGTTGATCTGTAGTTAGTTTTAGGTTGTGGCATTAACTAACCAAAATCCAACATCAAGACAATGTCTCAAGCCAACGTCAGATTGACATCAAATACTGATATTTAGTCGTCAGGTATGGCAACCAAAATCCAACGTCTACAAAGCATCATAATGGCAACGTCCAAACAACGTAAAATTAAAACATTGTTTGACTTTGATCTTTAGTTTGTTTTTAGGTTGTGTTGTGATATTAACTAACCTATACCCAACGTCAAGCCAACTTCTCAGGCCTATGTCACATTGACATCAAATACTGATATTTAGTCATCAGGTATGGCAACCATAATCCAACGTTTTCTAGACGTCATAATGGCAACGTCCACACAACGTCCAATTAAAACATCATTTGATGTTGATCTGTAGTTAGTTTTAGGTTGTGGCATTAACTAACCAAAATCCAACGTCTAGCCAATGTCTCAAGCCAACGTCACATTGACATCAAAAACTGATATTAAGTTGTCAGGTATGGTAACCAAAATCCAACGTTTTCTAGACGTCATAATGGCAACGTCCAAACAACGTCAAATTAAAACATCATTTGACGTTGATCTGTAGTTAGTTTTAAGTTGTGGCATTAACCAACCAAAATCCAGCGTCAAGACAACGTCTCAAGCCAACGTCAGATTGACATCAAATACTGATATTTAGTCGCCAGGTATGGCAACCAAAAGTCATAATGTTAATGTCCAAACAATGTCAAATTCTAACGTCATTTGACTTTGATCTTTAGTTTGTTTTTAGGTTGTGACATTAACTAACCAAAATCCAACGTCGAGCCAACGTCTCAAGCCAACGTCAGACTGACATCAAATACTGATATTAAGTCGTCATGTATGGCAACCAATATCCAACGTTTTCTAGACGTCATAATGGCAACGTCCAAACAACGTCAAATTAAAACATCATTTGACGTTGATCTGTAGTTAGTTTTAGGTTGTGGCATTAACTAACTAAAATCCAACGTCGAGCCAACGTCTCAAGCCAATGTCACACTGACATCAAATACTGATTTTCAGTCGTCAGGTATGGCAACCAAAATCCAACGTTTTCTAGACGTCATAATGGCAACGTCCAAACAACGTCAAGTTAAAACATAATTTGACGTGGATCTGTAGTTAGTTGTAGGTTGTGACATTAACTAACCAAAATCCAACGTCGAGCCAACGTCTCAAGCCAACGTCACACTTACATCAAATACTGATATTAAGTCGTCAGGTATGGCAACCACAATCCAAAATTTTCTAGACGTCATAATTGCAACATCCAAACAACGTCAAATTAAAATATCATTTGACGTTGATCTGTAGTTAGTTTTAGGTTGTGGCATTAACTAACCAAAATCCAACATCAAGACAATGTCTCAAGCCAACGTCAGATTGACATCAAATACTGATATTTAGTCGTCAGGTATGGCAACCAAAATCCAACGTCTACAAAGCATCATAATGGCAACGTCCAAACAACGTAAAATTAAAACATTGTTTGACTTTGATCTTTAGTTTGTTTTTAGGTAGTGTTGTGATATTAACTAACCTATACCCAATGTCAAGCCAACTTCTCAGGCCTATGTCACATTGACATCAAATACTGATATTTAGTCGTCAGGTATGGCAACCATAATCCAACGTTTTCTAGACGTCATAATGGCAACGTCCACACAACGTCCAATTAAAACATCATTTGATGTTGATCTGTAGTTAGTTTTAGGTTGTGGCATTAACTAACCAAAATCCAACGTCTAGCCAATGTCTCAAGCCAACGTCACATTGACATCAAAAACTGATATTAAGTTGTCAGGTATGGTAACCAAAATCCAACGTTTTCTAGACGTCATAATGGCAACGTCCAAACAACGTCAAATTAAAACATCATTTGACGTTGATCTGTAGTTAGTTTTAAGTTGTGGCATTAACCAACCAAAATCCAGCGTCAAGACAACGTCTCAAGCCAACGTCAGATTGACATCAAATACTGATATTTAGTCGCCAGGTATGGCAACCAAAAGTCATAATGTTAATGTCCAAACAACGTCAAATTCTAACGTCATTTGACTTTGATCTTTAGTTTGTTTTTAGGTTGTGACATTAACTAACCAAAATCCAACGTCGAGCCAACGTCTCAAGCCAACGTCAGACTGACATCAAATACTGATATTAAGTCGTCATGTATGGCAACCAAAATCCAACGTTTTCTAGACGTCATAATGGCAACATCCAAACAACGTCAAATTAAAACATCATTTGACGTTGATCTGTAGTTAGTTTTAGGTTGTGGCATTAACTAACTAAAATCCAACGTCGAGCCAACGTCTCAAGCCAACGTCACACTGACATCAAATACTGATATTAAGTCGTCAGGTATGGCAACCAAAATCCAACATTTTCTAGACGTCATAATGGCAACGTCCAAACAACGTCAAATTAAAATATCATTTGACGTTGATCTGTAGTTAGTTTTAAGTTGTGGCATTAACCAACCAAAATCCAGCGTCAAGACAACGTCTCAAGCCAACGTCAGATTGACAACAAATACTGATATTTAGTCGCCAGGTATGGCAACCAAAAGTCATAATGTTAATGTCCAAACAACGTCAAATTCTAACGTCATTTGACTTTGATTTTTAGTTTGTTTTTAGGTTGTGACATTAACTAACCAAAATCCAACGTCGAGCCAACGTCTCAAGCCAACGTCAGACTGACATCAAATACTGATATTAAGTCGTCATGTATGGCAACCAAAATCCAACGTTTTCTAGACGTCATAATGGCAACATCCAAACAACGTCAAATTAAAACATCATTTGACGTTGATCTGTAGTTAGTTTTAGGTTGTGGCATTAACTAACTAAAATCCAACGTCGAGCCAACGTCTCAAGCCAACGTCACACTGACATCAAATACTGATATTAAGTCGTCAGGTATGGCAACCAAAATCCAACATTTTCTAGACGTCATAATGGCAACGTCCAAACAACGTAAAATTAAAACATAATTTGACGTTGATCTGTAGTTAGTTTTAAGGTTGTGACATTAACTAACCAAAATCCACCGTCGAGCCAACATCTCAAGCCAATGTCACATTGACATCAAAAACTGATGTTTAGTCGTCAGGTATGGCAACCAAAATCCAACGTTTTCTAGGAGTCATAATGGCAACGTCCAAACAACGTCAAATTAAAACATCATTTGATGTTGATCTTTAGTTAGTTTTAGGTTGTGGCATTAACTAACCTAAACCCAACATTGAGCCAACGTCTCAGGCCAACGTCACATTGACATCAAATACTGATATTAAGTCGGCAGGTATGGCAACCAAAAGTCATAATGTTAAAGTCCAAACAACGTCAAATTATAACGTCATTTGACTTTGATCTTTAGTTCGTTTTTAGGTTGTGACATTAACTAACCTAAACCCAACATCGAGCCAACGTCTCAGGCCAACGTCCCCAACATCGAGCCAACGTCTCAGGCCAACGTCACATTGACATCAAATACTGATATTAAGTCGTCAGGTATGGCAACCATAATCCAATTTTTTCTAGACGTCATTATGACAACGTCCCAACAACGTCAAATTAAAACATGATTTGACGTTGATCTGTAGTTAGTTTTAGGTTGTGGCATTAACTAACCAAAATCCACCGTCATGCCAACGTCTCAAGCCAACGTCACATTGACATCAAAAACTGATATTTAGTCGTCAGGTATGGTAACCAAAATCCAACGTTTTCTAGACGTCATAATGGCAACGTCCAAACAACGTAAAATTAAAACATAATTTGACGTTGATCTGTAGTTAGTTTTAAGGTTGTGACATTAACTAACCAAAATCCACCGTCGAGCCAACATCTCAAGCCAATGTCACATTGACATCAAAAACTGATGTTTAGTCGTCAGGTATGGCAACCAAAATCCAACGTTTTCTAGACGTCATAATGGCAACGTCCACACAACGTCAAATTAAAACATTATTTGATGTTGATCTGTAGTTAGTTTTATGTTGTGGCATTAACTAACCAAAATCCAACGTCGAGCCAACGTCTTAAGCCAACGTCACACTGACATCAAATACTGATATTTAGTCGTCAGATATGGCAACCAAAATCCAAGCTCTTCTAGACGTCATTATGGCAATGTCCACACAACGTCAAATTAAAACATAATTTGATGTTGATATGTAGTTAGTTTTAGGTTGTGGCATTAACTAACCAAAATCCAACGTCTAGCCAATGTCTCAAGCCAACGTCACATTGACATCAAAGACTGATGTTTAGTCGTCAGGTATGGTAACCATAATCCAATGTCTTCTAGACGTCATAATGGTAATGTCCACACAACGTCAAATTAAAACATCATTTGATGTTGATCTGTAGTTCGTTTTAGTTTGTGGCATTAACTAACCAAAATCCAACATCAAGACAGCGTCTCAAGCCAACATCAGATTGACATCAAATACTGATATTTAGTCGTCAGGTATGGCAACCAAAATCCAACGTCTTCAAGACGTCATAATGTTAATGTCGAAACAACGTCAAATTATAACGCCATTTGACTTTGATCTTTAGTTGGTTTTTAGGTTGTGACATTAACTAACCTAAACCCAATGTCGAGCCAACGTCTCAGGCCAACGTCACATTGACATCAAATACTGATATTAAGTCGTCAGGTATGGCAACCATAATCCAACGTTTTCTAGACGTCATAATGGCAACGTCCACACAACTTAAAATTAAAACATCATTTGATGTTTATCTGTAGTTAGTTTTAGGTTGTGGCATTAGCAAATCAAAATCCAACCTCGAGTCAACCTCTTAAACCAACGTCAGATTGACATCAAATACTGATATTTAGTCATCAGGTATGGCAACCATAATCCAGTGTTTTCAAGGCATCATAATGGTAACATCCAAACAACGTCAAATTATAACATCAATTTATTTTATTTTTTTTAATTGTTATTTAATATAGTGGTTTCACTTTATTGTTATGGTTCATTTTGAAATTTATGTTGTTGCGTTGTTGCACCTACAGTCGTGGCCAAAAATATCAGCACCCTTGGTAAATATGATCAAAGAAGGGTGTGAAAATTCATCTGCTTTAATCGTTTTGCACTTTTATATAAAAAATTCACAAAAATGTATCCTTTCATTGGATAATAAGAATTTAAAACAGGGGGAAATATCATTATGAAATAAATGTTTTTTTTTCTAATACACATTGGCCACAATTAATGGCACCCTTTTATTCAGTACTTTTTGAAACCTCCATTTGCCAGATTAACAGGTCTATTTTTTTTTCTATAATGCCTGATGAGGTTAGAGAACACCTGACAAGAGATCAGAGACCATTCTTTCATCCAGAATCACTCCAGACCCTTTAGATTCCCAGCTCCATGTTGGTGCTTCTTCAGTTCACTCCTCTCATGTTCTGTAAGGTTCAGGTCAGAGGACTGGTATTAGCAGAAACTTGGCTTTGAGCTCAGTGACCCATTTCTGTGTTGTTTTCGAGGTATGTGTTTGGATTATTGTATGGTTGAAAGATCAAAACATGGACCATTATAAGATTTCTAACAGTCACTTACTGATTTTTTATCTGTTGGTATTTGATAGAATCCATGATGCCATGTTTCTAAACAAGATGTCTAGGGCCTCCAGCAGAAATATAGGCCCAGAAAAAAACAAATACAGCAGTATATTTCATTGTGCACATGGGTTACTTTTTTCTCTCTGTGTTCACCTAACCCATCTTGAGTGTTTGCTGCTAAAAAAATAATTTTTTTGGTTTCATCTGATCATAGAAGCCATTCACATTTAAAGTTCCAGTCTTGGCTGATAACTGAATTATGCTTTAGTTTGTTTTTGAATGAGCTAGGATAATTTTTCTTGTAACCCTCCCAAACAACATGTGTTGATGTAGGTTCTGTTTGACTTTTTTTAAAAGGTTTTCTGAACCAGAGACTCTGCTATTTGCTGCAGTTCTCCAGCTGTGACCTTTGGCGAGTCTTTAGCTACTCAAACTCTCCTTCTCACCACACATTAGGACGATATAGACAAGTCCTCTTCCAAGCAGTTTTGTAACATTTTATGTTGATTGGAGATTCTTAATTATTGCCCTGATGGTGGAAATGGGAATTTTCACTGCTCTAGCTCTTTTCTTAAAGCCACTTCACCAATTTGTTAAGCTCAATTATCTCAATTATCACATCAGAAATACATTCTTTGGTTTTTCTCATTGTGATGAATGATTAAGGGAATTTGGGCTTTGTTTTCCCTCCTCTTTATATTTCTGTGAAACAGGTAGCCATAGCTGGATAATTTCATGTTTATAATCAAGCTTGAGTGCTCAAAATTGTGAATTTGAATGGGAATATACTTCAGAGATATTTTACTCATAAAAATTTCTAGGGGGGCCAATAATTGTGTCCAATGAGCATTTGAGAAAAAATTTTCATTTCTTATTATCCAATGAAAGGATACATTTTTGTGAATATTTTTTTAAATAAAATATCAAAAGGATTAACAATGAATTTTCACAACCTTCTTTGGTCACTTTTACAAAGGGTGCCAGTATTTTGGGCCACGACTGTACCTGCTTTCATTAGAGTGTTAGAATAAGTTGATGTACTTGCAAAGTTACTTGTAGTCAGTCAAACATATTCTGGGAGAGCATCAGAATTAGAAATTAAGCAGACAGTCTATTAGTACTATAATGAGAGTTAGTTGACATGTAAGTGCAATACTTATATTGTCAATAGAATATTCAAAAGGGACTATGAAAATAAAGTGTTATGACTTTAATTTGACCCATGACCATTCATGAACCATAACAGTTTATATAAATTGATATCCAATCTGTCACAGTTTTCTGTCTTTCTGTCACAGTCTTATGTCTTTCTGTCACAGTCTTCTGTGAGTGTTGTGTTTGTTTGGTGCCATGTGCTTTTGTCCTGTCTCTTTTCTGACCCCGCCCCACCTTGTCACCTCAACGTCTTGTAAGTGTTACTGCTTCTCGTGTTTTTTTGCATCTTGGTTTTGTTTTTGCCGTGTTGGCTTTTTTGTTCTTAGACTCCAGAGGGTTAAAGTTAATCTTCCCTGCATTTGGACCCAGACCCTGTTCTTTCTTTGCTGGCCCGTGACACAATCTTGTTTGCAATATAATGCAATTCAAACACTCTCAAACATGTTAAGACATATTTAGGAGGATCAAAACAGTATTGCTTACTTAATTCTGGGCTGGAAACATTGTTTATCAAAACATAAACTTGTTGATCTTTGTGTTGGAAAGTAAAGTGAGTGCATGCAGACAATGCAAGCATTACTGTTTATTGTACAGTCTTATAATTATGCAATATAAATGTCTAATTCCTTTGCTATAATTTAGTCTGTTCTTATATATGTTTTTTTTAAATATATAAAATAATTGATCAGATTGATTGCTGCTTCTTACTTGCATTTTTCATATTTAACGTACATTCTAGTTAAAAATTTTAAATTACAAATTTCATATTTAAATGTTGATCTCATCCATCAATGATGAATATGCTTCAACTTTTTCTGTGTTTTCTGTTTTTCTTATTTGTGAATAAGCACTACAGAATAATACAAGTTAATTTAAAGTATATTATTGTTTATTTTATTTGGATTTTTATTATGATTATGATTATTATTTGTATTTTTTTTATTTTTTTTGCCCCCCCCCCCCCCCCCCCCCCATAATCCCACGCCCAAACATAATGCAACACGGTGACATCCATAGGTGACATCGCGCTATTGCGCCATTTTGCGACTACTTGGCGGTCTTTTTTGGATCGGCAGGCATCAGTTTATCAGGCGGCCTGCGGTGCACTTACAGCTCAAACTGTGGTGAGTATATCTGGGTATTAGATCATGTATAACGTAAAAGTGTTTATGCCCCCCTATATAATGATATTACTTGTAATACATCGAAGTGTTTTAGCTGCAAGACGATGGGTAGAGATAATTAATTAAAAAATGGTAACGTTAACGGTTATATCCCTGAAATAAAAACGCCTGAGTCATTAAAGCCATCTAACTGTTAGCGCTGAAAAACAGTTCAAATAAAGTTTAAACTTGAGACATATGTTTTTAATTATTATATTATTATTATTATTGTTTCGAATAATTTAACGTTAAGCTTTTCATCATGAAATTTGTTCGATTCAATGCTTTTTTTTCTTCAATTGTGTCATGCGAATTAGTTATACAGGTGTTTATAGTAACTTAATATTCTGCTGTACAAGTTTAATTAATTTTGGATCTCCTTTAGCTGTCAGATTTCTACACACGATGTAAAGAGGCTCCTTTTTTATTTATTTTAAACAAAAACAGCCTTTTCTTCTACAAGCTCTAGTTTTATATTTGGGGTTCAAGTTTATCACTAAGGTATAGTATTTAATATAGTGTGAATTTAGGGGCTATACTATATGAGATTATAACTTTTGTTTTGTTTTTGCTTTGTTTTGCATTTATCTCTTTGCCATGTTCTGAAGAAGCCATATTGTTGTAAGGTATGTTTTTTTGTTCATTTATAAAAGAGCCGCTAGAACAATCTGCTTTAATATATTACATTAATTAGATTAAAATATTAATAGATTGAAGGTAGTTAATCTGATTCTTCTGGTTTTCTTGTGTGCTCTTCTGTTATCCTATAATTTTGCACTTTACAGTTGCTAGCAAGGAGAAAATGAATGAAATTAATATTTACAGGCCAAGTTGTTGAAATAGTGTTGGTTTTACATTTTGAAATTGCACAATATCAGTTGTTTTGCAATAAGATAAAAACCTGCCAGTTTGGGTGAGCCTATGACTTTTAATCTAGTACCAACTGGAGGACCTGTATGATATCTGCATTATACTAGATATGATGAACACGTAACATAAACTATAACACCTGCCTCATAATGTGTCATGTATAATTAATTATTTGGGCATTACTCTTGTATCCACAGGTTGATGAAAAATGAGGTCATGGCCTGTTTCAGTATGAAGTGGGGGAAGGGGAAGCTTGCTTTCACCAAGATCAATCTGTACACTGTTGTCACAGGTAAAACAAAATTAACATATAATACAAATATTAGCATCATATCATTGTGACATTCAGCGTTGTTTAGTTTCTGTTTTAGTTGGTTTAGTGAAAACCAGTAACCTCGTATTGTAGGTACTCATCTGTCACACAGAAATCACACAAACTTCCATATATACACTTCTTATTGATTGGCAGGTCATTCCTGTTGCCAGCCTATCTTTATCGTTCAGAACTCTAACAATTGTTTTTGCATTCTCTAACAATTGTTTTTGCATTTAATGTATTAGACATTAAATGTTAATTTACCTTAAGACACTCTGCAAAAAAAATACTGCAATGTGTCTTTGTTGTCATGGTTTTCTTTTGCTAGATTGTCTGCTTAGTGTTTGTAAATTGCATCACAAGCTGAAATATATTTTGATGACTTATAGCATGTAATTTACATTCATGGCTCTTAAAGCTAGGGTAGATTTTTATTTTTTTCTAAGAAACCAAATCAGTAGTGTAAGTGGTCTAAATGTATTCTGTGGAAGGCAAATAAATAGTTAATGATTACATTCAGTGATTACTATAGGGCATCATATCCTATACTTACACATTTTCTTATTCAAATATTTCTTACAGAGAGTGTCCAGAAAACATCAAAAGAGACGGGGCAAATACTGCAGCAGCCACTGCCTTTTGTTTAAAATATGCCCCAGCAGAGCCGTCGCAAGGAGGGTGAGAGGCCCTGTGCAAAGTTGATGTGCGAGGCCCTCTACAATTTTGCGTGTATGTGTGTGTGTGGTGGGGGAGGTTGCTGTAGCAAGGCAAGGCAAGTTTATTTATATAGCAAATTTCGAAAAAAATGGTAATTCAAAGTGCTTTACATAAAATGAAGTAAAATAATCATGAAGAACAAAAGTAAAACAAGCAATTTTAAAACTTTGGAAATTATTTAAAAATTGACTTGAATTTAAAACAGTTAGAAATAGAAAATGATCTTACAGTTAATACATAAAATACAGTGCAATCAGGTCGGACATCGCACAGTGCTCATTCAATAAATGCACAGCTAAACAGATGAGTTTTGAGTCTAGATTTAAATGTGACTAGTGTTTTAGCACATCTGATCTCTTCTGGAGGCTGATTCTGGAAGCAATGTATTTTGGTCCTAGGTCTTTGAGTGACTTCTAGACAAGTAGAAGTACTTTAAAATCAATCTTAAATGTAACTGGAAGTTAATGAGGACTGGTGTGATATGCTCAGATGTTCTAGTCAGAATCCTGGCAGCAGTGTTCTGGATGAGTTGCAGCTGTCTAATGGTCTTTTTGGGAAGGCCAGTGAGGAGCCCATTACAATAGTCCACCCTGCTGGTGATAAAGCATGAACAAGTTTCTCCAAGTCTTGGCTGGAAACAAAACATCTAATTCTTGCAATGTTTTTTAAATGATAGTATGCTGATTTAGTTACTGCTTTGACATGACTACTGAAACTAAGGTCTGTCTCCAGAATCACACCACGTTTCCTGTCTTGATTTTTAGTTGTTAGACCCCTAGAGTCAAAGTATGCATTCACCTTAAAAACTTCATCTTTGTTTCCAAATGCAATGACTTCAGTTTTTTCCTTGTTTAACTGAAGAAAGTTCTGGCACATCCAGCTATTAATTTCATCAATGCATTGGCAGAGGGAGTCAGTGGGGCTGTATTCATTTGGAGATAAGGCTAGGTAAATCTGGGTATCATCAGCATAGCTGTAATAGGCAATTAGGTTCTTTCTCATTATTTTACTTAGAGGAAGCATATACAGGCTAAACAAGAGCGGTGCAAGAATTGAACCTTGTGGGTCTCCACATATCATGGATGTCTACTTAGATTTATGCTTTCCTAGACTCACATAATGATCGCTCCTTTTTAAGTATGACCTGAACCATTTGAGTACCATCCCAGAAAGCCCGACCCAGTTTTCCAGTCTCTCTAGTAGTATGTTATGATCGACAGTGTCAAACGCAGCACTGAGATCTAGCAATACCAGCACTGATATATTGCCAGAGTCACAATTTAAGTTAATATAATTTATTATCTTAATGAGTGCTGTCTCTGTGCTGTGATGCGGTCTGAAACCAGATGTTTAAGTGTTTATTCAGCTGATTAAAAACTACCTTTTCTATAATTTTGCCTATAAAAGGAAGATTAGATATTGGTCTATAATTGCTCAAAATGGTGTTATCAAGATTGCTCTTTTTCAGGAGGGGCTTAACAACTGAACAGTTTACTTCTAAACAGTTAAGCACACTTTTGAAAAAAGATGTGGGAAGTGTGTCAATATAGCAAGTTGATGATTTTAGTTGCTGCACTATGTCTTCCAAAATGTTGTTTGTTTTCTTACTGACTATTATTGGAGCAATATCATTAATAACATTCTTAACTTTTGAGTTGAAGGAATCAAGGAGAATATCAACAGAGTCGGCAAAAAATACTTGGTGTTAAAGATATGGCCTCCGTAAATAGTACACTAGTGTTCTCGTTAGGGCTGCACTATTAATTGCATGCAATTGTCATGCATGTCTCGTCAGTAAAGCTGGTTCTGTGATTAGCGGTGATTAGCGGTTGATGTCAATAACCTGCTTTCAAATGGAGCCGCACTTAATAGACAGAGCCGTAGTTCGCTGACAAGCTACGCAATATCGCGTTCATAACCGCATGAGATTCTTCTGCGATTTTGAACGCAATAATGCACCACTTGTCAGCGAACTACGGCTCTGGTTATTAAGTGCGGCTACATTTGAAAGCATATCCTTCTGACAGAGACAGTTCTAGAGTAAGTGGTAGCAGAGATCAATATATCAAAGAAAATACAGAAGTGATCAGATAGTACTACGTCCTTAATAACAATGAATGAAATGTTTAGAGCCCTACTGATGATTACATCTAGAGTGTGTCCACCTTTGTGTGGGTCCATGCACATGCTGAATCAAGTCAAAGGTATTTAGAACTGTTATCATTTCTTTTGCAGTTTTGTTTTCTGCATTGTCTATGTGAAAATTAAAATCCCCTGCATTAGCAAAACAGTCAAACTCTGAGGAAATCATTGATAACGTTTCTGTTACCTCAACAAATGCTGAAGAGTATTTTGGAGGCCTGTAAATAATAATAAAAAGAATGTGTTGAGCACCTTTTAGCACAATCCCTAAATATTCAAAAGACAAGTCATGACCAAATGACACTTGTTTGCATTGATAGACATCTTTAAAAAAGCAGCTCCACCTCCACCTCTCCTAACAGTCCTGCAAACACTCATGGAAGTGAAGTTAGGAAGGACTGCTTCATTGAGGACTGTTGAACTGCAGCTGTCCTCTAGCCATGTTTCATTTAGAAACATAAAATCCTAATTGTTTGTGGTTATAAAGTCATTGATTACAAAATGATTAAATTTTTTAGTGAGCGAATGTTTAAAGATGCTAACTTGATGGCAGTGCTTTATGTCATTACATCAGTTTTAGTTTGATGCATATTAGATGAGTTTGCCCTTCGGCTTAAGATGGCCTTAAACTTTCTGTCACATGATAAAAGTGAAATCGAGAAAGCTACAGGCACACTGGGTTCCCACTTGTTCTTTAAACATTTGTGAATGTTGCGGTTATTATAGCAGGGACCCGACACATATCACTGAGAGCTTCTATCAGTTGTTTTTGGTTCACCTTCAGCAGATTGAGGGTTTGGGGCCTGCTGTTGCTGCAGCGGTCTGAGAGCTCTCACAGGAGCAGGGCCCCCAGGCTTTGATGTTTTGGGACCCTGCTGTTTTCTTGTTGACATTTGCGGGCTTGCAGCGAATGAGTGAGAGAATTTAGTCCAAGCATACACCAATTCTACCATTTTCAGTGAAAAGCACAGAAGTGGAGATGCTGGAGAGAGGAATAATGTGTCTGGTGAGATGGGTTGTGTCTCTGGTGTTTCTTGTGGCTGTGATATGTTGTCTTGGCTTCCCCGGCTGTCTTCAAGAAAGTCATCCTTGAGTGCTGAGTCTTGTATCTGTTTTGATACATCACAGTCTGTCTGTGAGGAGCTCTGAGGGCAGGTCTCTTCCGGGATGGTGTCCATCAGCAGTGCTTTTTGTGGCTGCATGGTGTTATCAGTTGGGAGTGGTCCACTGATGAACGACTGAACTTGGAGTCTTCAAAGTGTTTGAAAGAGTTCACTGAAGTCCTTCTTAAGGATGTTTGACTGCTTTTTGAGAGTATCATTCTTCCCCACATGGATTGATAATTAGATTTGTAGTCTTGTGCTTCATTTTCTGAAGTTCCTTGTTCACATAAGAGACCGTTGCTTGAGGAAGGCAGCATGTTATTGTAGTCCTGCTACGGATGTTTCTGATAATAGAGTCACCCACTATCAGAGTCCTAGGCTCGGCTACGCTCTGAGCTGAATGTCACTGTCTGTTAGTAACGGTGTTAGCTGCTAATCACATTTGGGGATTCCTCACCCGCATTCATTAATTCTTCAAATCTGTTTTCAAGATGTATAGTGGGAGGTAGAATACTGGTATTTACAAGCCTTGTCATAGTTGAATCTGGGGTAGAGAAAGCTACGGCAGCAATACGAGAAACTCATGACAATCTGATGTCTTGTGTTCCTCTGGGTCTTGCACCCTGTTTGTGCCATCGATTAGTGTGATGATCCGTTTCGGCTTGTTCCTCTACACTTGGTACAAACTGTTGAGATTCAGAAGATTCATGGGACTCACCGGCTGTATGCTGAGAGGGTCCATGACGACAGTCTGCTGAGTGTTTCGCCTGTTTTGGAAGTCCAGCAAGTAACTTCGTTTCAAGAATCACAATTCTTTGTAGAAGTTTGCAGCAACAGGAGGCATTTTCTCTCTCTTCCATTTGAATGTAGGCAGTTGTTTTCCCATCTCCAGAATGTAAGCTGCTGGCAGTGGGAGGCAAAGTCTTCTTTTGTAGTATTATTGGAGTCAAAAAAAGTTTTTAGTTTTAGCGTTTGTGCCAAAAATATTTTGTTTGAGCACTGTGCTGATCTGCTGAAGTAAAAAATCGTAGAAAAAACTGAGAAAAGTACAGAAATAATAAGCGAAGCGCAGAACAGTAGGCTAGAACGTCCGAACGGTAGCAAAGCCAGAACCGCAACAAACTCAACTTTAACATGCATCTGTTCGATTGTGATGCCTTGCTCACTGACATGCTTGCGCACAAATCATGGCCACGCACTAGCTCATAAGGATCTACAATCATAATTATAATAAGTTAATAAGAATGCTTAAATTAGTTCTAGGCTTGTAGACAGTTATATATGAAGAGTTCAGATGGAAAGTGCGATCCAACATTTTCTTCTAAAATAATTATTTTCTCATCTTCCTATGTTTATGTTCAGTATTTTACTTTATTGGGAAAGAAAAGAAACTGTTTATTGCTATTAAAGTGAAATTAAACGGTACTAGGTTTTTGCAGCTGAATTTTACATCTAAAATCAATTTGCACTATTTGAAAATAATATTTTCTTTTAAAATGTGAACTCTCACTCTTATTCGTATGTTTAATAGTCAAAAACGCAAATGTCTATTGTCACATTTATTTTATGTTTTACATGAATCATTAACCTATCGCATTTTTTCAATTCAAAAGGGCGAAATTTCATAAAAGGTTGAGTAGTTTGCATCTCTAGATAGTCTATTATGTTTGGTCGCTGAACATTTCAATCATAAAACAGTTCTCTAATACCGTAGGCTACTGCTTACATTTTTCCACAAACTCTAGTTATGTTGTGACAGTAAGACCCACATTCTTTGATATGATTGGCCATCTCGACCACTGAGGCAGACCAGCCTAGAGCCTTGCACGGACCTCAAATTTAAGCCCTATCCCTAGACCTAGATTTTTTTTTTAATGGCCAAGCGGCCAGTGCCAGACAGTGAACCTATGGATCAGTTTAGCCTTCTTAAATCATCACGACTTGCCTAAAATAAAATCTATAGATATATAAAACAGTTCAAGTATGTTTAAGAATTAAACCTAGATAAATGTGCGCTATATCCAGTAGTTTGTGCGGAGAGTGCAAGCAAAAGCGTGCTGGCCAGTGCAATCACTTGCATTTTTTTCAGTGGATATGCAGTAATTTTTGCTCATAAAGGTAAGAGTAATACATCATTCGTAACTGTAAATTGTCTACTTTTATTTGTGTGCAATCACATTATCAACAAATCGTTGTGCTTTTATAAAAAAAAAAGAAAATAGTCATGATGCGCTTTCTACCGTCTCGTCTTGAACAGGAGCACTTAACAAAAATGAACCAAAGCTCAGTGAATACATGACTCACGGACGTGACAAATATATCTATAGAAAACTTTAAATGACTACTTAACAAAATACAACACATCAGAAACAAGAACTCATTCATTATAAAGATAATCCATAAAGATTAACTTTTCTCTTAAGGCTTGTAAAATTAAGAGTTGGCGAGTCAGGATTAGCAACATCATCCTTGCTACACCAACTCAGAAAACTATTTATTAGTAAATAATTCAATCTCATTCCTATTTACCCCATGACTCATTTATGGTAATAATTTTTTGAAGATGCTTTATGTCAAGCTTAAGCCTATTGCGTGCATTTAAAAGCAGAACACTGTGATGCTGCGGGACACTTAACACTGTTAAGCCGCTATTGACAGTCATGTTAGCATGGTCTCGTGTTGTTTCCCTCAGTGCGGCAATTTTTTCATCACTAATTGATGGATGTCTTAAATATAAAAATAAGGAGAAGCCTTAAACAGGCCTAAGGACAGCCCGCATCTGAACTATGATGTGGAAATTGGCCCGAAACCCGGCCTGGAGTGTAAAAAAAGTCAGGGTGAAATGCAGGGCTCTAGACCATTTAAAAGTTAAACTTTATAACTTTTTGTCGTCCTATCAACAAACAGCTTTACTCATTCTTATACTTAGAGTCTTGTACTGTCTATCCGCTATGACTATTTTAGTCTACCAAAGGACAAGATGGGTGGAAAAAATAGTAATAAAAATGAGATATAAAGGACATAAAATGCAGGCCAGGAGCGAGGCCCTCTAGAGGTGTGAGGCCTAGTGAAGTTGCACGCTTTGCACAGCCCTTGCGACGTTACTGTGCACCAGACAGGGTGGGTGGAGGTGGCAGGAAAAAAAAGAAAGATGTTAATAAAATGTATGTTTTCAAAACTATTCAGTTCCAATAATGTTGATGTTAAAATGTAATTATTTTGTAAATGTTCTGTTCCATGTTAAATGTAAATGATACAACATGTGAATAAATAAATCATATTTGTTATAATCCAGTTCATCTCATCTTTCTGATAAAACCACAAAACATTTGTGTATTCCATTTTCAGACAGTCTGACGTTAGATTCTGATGTCAAAAAGATTTTCATTTTCATCCAAAATGCAACGTCTGACCAACGTAGCAGACTGACGTCAGTCTGACGTTGGGTTCAGACGTCAACCAGATTTTAATTTTGATCCAAAATGCAATATCTGACTAACGTTGGAGATTGACGTCTGTCTGACGTTGGGTTCTGACGTCAACCAGATTTTCATCCGAAATGCAACGTCTGACCAACGTAGCAGACTGACGTCAGTCTGACGTTGGGTTCAGACGTCAACCAGATTTTCATTTTGATCCAAAATGCAATATCTGACTAACGTTGGAGATTGACGTCAGTCTGATGTTGGGTTCTGACGTCAACCAGATTTTCATCCGAAATGCAACGTCTGACCAACGTAGCAGACTGACGTCAGTCTGACCTTGGGTTCGGACGTCAACCAGATTTTCATCCGAAATGCAACGTCTGACCAACGTAGCAGTCTGACGTCAGTCTGACGTTGGGTTCGGACGTCAACCAGATTTTCATTTTCATCCAAAATGCAACGTCTGACCAACGTTAGAGATCGACGTCAGCCTGATGTTGGGTTCTGACCTAAACCAGATTTTCATTTTCATCCAAAATTCAACGTCTGACCAACGTTGGAGATCGACGTCAGCCTGACGTTGGGTTCTGACGTCAACCAGATTTTCATTTTCATCCAAAATGCAACGTCTGACCAATGTTAGAGATCGACGTCAGCCTGACATTGGGTTCTGACGTCAACCAGATTTTCATTTTCATCCAAAATGCAACGTCTAACCAACGTTAGAAATCGGCATCAGCCTGACGTTGGGTTCTGACGTCAACCAGATTTTCATTTTCATCCAAAATTCAACGTCTGACCAACGTTGGAGATCGACGTCAGCCTGACGTTGGGTTCTGACGTCAACCAGATTTTCATTTTTATCCAAAATGCAACGTCTAACCAACGTTAGAAATCGACGTCAGCTTGACGTTGGGTTCTGATGTCAACCAGATTTTCATTTTCATCCAAAATGCAACGTCTGACCAACGTTAGAGATCGACGTCAGTCTGACATTGGGTTCTGACGTCAACCAGATTTTCATTTTCATCCAAAATGCAACGTCTGACCAACGTTAGAAATCGGCGTCAGCCTGACGTTGGGTTCTGACGTCAACCAGATTTTCATTTTCATCCAAAATTCAACGTCTGACCAACGTTGGAGATCGACGTCAGCCTGACGTTAGTTTCTGACGTCAACCAGATTTTCATTTTCATCCAAAATGCAACGTCTAACCAACGTTAGAAATCGACGTCAGCTTGACGTTGGGTTCTGATGTCAACCAGATTTTCATTTTCATCCAAAATGCAACGTCTAACCAACGTTAGAAATCGACGTCAGCCTGACGTTGGGTTCTGACGTCAACCAGATTTTCATTTTCATCCAAAATGCAACGTCTAACCAACGTTAGAAATCAACGTCAGCCTGACGTTGGGTTCTGACGTCAACCAGATTTTCATTTTCATCCAAAATTCAACGTCTGACCAACGTTGGAGATCGACGTCATCCTGACGTTGGGTTCTGACGTCAACCAGATTTTCATTTTCATCCAAAATTCAACGTCTGACCAACGTTAGAGATCGACGTCAGTCTGACGTTGGGTTCTGACGTCAACCAGATTTTCATTTTCATCCAAAATTCAACGTCTGACCAACGTTAGAAATCGACGTCAGTCTGACGTTGGGTTCTGACGTCAACCAGATTTTCATTTTCATCCAAAATTCAACGTCTGACCAACGTTGGAGATCGACGTCATCCTGACGTTGGGTTCTGACGTCAACCAGATTTTCATTTTCATCCAAAATTCAACGTCTGACCAACGTTAGAAATCGACGTCAGTCTGACGTTGGTTTCTGACGTCAACCAGATTTTCATTTTCATCCAAAATTCAACGTCTGACCAACGTTAGAAATCGACGTCAGTCTGACATTGGGTTCTGACGTCAACCAGATTTTCATTTTCATCCAAAATTCAACGTCTGACCAACGTTGGAGATCGACGTCAGCCTGACGTTGGGTTCTGACGTCAACCAGATTTTCATTTTCATCCAAAATTCAACGTCTGACCAACGTTGGAGATCGACGTCAATATGACGTTGGGTTCTGTCGTCAACCCGATTTTCATTTTCAACCAAATTACAACGTCTGACCAACGTTGGGATCCAATGTCAGCATGACGTTATATTGACGTCCGGTGCCTGCTGGGAGGCTTCCATGTAGTTCCGCCATCTTGCAAAACTATAATAGCAGAGAGGGACAAAAAGTACTAAGCCAACGCGTTTCCACAACGCGTTTTCGGTCAGAGCCAGAAACGCAGGTGCAGAGCAGTGAGAGGCGCTTGAAACTGCACCAGCAAGTTTAAAAGTCTGGATTGCATTCTTATTATGGACCATACATATGCCGCGCCACAGGAGAAGAAAACATCGTCGCCAAAACAGTCAAAAATAGAACGTAAAAGGAAACGTGACCGTAGATTACAGAAAACAAGAGTTAATGTCGGGGAAGCTTTTTCTAGGTGGAAAGAGCTAATGCTGGATAAAGATTTCAAAAGAGACGCTGAAGTGGCCAGTTTTCTTCTCGACAGGTAAGTCAGTGTTACAATCTATATTACAATATTTTTTTTATATCTAACAATGCACATTATTCAGAAAATATAACGAATGAAGAAGACATAACTACTAATTACAATATTTCATGTTTTCCACAGTCAGTAATTCATACTGTATCATTCGTTTGTTTATGGTCATGTTGCAGTTTGTTTAAAAACACACCTGTTCACCTGAAGGAAAACTCGACGAAGTGCTATTAGAAGACATCCCGTCAAAGCTTTTTGGTACATATCGCCTACCGTAGATGCAACGCGCATTTGAAAAAGCGAGGCGCTGGAGAGCAAAATTAGTTTGAATGCAAAATACAATTTCACCACTAGTAATTCCTACTTAGTGTCCCTTTTAAAAAAATACAAATAAAAATGCAATCATTGAGATTTAAAACTTTCTTCATTCAACCATATCTCCCAAAGCATCTGTATGGTGCATAGTACAGATATACAACACTGATATGGCATCATGCAGGCCAACGGTGTCAAACTACTAGTGTAATCTGTACTCAATGGGCATTTACCATTTTGCCATCAATATTAAGAGAAAATTGTGGAGGTATTGGATTGAGGGAAGTTTGATAAGGACAAAGACGTCAAATATGTGGTTTGTAAGGTGTTGTTTGCAGTTGACTGATACAGTTGTCTTTGCATGGATATAACTAACAGTGTACATGGAAGCCATGGGAGAGTATTTTGTGGAATGTGCTCCTTTGCTTTGGCTCTGACCTTTCTCACTGATTGATTGGTGTGCTGTCCATGCTCCAGTGGACATTGAAAGGTGAGAGACCTTAAGCACCACACAATTCAACATCCACTCTAGAAAGACCAGACTTCAGCTTCCTTTTCCTTTTCATGGGTTTATAGGTTCAAGCATTAAAACGCTCTCATTTGGTGTTGATAGATATTGGCAATTGTTCAGATCCTGTGAAGCAAGAGTGGGATTTGATTGACCAAAGAGTATGGCGCTATAATTCACACAAAAAGAATCAGCATTTACGAGGGGATGTCAAGGCAAGAATGCTATCCTTTTTTCCTTGGGATGTTCTTCTTCAAATGGCTTTTGAGAGCATTTATACCTCACTTGAGTTAAGAATAGGGGCATTGTAAGACTGCTTCTTCACCCTTTTTTGTTGTCTTGTGACTTATATTATGAAACTACCCCTCAGTTGTCCAACAAAGCTCAAAGTGATCAGCACAAGTACACCCTGCATTGTGACACTGGTGGGTGTGACCTCTTCCCCTCCTTCAGATTCTTAGCGATAGCTTTTAGTGTCTTTTTATTGTTTTATTGGCTTCCAAAGTCAAGGGCTCTTCCTTTGAAATGCCCCACCTCTGTGTCTTCTTGTCCAGACCGAACCATAACATAATGTCAGTAGAGAACATATATGAAAGTCATCATAATTGAATGGACAGATTGATATATTTAAACCTGCAGAGTGATGAAGATATAGAGATGTCTTAAATTTGCTGCCGAAAGATTAATATGTTTGGTGGGTTTGACATGGTTTAGATCAGGGCCAGGGGTGCCCAACCCTGCTCATGGCAATCGACTGTCCTGCAAAGTTTGGCTCCAACCCCAATCAAACACACCTGCCTTTAATTTTTAAGTGAGTCTGAAGACCTTAATTAGTTGCTTCAGGTGTGTTTGATTAGGATTGGAGCTAAACTTTGCAGGACAGTCGATCGCCAGGAGCAGGGTTGGGCACCCCTGGTTTAGATGGTATAGAGCTGGAAGAACTAGTACAAAATCTGGGATTGGAACAAACAAGGTACTGTCACAGTCAATGGTTGTTAGTGAAATCCTGATGGGGAAGACTTAAGGTACATTGTTAAATTTTGATGGTTATAGTGATAAACCTACATTCAAACAAACAGACATATTCAATATCAGGTTCTTTGGAGGGTCTTGGGGAGTTTCAAGTGTCTTAGTGATGACCTCTGCTCCATTCATGCCCTCTCTACACTTCTCAGAGTATTTACATTGCCTCAAGTGCATGGATTAAGTGATATAGGCTTTCATCACTGTAGTATGACCTAGGTTCACCGAATTCCTGATCACTTAAGTTTTGGTGGTTGGGAGTTAAAAATCAGAAATTTAATAGGCATATGTTATAACTTGTCCTATAGACCCTGGATCAAACATTATAAATAATGTCTATGGGTTTAGAATGTGTCGTACACATTTCCTGGCCTGCAGGATTACCAGGCCTCTTAATTAAACAGACATACAAATTGCTCCAGATAAATGGTACAGGCTGGAGGTATTTTTAGATGTGTAGTGTGGACAAACACCAACACCAAAAGTATAAGCAGATTTGGCAAGAGTAAATTTAGGTAATTGCAGCTTCATTATAGTCTTAACAATTTTCTTGCACTCCCCATGTTTCAAAGGAACTGACAATAGAGGACCTATTTGCAGTTTTAGTTAGCCTTTACGTAGGTTTTAAACCTTTGCCACTTTCTCAGTTACAAATTGTCAATCGCTATCCAATAAAGGATACAGATGGGAAGACGTGTACTTGACCTTGAGGAGACCAATGATCCGTGGTAATCCCTTTACCTTCTGTCTTCCGGTCACCCTCACTTCCTTAAATGCTTTCTTGATGTCTTTGTCACCTCTCTGAGTTCTAAACAAACCTAAAAGGGATTCCAGAGATGCCAAAGCCAAACAATTTCCAAATGGCCACTCCCCAGTGCTTTGATGATTCTGGGGGTGTAAGCGTCTCCTGCCATGTTTATAGGAGTGGTCAATGATGGTGGATGTCGAGCCTGCAGTTAAGCTTCAGGTCAACTTGGATACCAAGGCCTTAAAAATGATCAGTAAAACTAATGGCCCCTAATGGGACCACCATGGATAGAAGTTGCCTGTAGCAAAGCCAGCTGGTTCACCAGCTCAAGCTTTCATGCACACCAGGAACATATGACCAGTCCAGACAACGTTAATGTGAAAGGAATGAGTTTATGAATGGAATTGAGGTCTCTTTTATTGGACGTAAAGCTACACTTCTCAAAAGGGTCTGTTACTTTTACAGCAACTCCGACCTACTCCAGAAACCATGAACAGATGTAGGCCTATGCCTAAAAGCAGCTCGGGGTAAACAATATGTTGCTTGCTTTTGCAGATATTTCACTGTTTGTTTAGTTTATCCTTTCAATTTGCTTATCTGCCTGAAAGGGGTCAGGCCCCACCTTGCCTTTCTGCAGGTGATCGTTATCAAAATGACCCAGACTGTGTGGGCTCTTGACAATTTACACTCCAAGAGCAGCTGTTCTGACAAGACATACTCTAACAAAACAACCAAAACTGCAGAGAGCCGCTGAAACTCTGAGTCATCTTGCAAGTCTCCATTTCAAATGAACTAATTGTCAATGGACTCTGGAAGCTAAAGAGTGAGTTGCTACCAGATATGAATGTTAACAAGTGATCATGTAAGATGGATGACAGATTGTGAATGGGTGTGAAAGGATAGTCACTGAAGAGGCGCTGGAATGTTTCCACAGCTTGACCATTCAGAGTATTCGGTCCAGTGTGACATCCCCTAGTCAAATCAGGAATTTCTATGCTTGATAACAGAAAACGTTAAATGCACTTGTGTTCTCTAAAGCTGATGATACACAAGGCAACTTTTTGAGCAATGTTGGCAGCCAGTTTTGCAGGGGAAAGGGGTTTCATGTAGAAGTGTGTATGTGTGTGTTTGATTGATTGACTGTATCTGGAACGGAGTGCAACAGTAAAATAAGCTAATACTTGTAAATTTTAATTGGTAACAAGTGTAAAGTTTAGATTAGACATTTAAAAAGGTTTAACCCAGCCCCCCCCAACCCCCAGAAATAGCATGTAGGGTTTAGTTACATAATAGCTGCAAACAATGTTTTTCTCTCTTTTGTTAATTGATGTGTTTTTCATCCTACCACACAGGTAATAAGCTCAGTTCTTAAATTACAGAGTTGCCTCACCAGTCGTCGAAACATGAGAGGAACAGTGCTTGTTTTACAACATTTCATCTTTTTGTGAATGGGAATTCCATCCAAAAGGTGTGAAAAAGAATCTTCCGGGCCATTTAAGCTGTGTCTGGTAGACTTCTGAGTGAGATCTGCAAGGCAAGAGGAATGTTTATTTAACTTTGACCACTTCCTGCTGTAGTTTAAGGCTTCAGGGTAGTGCTTTTGTCAGGGCGTAAATATGTATATTTTTTATCCATAATTATTCTTATTTTTGTTCTTAAGTTTTAGAAATTGTAAAAAAAAATTTAGGTATTTTCACGAGCATCATTTATTTAGCTAAAATCTTGTCACAGAAAAAGCAGAGAATTTCCCGGCTAACCAGAAGTGCTCTCTCTATTCTTTTTCGTTTTCAAGGGAATACCCTGCCCCCTGTTTGCCACACCATCCTGAAACTCTTCATACATCAGTGCTAAATGCACATTTTTACCATTCCCTTCCCCTCCACCGACCTCTCTGTCTCCGAGTGAGAGGCCTTAATGCTGTAGAACCGACTCTAACCCAAAGAGATCCATTTATTTTTATGTGGGCCGCTCCCCCACCCAAGCCCTGGCTAGGCCTGAGCCCCGTGGGTTCCAGCAGTTGAGCTCTCAGTGTGACGCTATTTAAATCCACATCTGCCAGTTGCCTCCATTTGCATCTCTGAACATATACACCACAAGGGCTACACCCTCACAGCTTAGCCTAGCAGAACACCCATCTGTTAAGAAAATATAGACCCTCTACAGCTTTCATTCTTTGACTGTAACCTGTCCTTTATTGAAGCAAGCTTTTGTTCTGCTCGCTACTTTTGGGAAAGCATTAGTTATTAAAGCATTAGCAGCATTGATATTATAATGCCACATGATCTGTTTTGCAGTTGCAGAGAGGCACGATTATTTAGGTTAACTTACTATTAGTGTAATAACTAACTAGGATAACTGTAGCTCATTTGTAGCATGTAAAGTAGCTTATTCTTTCCAAAGGAGCTATTTATTACAACTTCCTAGAGCACAAATTCTAGTAAATCTAAACTCTGTTTGTGCCAGGATTATTAGAATGTTTGATCCCATTTAATAAGATCAGCAACATTCGGTTTACAACATTCGCTTTCTTAGAGGTGCTTCTCTTTATTCTTTTATTTGCATGTACACATGTCTCTTTAACAGGCTATAACTTATCCTTTCACTTTCTCTGCCACTTTCCTTCGTCTATCGGTGAATGGAAAGCACTTCCTTTAAAAGCATACAATGTCCAACCACCCGCATTACACAGCCCGTGGTAAACTTTTGGGCCTCTTTGAATTCGTTGTGCTGACCTTTGGGATGTAAGAGGCACCAAATCAGTTTATTTATCTGAACTCTGTATCAAGCCTAAGTTTCAGCTATTCACTGAATACACTGCGCCCAGTTTACTATTGGGGGCTGAGGGTAGATCGCTTACTTTGACGTCTGTGCATGCCTGTTTTTGGTTTTCCTTGCCTATAGTTCTCCTGCACCTACATTTAAGATGCTTGCATTTTGTGAATAAGTAATTACAGTGCATTGTGCACACTAACTATAGAATGGAGTTTGCCTGTCCACTTGCATTAGAGTAATTTGATTGTGAGAGTAACACAAGATGGCCTTCTTTTTTGAACATCTTCTCAAGCCCGTCGAAAGATCTTGTGTTTTTCACAAGGTGGTGGTGGGGGTGCTGAGGTTGTTCCTGCTTTTGTTGTTACATGATTGGCCTCTGAATTGAAGCTCTATCAAAAAGAGCATGGCGGATTTACGCGTTCAGCAACTCCCTCTGGTGAAAGCACGTTTGTCTGGTTAGCTGTTGCCTTCATTCAGTCTCTGATGAGACCTCAGTTTCTTTAAATGTGTCTCAGAGTGAAGAGAGCTTTGTGTGCGGATGCTGCGAATCGTGCGGGATAAAGCCCAGAAGTGATATCCCTCTTAATTTGTGTGCCCTTTGGAAATTGAATCATGGTATGCATTCATTTTCCAATGGGTGGCGCTCACTCACAAAATAACTGCTTAATCTAATTGGGGAAATTTTGCATGTGCTTACTTGGTTTTCATGTATTTTGTTTTAAAGTTACTCTCTGATGCTTTGTGACATGGTAGAACTGTCAAATAATTGCTATTTTCAAATAAGTTCAACATTTAGGATGCTACTGTTTCATCTGTATGTACCACTTTTGAAGTATTCAAGATTTTCATAAGTGGTCATGATAGCACATCTAATTTCATCTTAAGTGATCTGCCCTTCCAGGTTCTCTCAATTGTCCAAACATCTACAAGGTGTCCTTTGAGTTTGATGTGGGGAAATTACAACCGAGTCTCCTTTTCCCCGAACAACATAGAGGGCTGATCAAAGATATTGCATGATAATTGCTCTCTATTTACACTCCAAAACAAATAGGTATTCTGCTGATGCGGCTCCGCACTGACTGCACCCTCTAACCTGTGATCACGGCGTGGGCAGCAGAATGCAGCACAACACATGTACCTGAGTCTGCAATGGAGCATGCTGACCTGTGTTCGGCCTTATCAGCTGACGCACTCTGCCACTTTGTTACCAAACAGCCAACTTTGTTGATTGAAATCGCCGACAGACTGCAATCCACCTTAGCACTTGATTTTTGCACAGTTTTTCTTTCACCCACACACTTTTCTTTTCAGGTCATGCACACAGCTTTGAAGCACAGAATGAAAGGAATGAGCATTTAAGACATTTCTATTGGTAGCATATTGTGAATTTGTTTATTCCTACACCATTTCCTCTTATGTGTGTTTAAATTTGATCATTATGTAAAACTCACTTTTGAGGCATGAAAATCACTACAGTGAGTAAATCTCAATAAGATTAGAAAGGAATGCTCAAACACCCTTGCGGGGGATGAAAAGGCATTCAGGCAATGCAAGGTATGGTTTACAGCCTATTAAAAAACAGCTCCAAACGGGTGTGGTTTTGATTTTACACAAGCGTAAAGAAACTTATGGTGATCTATTTGCATTCCGTACAGATGTCACTTGATTTACGTGCCCAATCTTGTGTAGTGCATCCAGAGGATTTTATCTCAGTTTTTATACTGGCCGATTTAAGCAGTCCTCTGACTGTGTGGCCTTTTATGGCATGCTTTACCCCAGAAAGTTATTTCACTGGAAGGTATATGCAAGTTTGCACAGATCCTTTAGGTTTAATAGTTAGATCGATTAACATGTTAATGTACTCAAGCGAACTGGCAATAAGAAAGGCTCTTTGAAACTAAACCATTAGAGCTTAGGACAGATGTGCAACAAGTGTCTGACATAACTTCCTTCGGGAAGCCTCATGCCAAATCCTGTGCCATATGTGCTTTGGTCCATGCTGCCCGTTTTGGCAGCAGCCTGAGAAAATGACACCTGCACCTGCATATGATGTTTCTGTGCATGGGCACAATGAGCATGGCCATGGACAGATTGGCCACTTGAGCTCTCATAATGCATCCTTTATTGCTTGTTATAGAGAGAGGACATGTGCATGTGTTCTGCACTCCCCACTGTGTCCATGGCCCAGGGGGACCTGTTTTCCTGGAGTGCAGACAGTGGAGCTGATATGAAGCCACATACTGTACGTTCTAACCCAGCAATATGACCCTGGGGTGTACCGTGTTGGACTCGGTCCCCTGGGTTTTCCTGGAAGCGAGGAACTGGGTGGTTGGGTTAACAAGGGGGCCTTGTGTCCGGCTCATGGCTGGCCAGTGTGGGGGGCGACACTCATGCTCGCTGATGGGTCATCAGGGAACTAATCTGACAGGTGCCTCTTTTGTTTCAAGGGAACTGATTGCAGACAATGGCCCTGACCCTGTCGCCGTGCTTACTGATGTGTCGTTTTTCGAGGCCTTGGGCAGACTGGACGTGGAAAGTTTTAGAACAGACATAATCTCAAAGAGGTGCACACCAGAATTAAGTGAATTATGAATGAAAATTTCTTTTTTGTGCAAATACAGTGGTTGCAATTTTGGCTAACCTCATGTCATTCCAAACCTTTATAAGGAAGATATTTGATATTTTAATCTTGGGAATGAAAGTCTGTGGTCACCAAATGCAAAACTAAATATATTATTTTATGTTTTACAGAATAAAGAAAGTAATACAGGTTTAGAATGAGAAATTATTCTGTAAAATTAAATGATGACATTTTGGGGTAAACTCACCTTTTCCACACTTACTTACAAAAATGTCATGAAACATTCATAACATGATGAGCTACAAATGTGGTGACACCTGCATAAACTTGAAAGAAACTGATGGCATTACATTATAACAACCACTAAAAAAACCCATGGCACCATTTGGTTAAAATATCTGCATAATTCTTATTTTGTTCAAATTTAGATTAGAGAATATCTCTATTGTAGATTTACATAGCATAGATATAAGTTTACTATTTATGTTAAATATTTTTTATCTTATTGTTTACTTACTCATTTTCATCATAACCAACAGAGCACTTATAATCAAGAAAGGCACATTTTATGTTCTATTCTTCATTGCTCCAGATGTATTCTCTTGCATGCATGACAACGTCATACCTGTAGTTGCAGTAATGCAAAGCCTTTGGTCTTATTGCTTGCACCTGTCAATTTATCAGACACTTTCATCAGGCAGGTGATACTCAAACGGTCTTGTCCACAGACTGTCAAGCTTGTTAAAGGAGGGAAAACAAGTCGGACAAGTCTGAAGTGTCTCTCTCATTGGTAATCCCCCATTTCCACTTTCCTAATCAAACTGACTCTCTCAGCCCAATATGCATCTTGATGAGTTTCCTCTCCAACAGATTTGACAGAGCCCAGTGGGGGATCGCGGCCCATGCTTAGTCCAAGACAGAGGCCTGTCAGAACTCCTTAATAGTTGGCCATTCTACCCCTGCCTGTTGTCCTCATTCCTTGTGGCCTCTTGCCCTTCTAAACACATCTCCTCAAGACCCGATTCCCTTATACCAGCTATAGAAAAATAAAAGTTTGAAGGAAAGAAAGCGGAAAGGGGTAGAGGGGGTGCTTACGCTTTCCATCAGCTGCTCTTGTTTTTTGCGAATTTTAATCCCTTTATAGATGCGAAGACTCTTTGGTTGACCAACCGTCATCATTTTTATCTTTCAGCATATCTCATATGTGATATTTGGCAGTTAGGAATAGGAGACCGATGTCCTCTATCACAAGAAAGATATACTGCTGTTAATTCATAGAGACAGTTTTAAACATTGCTGTTTCAAATCATTTAAATCAAGTAAATTCTCTTAGTGATGCTTCATGATCCTAGGATATTGTGGATGGTTGCCAGGTTATGCTATGTGGTTGCAAAAAAATGTCCTGATGGGAACACATTTCATGAATAAATAAATATTAAACTTGAACTGCCAGTAGGTGGTGGCAAGTCCCCATCTTAATAAGCGATTCACTGAATCATTCATTCAAACTACTAGTTAAAAATGGCTAATTTATTTACAAATGAATCAAGTGACTGTCTTTATGAATGGATCATTGAATTATTGATTGGGATAAACATGATTTATCCAAAAATAGATTCATTCAAGGATGAAACACTGCAGTGTTGCTCTGAGATGCACAAAAGTTCTGCTCCGGCTTTGTTTGGAATTATTTTTGTTACCGAACTACATTTCAAACAGACTTCATCAAGTAATACTTTTGGACTCTCGAGATATGTTTTTGTTTGTATTTTGCAAATTGAGTGACATACTCAATAATATTGGCTCACACATCATTAAAACAACAATTACGATATTATCGTAGATGATAAATTTTGCACACCCATTGGCCCCATTAATTGCTCACCTCTTCCTGCAACAACCATAATGGATGAGTTATGTACCAAATTAAGTTTAAAACCCTAAATGATGTTTTATTAACAAGGTACGGGAGGAGCACGTCAGATACTTAGCCTAATTAGCACAGGTGGAGCACACTTAAGATAATCAACACTAGGGGATAAATACAGCTGACTTACCTCTATCCATTGATGGTTGATCAGCATCCCCCCTCCGCCCCATCTACTCCACTTAGAGTTCATTTTACACTTTTATATGGGGGGTGGGTACTCTAGGTTCAGGCCATTCTCGAGCTCTGAGCCCTTCCCCAGACAGCAAGCCAAATATGCATTATAATACTTCAGCTAATTATATGTAAGTGTAAACTCGTGAACCTTAGATAAAAGTGACAGCTTCACTTGCCTGCGAGTGCCACATTAAGCCATGTGCATGAAGTCTTTGTTATCTGTCTACCAAGTTTGTGTCCACTCATTGTTTGCTCAACCATGTGGAAAACAAACAACCCTTCTGCCACCTTTTGTGTGCTAATGGCCATTATAGTCAGCGATAAATGGTTCAAAACACAAGTTATCTAGTCATCTTGTCCACCAGCCTTGTTTACGGTGATGGCAGCCTTTGAACCGTGCATGAATAGAATAATTGCTGAAGTGCATCTCTGGTTGAGAGGGCATTGGCAGAACTATACAGATACTAGCTGTAAGTGTTGGATGGGGGGATGCACACTAGTCTGAAGTGCTGGTAAACAAACGTAAAACAAACACAAGTCCAGTGTCTCACTCCCTGTGCTGCACCCTGGCCCCACCCTTGAGTAAAGATACAAGGACTTCCTTTATTCCAGAACAAATGTCAGCCCCTCAGTACAGTTAGGAGCAACAAAGGGAATCAAAGCTGGTGTGTATGAATGGCCGTGAGGTTCTGGCACGGTTGGCGGGCTGCTGGAGCGTGCGGCTGCAGTCCGAAACAGATGGCAGATGAGGAGAAGGTGGAACAGACACCAGACCGGCCAAACACCCCCTGTTGGTGGAGGGTCCAGTTTGGTTTGGTCACAGGAGGTGACCAGAGTCATTTCGTGTTATGGAGCACAGAGCTTGGGCTTGGGGCAAACCGAGCAGATGCTTGGCAGGGTCCATGAAGTTAATGAGGGGCACGCGCTGGCCTCACATCATGTCAGAGAACTTTCAAACAAAAACAACATCAGAGAAGTTTGAAGGTGCTCAATTAGTTGGAACTAAGGTCCTTCTGTCCATTGAATGGCTTCCCAGATTGAACCCTAATTGGACCTCATAATATTGGGGAAAAAAACAGCTAGCAGGTTGATCTTGATGTAGTGGATGTAATTGGGTTTTACAGTATTTGCTTTTTGACATTTAAAGTAGAAGCAAAAATATTTGTAACACTATTGTTATATAACAAGTATCAAAGGGAACGTTCGAAGAAAAATTAACAGCAATGGCAAATAGCAATAGTTATATGTCTAGACTGCTCTTTTCAGCCTGTGTTTTACTCAGCTTAAAGCCATATATGACTTTCTTTCTTTTTTTTCAGATGAATCCAATCGAAGTTATATTAAAAACTGTGCTGGCACTTCAAAGCTCTATCATTGTAGTGGGTGGGTGTTTCTGCTAACACGTTAAATAAAGCAAGGCAAGGCATTTTTTTTAGAAAAATATCCATATTTCAAGTGTAATAAACACTTTTCTGTCACAATTCCGCTATCTTTTATACTTGGAAGCAGTTCTGGCAGATGACGTAGGACGTCAGCATTGTGTGATTAGTGGCGAACGAGGAGAGAAAACAAAACACCGGTCATGAATTAGAAGCACAAAACTGTAAATAAAAATGTCGGAGGATTTTGATAAAAGCCAAGAGGAGACTGGTTTTCTTTGCTAAAGTAAGGAAAATTATACTTCCACCTATAACAGTTATATTTCGCATGCGACTGTATACAGCGGTGGACAGTAGTGAAGTATTTTAACTCTGCTGTAAAAGTACTTTTCAAGTGTCTGTACTTTATCAGTGTTTTTCATTCCGAAGCATAATATTGTACATTTTACTGGACTAAGTTTCATATTAACTGTAATTTAATTTACTTAATTACTAAACTTTTTAAGTACTTAAGTATTAAAGGTAAAACAAACAACAACTTTTATCTATGAAATGTAGTGCAGTAATATATATATATATATATATATATATATATATATATATATATATATATATATATATATAGTGTTCTACAACATTTCCAAAAAACTATATTATTTAATCATATATTGCAAACTGCGACATGCCATTTCATTTCTTATAAACATATGTCATATTGTTACTGCTGGAACATGCAGATTCAAAGAACAAAGACTAAGCTAATGAAGGTCACTTTTCACAAGAACCAACTAACACTACAGCTTATTATACAGATATTTCTATTATATTCTTAAAATAACGTGAACTCCAAAATTTCCCCCTCCCCAGAATATCGGTGAAATGCTGTAATTTTCTGTCCACAAAAATGATAGAATGTTTTAAGTTGACTTGCATTCCCAAATGCACGTTAAGAATTTAAAACACACAGTGTCGTTCTTTACTCATACCCTTCTTCATGTGCTTCTATAATTAAATCACAGCAAATTAAATTACAGCTAAATAAACTATTTTAGTATTATTTATAAGAATTGTGCTGCCCCATTCTTTTATTTTAATGTTTCATTCCATTTCATTAATTTTTAGCTTTTCATTAACTCACAACCCCCCTTCCTAAATCCTACCCTAGAGATTCTTAAATGCTAAATGCTTATCCCCAACAAATCACAAGTTTGCAAACATGGCTGGTCATCATTGGCCTGTGCTCCTTTTGCCCCCGAGTGCTCTTTTGAAGCGGAGCTGTTCAGACAATAGAGGGATCTATGCTGCAAATCAGGGGTGAATTGAATCGGGCAGCTTCAGTTGACTGCCTCTCCAGGTTCAGAGGCTGTGGATGCATTCGGTTATGAAGAGAGGCATTCCTTGCGGATCGTGTGTCAAGGTAGGGAATGATTCCCACCCCACCTCCACTACCTGCCACAGAGAACAGACGCAGGGATCCGTGGCCCTATTCCAGCAACCATTCCAATAGCATTTTAAATTATGCAATATATTTGAAGTGTAACTTTTACATTTTAGGAATGATCTCACAGGCTCGAGGCTCACCTCAAGAGGTTGAATGCAGTGCCACAAGTGCCGTCTTGGAAGCAAGCCCACCGCATGGCTCCTCATAGGGATTTTGATTTATTCAGGACCTTGTACAGTACAGGTCGATGTGGCAGTACACGATGAGCTGGTCTTTTGTGCTAAGGACAGCTGTGTTAGCAAGGCTGCCTGCATTATGGCAGTTTTATTAATTCTTTTGTAAGAGATTGACGTGAATGTTCGACAATTGTATAGAATCCCGCTTGAAGACGTACAAGTATATGTTGAATATGTAATTCAATTTCAGTTTGAAAATGAGGGCAACATTTCATTATTCTCAATCTTGTCCATTCACAAAAACAAAGGCTTGTCTGACCGTGGGGCTAGTTTGAATAATTTTGACAGCTCCTTTTTATGGGCGCGTTGTCTCTGGGCGACCAAACAGATGACCATTGTTCACCAATATCTGTCCTGGCCCTCGTATTGTCCTCTGACATATGAGTGGCATGCGGCCCCCAATTGCCGACTCTATCCACACGTACAAACACACACTCACAAACGCAGCAAGAGTACAGCTGTCCAGAAAAGGCGCACTCCGCGGGACCCCTCTCTGTGGGGATCGCTGACATCACGTGTGTGTGTGTGTGTGTGTGTGTGAGACTGTCCTTTTGGGGATGTGCCACCTTTGAGCCACCACAACCTGTTGATCGCAGCCACTGAGCTAGAAGTAATCTGCCATAGTGCAGATCTGGAAATTAAAATGACAATTTCAATTGTGTTGGGGAAAGCGGGAAACTTTGCCCTGTGAATCATTCTCTCTGTCTCTCACAGTGTGTGGTTGAGGTGGCTGAGAGTAAATGAATGTATACTGTAATTCATAACAGGATTAAACCGCCAGGATCTGGTCAGCATAAAGCAATATATTAACGTCTCTGGAGAGACCAGCACGGTTTGGCATCTGTGTGACTGTGAGTCAGTGGATAGACTTTTTAATGAATTTTTAACAAACTGTCCTGCATTACTGCAGTAAATCTTTGGTGGGACACACATTACTTTTAAATAATGAAAACATTTTATATGGCATAAACTTTCATATTTATTTATATTTGTGATAATTATTTAAAACAAAATAATGGTAAAATATAGCCGCAATCAGCAATTGTGCATACATTAAAAAACATTTAGTCAACATTTAGAAGTCCCTCAAGATGCAAGTTAACTTTATTATTATTTGCCAATTATACATATTTTAATAAATATCTGACCCGTTTGAAAAAAACATAAAGTATAGTATTATATTTTAAATGCATATATTTAATTCTATTTTAAATATTTTATTTTTGAAGTACTGAGTTATGGTCAGGTGATTTTAGGGGTAGTTCATGATGTGTAATATCATAACTTTGATAAAGAAGAAACAAAATATTTAACGATCACATTGGATTAGTTTCAATGAGGAAATATTGATGTTTTCATAACAAATGGCAGGCAAAATTGTAAGACATGTTTTATCTCATATCTGAAGAATCAGTGTTATGTCAATAAAGGTGGTTCCTCCCAGTTTGCCACACATGCTCTTTTTTTTTTTCAAGAATTACTTCCAGCTTATAAACCTAAATGCTGATGTGTAAGTAAATTTCCAACTGAAAGAGGGACAATGAGTTTAAAATATGAATGTCAAACAACTCTTAACAAACTAAACTATTAACAACTTCATAATTCTACCTATAAGCGCTTGCCATCTGTTCTTTAGTGCAACATGAACTCTGAAAGATTTTAAGACATGCTTGCTGAACAAATAAAGGCTGGGAAGGGGATAAACTTTTTAAACCGTCAAAAGGATTTTCATTAACGGGCTACAGGAAGTATGCACACGCACGCACCAAAAAAAAAAAAAAAAAAAAAAAATGTCTGAATAAATATTGAGGATAATTGGGTCATTCTACAAATGTGGTAATAAATTACTGTACCTCAAAATGTGAATTAAAATGTGAATTTAAATTTTTTAAATTAACAAAAAAAATTGTATATTATTTAATTAATGAATTCATTTAGATTTTAATATCAATGTTTTATGACACTTTATAAACCCTCTGAGGCTGAAGGTTTTAGAGATAAAAAACATGAATTTGAAAAATGAATATGAAGGGGTCTTTCTTGCTTATACTTGGTATTATGATGTTATGTGATCATAATATCTTTTATTTTTTTATGAAAATCTCCTCAGAATGTTTGCTAAATATTTGATATGGAGATCAGTGATAGCATTGTTTATTTTGCTATACTGACTCCCATTTTATGTTTGGTGTAGCTTCAAGTGACACACCTGCATTAAAGAATGTAAGCAAATTATAAATTTATTTTATTTTTAAAATCCTAAATTATTTCCTAAAGCTAATAATGATAGTAATAAAAATTATTATTATTATAGATGACTTACTGCTATCGTTAAAAAGCCTTGTAGAAATTAAGCTCCATAAAGGAAAACTCTCATATTGGGCTGTGCATGTTTAATCTTTGCTTATTGTAGTAGAGCAATTCATCTGCACATCCGGACACTTCACCAGTGAGCTGTCAAGGGACCATCTCGCTGTGTCTACATGCTGTGGGTGAGTTTAGGTCAGGACCTTTGACCTGAGGTCTTTCCTGCTCTGGGTCACTTGTCCTCAGGATGCTCCTCTTTCAGACGCTAGGACACATTTAGCTCATTCACTCATGCAATGCTGCTTTTTCTCAGTGAGCCAGCAGGAGGTCTGTCTAAATCACAGTCAAACTAGTTTTGCTTATTCCACAGGTTACTGCATGAGATATATAAACATTTGTTTATTTATTTGATTATATGTTGTTGAGTCATAGTATGAGCTGTGGCCTAACAATCAACCCAAGCCTTTTCCCCCTTTTCACATCATTTCCTATCATCTCTAATAAATAGAAGGGAAAAAAAGGAAGAAAATGCTTATTACAGCTAGATTTGTACGTATTAAAGAAATCTTAATAAATACCCTTTAAACTCTTGGTATATCTTTGTCCAGGTGGCTCTACAAATCTACAGGAATGACATAATTAATTAGATCATAAATGAGTATTGATGAGGGTTGACCTCAGAGGGTTTAACTTCCTCTCATGTGACACCTGCTCATAACAGTACAGTAATACAGCAGGTGACATGACCATATCTGATTCCATTCATTCTGTGGATTCATTCATGTAATATGCATGTGCATGTCAAACATTAAGAGCACTTGAGGTATAGCTACTACATGGAGCAAGCCATATGTTGCTTTAACTCTTTATGTTCTGTTAGGAATTACTTTACCAGATTTATATTTTCTGATGTAGTTATTGAAATAAATAATATGATATATTATTTTATTTTTTTAAATACTTCTACTTAGCCTGTATTTTACTCACCCTCAAGCCATCCTACTTTAAACGTTTTTATTTTTCTTCTTTTTCTATGGCATGTAAATAGCATGATCAAAACTTGTTTACTAAAGTGTCATCTCATTGTACTTTTTTGGCAAGTTAAATGCCTTTTAGTTTAGTGAAAAGTGGACTGAAGCAATTTTTTATTTATAATTATATTTTTTTTTTATGTGAAATATTTTTGGGAGATTTAAAGTGGCAACTAAGATTTATATCCATTTTATGTAAATACTCTTGTTATGATGTTTTAAAGATTTGATTGATTGACATAACAAGCTTTAAGAATTTTTAGTTTTGTGCCAAAATCAATTTTAACAGTTGCACCAAATTTTATATTTTTGCTCAGTTTGGGCGTCTGAATCAAATTTAGTTGTTTTGTTCTCCTCAAATATGAGCTCCATGTTCTGACTATAACACTATATCATACAATATGAGCAATAACAGCCTAATGTATCAAATATCATGCTGAGAAAAATGCCTCTGAATCCTTTTTCTTTTTCTTTTTCTTTTTTTTTTTTTTTTGATCAAATGGCACAATAAACTGTTGCATTTAAAAAAAGATTCTTCTGACTATTATTTCATATGTCATGCTTTATACAGGTTCTAAAGGCCCCGCGGTCTGTCAGAGTGAGGAATAAGCCTCCTGTTACAGAAGGCCTGCAACTTCACTACTTTTTGCTTGCACATGGATGCTTTTTCTTTCTTTCTTTCTATCTTTCTTTCTTTCTTTCTTTCTTTCTTTCTTTCTTTCTTTCTTTCTTTCTTTCTTTCTTTCTTTTTGCCGCCAACGGACAGCTGATGCATTTTGGATGATAAGGTGTATATCACACAGTTGCATTGTGAAGCTTGAAGTTCTCCACCTACGCCTTTCATCTGGGATCATGGGGCTTGTTTCTGGTATCTCTGGCCCAGCCCAGGCTGAGAAGAGGGGGTGGTCCATGATTATCAGGTTCTGTACATGAACAGCTGGCCATGTGGACCACTTAACTCTGAACATGAGAGGGGTGGGATCTCGCCACCCTCTCAATTAGACTCCTTTCATTTGCCTGATACTTTTATGATTGGTCAGTGGGAAGAACATAATGTAGAAATGGGTAGGTATTACATAAAACAACACAACAGCAATCAAACAAATGGAGAAAAGCTCAAAGGATTCCCACAGATGGCCATCACATATCTGTCTGTCTTTTAATAGGGTTTGACCTCTGGTTATACAACAACCTTTATCTCGGGAAGTTAACCCACCTCTTATTATATGTAGATGGGAGTTTTGGATCTTTTTCTTCTTGTTCACCATTGTGTTACATATATGCTGCTTAAAAGAGGGTCAGTTAGCGATCACCGCAGTACAAGCCTATGGAATCTGCTAATGCTGAGGCGTTCACAAAGCATTGCTTTTTCTCCCCAAGAGACCTTAAGTAAACAGCAGCTGACAGAAAGCCTTTCTCTCCAAAACAAAGCTTGACTTTGCCCATTTGTCAGTCAGGTTCTTGTCTGGTTATTAGTAGGTTAATGATCAAACTCAGGAAAAATAAGCCAAAACAAGGTTACTTGCTGCCGTATCTGTAAAATGTGATCAAAAGAGTTGTGTACATTAACCCTCAGCCCGAGCGAGTCCGGTGTGAAACAGGGGGATGCAGGCTCAGGTGAAGCCAACACGACCCATGTGAGGAGTTGCGAAGCCCCGAAAGCCTCAGGTCTTTCAATCATTCACTACAGGAATGTCTTTCTTACAGCCGCTGAATGGTTGTCGGAGCTTCACAGTTCTGTGTATTTCTCACCTGGCCAGTGAATTCTTGGATGAACAAGCACGGGTCAAACCTTTCTCGCTCTGAGCTGTGGAAGCCCTTTGCACTTTAATCGGCCTTCTCCAAATCACTCGCTCTCACACACATCAATGCCTTAACATGAGAACGGAAAATCGACGAAAACACTGCCTGTCAAACATTTGGTTTCTCATGATTAGTAAAGGCCTTTTCATCACAAGACAAGCAGTATGTATTAAAGCTTGAAATTTGTTTTGTTGACCAATAGGCTATGAATGAATTTACATTGTGTTTATAATGAAACATGAAAATAAGCTGAGAAATGTAACTATTTATATTAAATTAAACTAGGTTTTTCATCAGTCAGTTTAAACAAATAAGTTTCATGTATGTAAGTTGAAATAACTTATAAATAACACTTAAACATTTAAGTATAAATCTTTTAAAGCATTTAAGTATATATATATATATATATATATATATATATATATATATATATATACATATATATATATATATATATATATATATATATATATATATATATATATATATATATATATATATATATATATATATATATATATATATATATACACGTATATAAGTATCTTTGAAAGCATTTATTAGGTTCATGTTCATTTCTGCATATACATTTGTAACATTTTCAAGTTGTATAAATTAATGAATGAATATGTTGCGAATAGGATATTTATTTTGTTTAAAGAAAGTGAAAAAAAAGAAAGTGAAGTTACATTCAGCCAAGTATGGTGACCCATACTCAGAATTTGTGTTCTGCATTTAACCCATCCGAAATGCACACACACAGAGCAGTGAACACACACACACACACACTGTGAGCACACACCCGGAGCAGTGGGCAGCCATTTATGCTGCGGCGCCCGGGGAGCAGTTGGGGGTTCAATGCCTTGCTCAAGGGCACCTAAGTCGGGGTATTGAAGATGGAGAGAGAGCTATTTATGCACTACCCCCACCCAAAATTCCTGCCGGCCCGAGACTAGAACTCACAACCCTTCGATTGGGAGTCCAACCCTCTAACCATTATTTGTATAAGTTAGTGAATTAATATGTTGCAAATTGGATATTTATTCTATGTTTAATGTATTTTAAACTGTAAGTGTATAAGTGTTTTTGTTTTACTTTATTTTAAGTTCATGAAGTTGTGGACTAAATGTGTAAAGCTTTATTTTCTAGAAATCGTGTAATTCCGTTTTTTTCTGCTTTCATGGCATGATTATACATCAGGGAAAGAAACCTGATGGTCACTTACATCAGTCTCTTTAGCCCACCTTCCTGTCTTTGATCATAAGCCACAGCTCAGAAGTGGTGAATGGAGTGGTTTGCCGACTCACAGCTCCCCTTCAGAATGCTGTCAGTCAGAACCGCTGTGTCAGCCTGACGGTCATTCCCCTGTGATCGATACAGCCTGACCGCGCAGTCTCTGATGCATTACCGCAAGAGTTTTTGTAGCCCTTCCAGGTGTTATGTAGAAATGACAAACAGAAAGAATAGGAATGCTGCTTTCAGTTCACACTTGTTTGAGTAAATGGTTCCACATACTACATTCAATCACCAGCTTTTTAAATAGTTTGACCTTTTTAAGTTTCAATGTGTCAGAGCATTGTTTTGCAGGGAATGCGATCCATTGTTAATCTTCCTGTGGCCTATAAAGGAAAGTGTCAATGAGTCACTCTATTAAAGCATGAATCACATCATACTTTTGATTCTTTTCAACATCTAAAGGTACTTAGTAAATGCTTTTCACTTTAAATAAACATGCTAATAGATCATACTTGTTTTTGTGTTATATCTATGCCATTTTTGATATAGTCGGTGCACATGAGTGTAATAAATCAGGGTTATTTTTATTGTATAATCATGTTATAGAGTAGAATATTAATGATTTGACTTGATTTGATTTGACAAGCTGTGTGTTGATGGTCAGTTTTTACTTTTAATACGCTCTCTAGGGAACTAGCTTTAATTCTTACCCATTTAACTACCCTTTGACCTTAAATTGACCTAATTTAACCTATTTAACTTGTCAGATGGTAAAATAACATTCCAAACACATCACTCTAGTGTTACGTGTTTTTTTTTTGTTTTTTTTTTGCTTATAATATAAGTATGTTTCAGGGTGAAATGTAATAGTAGATACAGAGTCATTTTGTGCATTGTGTTAAATATTAACAACATCTTAAATCGAGAGGGGATTTACAACTATTTTAAATTTAAAAGGTACGAATGACAGAAAAGAATAGACAGGGAAGCCACAGGACAGATGCATTTCTGACTGCAGTTCTCTTTTTAAATATTTCATGCTCCAACATCCATTTATCACTGTCAATCCATTTGCCAGTTTTTTGATCTGGGTCTTTTATCGGCAAACTGTGAGGCAGGAAATTATGACATATTTGTTTTACGAGGCACAAATTCAAAACAATATTTTTTTTCCTCTTTCTTCCATGTGAACCTGAATGGTGAGTAGAAATCAGCAGCATAAGCAAACAGTGAGATTTGCCCAGTAACCGCTGCACAAACATATACAGTAAGATATGGTCTTCAGCACCAGAATTTTGCGACACCAGTACCTTATGATATTTTTAGTTTCGTTATTGCAGATTTCCCTTTTTTCCCACCGAATGATCAACCTGTGCTGATGATATCTGACTCACCCACATCTGTGATCATTAACTAACCTTTATAAAAGTCTTTGAAGATATTTATATAATGCGGAAGCTGAATCTGAAGTGTAAATGACTGACTGAGCTGCTGTATAAATGTCATAGATTGACGAGTCATGAGTTTGAGCATGTGCTAAGAGCTTGATTGGCTGTGACTTCAACATAGCGGTGCATTTTTGTTGAAGATCTTTGGCAGTCTGTTCTGTTAGAGCTACGTAGGTGTTGAATGCAACTAAACATGCAATCATGCATAGTGTAGCAAATTAAATATGCTTATCAACTTTTAAAAGGGAGAAGAGGATTCTCCCGTATCATTTATTTTTGACATCAAAGGCCATGTGATATTTTGCCACATATTCCTCTGGTCACTTAATATGGCTAATATTTTGCCCAGTGTTTGCTCCATGTGTTACACTAACTGCTAACTGCTAACACTAATTGCTATACTAAACCATAGTTTTGCATAACCGTCCTCTCATCACTTATTTCATTGGTTCAGTTTCTATTTTCTGTGAGACACACTGAACCTCTTTACACTTGCAGCTAATCTGCACAGGCCTTGACTTAAAAGGGAACCGTGCTGTCCTCTGATAACATTAATCTTAAGCCTGGCATCATTGATTATTTGCTTGACAAATGATCATTTAGTGCTGCTAATTTGTCAATGCTGTATTGTTCTGTTCAGATACTGGCCTCTGGCTGCATGTCAAGCTAACGAGAAAACTTGATTAGCCCAGAGCCCACCTCTGATGGTTTGTTTCCCGTCTTGTCACTTTGAGGGAAACCTTCTATTCTGTGCCACTGACCGTTTGTATAGTTTTTTTTTCCAAAGGCAGACCACTGTCACCTGACTCCTGGACCCGCTCGTGTTGCAATGTGTGTTGTGTTATATGGCTGTTTTCTTTTCAGCCGAATTCAGCTGCCCTTAGCTCAGGCCTGATAGGGACTAGTCTTTCATCCACCCACAAAGCGATAGAGCGCCAATGGCCTTTGTTCTATGAGGTCCTTCCCCGACTGAGGGACAAGTGACTTGGCAAAATGTCTCATACATACCACAGATCCTGAAGATACTCATTTACTTATCTAATAGAAAGTGAATAATATTAGTGCAGATCTTCTCACTCCAGGTGGAATTATGAACTCCTGTTTAACTGTACAGATTAGGTGTACTTGAATGGACATGCATTGTTTTTTGAGGGATATGCATGTATTTTTTTTGGTTTTATTCTGGATGTTTTTATAGTGAACCGTTAATGGCTCTTCAACTAGTGAAAGTTGAGTCTAATGATGATTATGATTATCAGAAAGTGTCTGCAGGTGGCAAATGATAATTGGATGATTATAAAGGTGTTGTGTCTGAATAGTAGTTCCTCTAAACGGTTGGTGGCAGGGGGTTTTCCCGCAGGGGCCAAAGTGGGGTAGCAGAGAAGATCAAGGCTAACCCGGGACATATTGGAGGTCAACCCTCTAACACCCAATCCTGCCAGGCAACCGCTCCTGGAATGTTCTCACGGGCTGCGCAGGGGAAGTCAGGAGCCCCCCACAATTGGCCAAGAGTTAATATTGGCCTTCCGGGCCAAAGGTTAAATTTGGAGAGGTCAGGCAGGAGTGCAGGAATGAGCTGGTTTGTTGAGACAGTGCCCCAGTTTTTATAAACTGCTCCACAGAAGTGCTGGCTGAAGGGGGCCAGTGTGAAGAGTAATGTTCTCCTGACTTCAGAACACCCATTGAGCAACAGCTGGCTGTGGAGTTGGGTTACCTCCTTCATACTGTACAATAGACAAGCCAACACTGTCAAAGCATATGCAGACAGATGTTCATGCAATAAACGCACTCGTTTGTTAGTCCTAGACAGGAAGAGCCTTGAACATTTATTAATTGTAGCCCTGACAAAGATCTTACATCTCATTCATTCATTAATTCTGTCTGTCATTCATTCAGACATTCATTCATTCCTACAGTCAATCATTGATTTGATTAAACAACATAAATTTGTGTTCATTCATTCATTCATTCATGCATTCATTCATTCATTCATTCAGTCACTGATTCAAAATGTACATTAATTCACTCATTCAATCCATGTATGTCTGTTCATTGATTGATTGACTGATTAATTAATTCATTCACTCAGTTTATATGGACTTCATGGCATTCATCCAGTCATCTGTTGATTAAACTATAATTAGTCATTAATTCATTTACTCACACATTTACTCTGGAACATCTGGATTTATTTAACATTTATTTGGTCATCTATTGATTAAACACAACTTTATTCATTCATTCATTTCTACAGTCAATCATTGATTTGATTAAACAACATGCTTTCACTCATTTACTCACTTTCTCAGTCATTGTACGTGTGTTCATTCATTCATTCATTCATTCATTCATTCATTCATTCATTCCTACAGTCAGTCATTGATTCACTATGTACATACCAAACCACAACCAAATGTGTAAATGAATAGATCAGTGGTTCCCAACCTTTTTCAACTCACGGCCCACACAACCAAACACATATGTTTGCATGGCCCACTGCAAAAAAAAAAAATTAATAATAATAATAAATTAACTGACCCCGCTATTGTTGGGTTAATAACTTAGTACTCAGAAGCTAGATTGTTGACTGTCTTTATTGATTGAACTGGCAATGAACAGAAAATAACTCGTACAACTGCTGTTGTTCTGTAGCATATGCAGCAAAAATATCTAAGATAAATTGGCAGTTTATTCTTAAATCAGTGAGCTTGAACAGTGGAAGCATAGTTGCAGTTTAATATTATTTTTTTGTTATTTGATTATATATATGAAATGATGTTATTATGTTATGACATTTTTACATATATGAACAATATTATTATTTATGTTAATAGTAATTGGCGGCCCACCTGCAATACCACAGGTTGAAAACCACTGGGATAGATTATTGTTCAGAATGTTAGGGATGAGTTGGAAGAGGATGAAAAGGTAAAGGGGATAGGATGATGGTCAGGTTGATCTGGACATCTTAAATTGATGGCCCTAAGAGATTTATGATGGGGGTATCGTCTCGTTTGTGTATTTAGGCCAGACGATTAGGACCCCCCGAAGCAAACTGAATAGAATAAGGATAGTTGATTTGATTAAAGGGGAGGGGAGGTAGGGTTCGAGAGAAAGAGACAAACAGCGCGGTATGAGGCCGCCTGATATATGAAGGATTCGAAAAGTGAGGTTATTGGTAAAAGCGTGGTCTCCCTCCTGAACCTCAGTTAACAAGTTAACTCCCTTTAATCTGGACTGTTTGTCCATTCATTTAATCAGTTGCTCTTCATTAAATTGCATCCATTCATTATCTCACTCATGGCCTCACTGTTCATTCATCGATTCCTTTTTTAATTCAAAACCTGTTAATTGACTCAGTCATTCACCACCTTTGTATTGCCTGACTATTCATTCATTCATTCATTCATTCATTCACAGCTCTTAATTCTAGTGGTTGCCTATGTGATCTACAGTGAACAGGATAATAGCCTTGTGCCTGTACAGCAGGATCCTGATCCCTCCCTCTGCCCTTGGCTCATGTTTACCTAAGAGGCTGGAATGCATGAATGGAGGTCTCTTCATATCAGCAGCTCGCTCCTTCATTCACAAATGTTTATACCATTAGTCACCTGACATATACTGTTTAAATAGGGGTGGATGCCAACACACCGGAACTTAAAAGTTTAGTGCTATTAATAATGTTTACCTATGTTCATTTCCAACGGAGTATACCTGATTAACAAAAAGAACAATGTATACAGCTCATCATTTCCTCCTACACGCTCCTGAGGAAGTCTAAGAGGAAACCGCAATTCAAGTAACACAGGCAACATTTCACAGTTACAGTTCTGAATGAAGGCAGTGCATATACCACAAAAGTCAATTGATCTACTGTTGTTCATCCCTGAAAGAATATCCATATCATACAATGTTAGCACTGTGCGGAGCTATTTCAAAAGCATGTCACTTTATTATGAGCAAAGCCAGTTTTCTGTGTCTTCTAGGAGGAATTGTTTACTTTGGGGTGTGTTCGCACAGAGTCACGTAATTGTGTATGTGCAAGTCTGTCTTGAGAGAAAAGAAAATCCCTTTCATATTTACACAACGCATTGATGTTGAAGGGGTCTCTCATCACCTTCTCTTGTATTTTTTCGCAAGTTGAATGATGATATGCATGGTTGATCCACCTACACGTAAGCGGAAGGACAGACCACCCTAAACAGAACCAGTGGCTTTGTCCATCCCAGAGATGCCTCTTTGACAAATGACTCAAGTTCTTGGTCATGCAAACAAGGGCCTGATCCCAGGTCGGCCCTGAGACCTTCGCCGTGACAGATTGCACCTGGTTTTAGGGGAAAGGTATACTCTGTTCATTGGTGGTTGTTCATAATTGTATGCAGCTGCTTTTTCCTCTGTTGTGTGTCCAGAGGCCCACAGAGTGCTGGCCTGAGGTAAGCCATAACAATCGTGGCAGGCAAATCACCCCTCCCTATTTGGTCTCATACATCTTCCCAAGGTCATGCAGAGGTTTCAACTGTCCCGTTGCTCTAAGGAAATGCTCTCCGCTAACAGCTGACTGGTTCACACTGCACCTCATTGGATGAGTTGATCCTGGATAGAACCTGTGTGGAGTCACAAAAACTGAAACTGAATTTTGCATCCAGCAAATCATATTTCAGCTCTGAAGCACTACAATCCTCTGTCTCAAAAAGAAGAACGCTATAAATCTGACCACACTGATTGAATTTACCTTACCATGTGTTCATCATAAGCATACAACACAAAAAACAACTCTGTGAATCCCCTTCCACACTCTTAGACCCACAAGTGGTTGTTGGGGATTGGGCTTAACCGGCACCCGCTATCTTTCTTGAATTTGGGGAGTGAAAGACAATGGCCTCCAAGTCTTGAGTCTGGGACCTGTCACTTTAAATCATCTCTGATGTAGATTTGATGTGACATCTTGGAAACCATGATAATGAAGAAAGCTTTAGACACTGCTATCAATATTGCAATTCTCACAGCACTCAGCACCGAACGTGGATCCCCTCAGCGGAGGACATAACATCAGGACATCATTAGTGCAATGTCATTGTGAACCGTGAACACACCCTCTGAAAAAAAAACTAATAAAAATGGGTGTGTGATAATTTTTGCTTATCAGGGAATGGCAGAGCTGAACAATTTTTTTGTGGTTCTCAGGAATGGGTTTTCTTGTAACATCACATGACACATACTGTATATCTTGGATAATAATTAGACAATGTATAATGTTAATTTCTCATCCTGTTTTAATTTGAAAGGGGGTATTAGTTGCACACAGTATATATGTTTAAATGTATTTTTTATTTTTTATTTTTACCAGCACTGTTAAAGGGGTAGTTCACCCAAAAATGAAAATTTGTTTATCTGCTTACCCCCAGGGCATCCAAGATGTAGGTGACTTTGTTTCTTCAGTAGAACACAAACTAAGATTTTTTACTCAAACCGTTGCAGTCTATCACTTATAATGGAAGTTGATGGGAATCACGGCTAAAACATACAATAAAAAAAAAAAAAATTCAAATAAAAAAACATGCACAGACAAAACCAAATTAAACCTGCTTCTCGTGACCATACATACATTTTTTAAAGACACAAAAAGATCGGTCTGTGCAAGAAACTGAACAGTATTTATATTGTTTTTTACCTCTCCTGATCACATCCTGTTGTGCATGGTCTCAGCAGCAGGCATGAGGCATATTCTTCTTCTTCTTGCTTTATTGCGGATTGCAGACTTAAAAGTGCATTCCCACCACCTATGTCTCAAATGGACCATTCACATTATATCTACAATCTCAATTAGGAGTGTCAATGGTCCATTTAAGAGATAGGTCACGTGCCTCACGCTTTTGCTGCTGAGAACGTGCATAGGAGGACATCGCATGAATCAGAGGTAAAAAACAACATAAATACTGTTCAGTTTCTTGCACAGACCGATCTTTTTGTGTCTTTAGTACAAATCAATGTACTTTCTCGAACAGCAGGGTTTTATTTTTATTTATTTTTATTAAAATTCTTGGTTTGTGTTCTACTGAAGAAACAAAGTCACCTACATTTCAGATGCCCTGGGGGTAAGCAGATAATCATCAAACTTTAATTTTTGGGTGAACTATAATTTTAAGGTTAAACATCATCTTTCGTTGCAACATCTCCACAGTATAATGCTGAATTATTTCAAAGGTGTAAACTTACATAAACCAACACTGACTTTTTATTGACTGTTTTATCTCAAGACCTTGAGCTTTATAGCTTGATAATGAAAGTGAAATTGTCTATATTGTTTTCAGAAAGAAAGTGATAAACCATGATAACTTGATTGAGCTCTGCTAAGGGCATTCAGGTCAACTCTGCAAGTGATTTCACACTATCTTAGCATTCTTTCATCTACTCCTTATTTCTGACCATTACATGATAATCTTAATGGACACCTTACTCAAATGTCCCCAGTTAATGAAACAAATTATGTACTTAAAACACTTTTTAATCATAATGATTGCTTGGGAAAGTGGAGTTTGCTCATAGTGAAGTTCATTGTGCTTTTCCAAGTGCCAGATATAATGAACTAAGTGTAGTTCTGCACAAGGTCCTCTAGGTGGTGCTTGTAATCCAGTTCCAATGTACACTCAGCATACATCTTGGAGGGGTAAAGTTGGGTGCATGTAGGTGAAGTAGGGCACTTCAAAAGAGTGAATTGCAAATGTTGATAGCAAAGGTAGGCCTATAACATAACAGTTCATGACCTGTAATAGCATGTTAGGCATGTGACAGTCCTTATGTGGACTTTTATTTCAAGGGTCGGGAGCTATTCACTTTATGTCCATCAAGTAAATGTGTACTTTGTACTTTCCCCAAAGAGAAAACGAGAGAGAAGCACACAAAGCCGTGCTTGATGTATACAGCAAGCTGTGCTTGATGTATAGTATGCACAATAATGACATGTCGCGCAATAAGGTTGCACTCCAGTGATCTCAAGGAGATCATCAAGTCAGTTTGGAATTTCGTTTTCATGAACTCCAAGCTTTAGCCAAACCCAGCTTGCTGCACTTCATATAAATAGACTTTCCCCCCATCTCTACCTTAAGAAGCTCCAAATCCGATGGCATTCCAAGCATTGATCTTTCATCAGACAGGAATATCTGCCAAGGAACTGTGTGTTTATCTCAACGCTGAGTTTGTCTTATTGTCTTATTGACTGCTTTATACACACACATCCCAGCCCAGCTGTTGTTCAGTAAAGGGGAATCTCTTTATGCAGTTTTCTCATCAGTTTTGTTTACTTTATGCTCAAATGCGCCTTTCGCTGAGAGGCCGCTGTGTACGATTGTCTACGTGTGCATATGTCTACCCATCTTTCTGTGTGTATGTGTGCATGGGGGTGATGGGGTTCGACAGCATTCCTTGCTTGATGCATGTCTGTCTCCATATACCCCTCCCTCATGTAGCCTGCTTCCCCCGCCTGGTTGTTGCTCCAGGTTCTCATGGGACGGTAATCTACAACAAAGGCTTCCTAGCCCACACACTAGGAAGGGTAATGCTCCCACATAAGCTCTCCTCTGAGCAATGTGCTCTTAGCACAGCACACTAGCATGTGCTTTTTCTAGAGTAGAGCACTTAGCTACCTACCTCAGGTAATGGTGACATACATGCACATTTGTTTACAGTTTGTTATTTTGGTAAGAAAAATAAATAAATGAAAGTTAGCAGTCAGTGCTTGGCAAAACTATTATGTCAGTTAATTGTGAGTTAGCAGTTAACGCAAGCACCTGGCTAATTCTGTTTTGTCAGATGCTTTACTTCATTTTGTAGTTGTCCAACAAACTTTCCCGCTTTTGAGTCTGAGAAGTTGAGCTCTCCGTGCTTGATTTTGTTTATCTTTTTCCCCCTTTACATCCCCCTTTCCTATGTCTTCCCCCGGCTGGACGATTTCGTTGATGTGAGGAGATATAGTGTTTCTCCACTTTCCACCACAGTGCACAGCAGCAATTCTTTAAGACCATCAGTTTTCACTCAACAGAACGATTATCGCCAAATCTGTCTGTTTTCAAGTGTGTGCCTGCACAAAGTGCAGGAGCGTATGTCTTTGTTATCATGCCCCCACAAAGATTGTTCTGGTTTTAAGCCTCCGCCCATATGAGCCCTATAGATCACCTCCTATGACAGTCCCACAAGTCAGTTAGACTTTTTTTATGCCATTTTTTGGGTAGGAGGTAATGTGTTGCATAATATGGCTAGCCAGTATTGAGGGAAAGGGTTCCTGTTCTGGTTGAGGCCTAGCGGAGAGGTCAGATCCTGCTTAAACTATTTTACCCCCACACTGCTATCAGAATCCCACATGTATGCTATTTCATGTGCTTCACTGAGTTCATTTCTTCCAAAATTTCTAATTTGATGTTTTATGCAGAGTTTTTCCTCCAAAAAAGGGACAATTAATGGAGAGCTGAATGAATCTACTCACCCACATGTCATTCCAAACCACTGGTTTTCTTTCTACCATTGAAAACAAAACGAGAATGTTTAAGGAATGTCCAATCTGCTCTTTTCCAATATAAATTTATACTGATTCACACTTTAATTTTCCAAAGAGAATAAAAGTACTCTATTAAAGTATCATAAATTTGTGCAATTCCATTCTGTTTTCTAAAGCTATACACGTGTGAGGTGAAGATTATCAGCAAAGTTATTATTTGAGGATAAAAATCCATCACATATGCATGTCTGCATGTGGATATGACTCTTGAACAGGTTTAGCACAAGATGTTTGAATGTTTTTGGAACATGTTGACAACCACCAGGTGAATATTGTTTTGTCAGAATATTGAATTACTATTATCGACACATCTATCCCCTAATATAATTCATTGCATTGTTTTAATTTATTTTATTCATCCTATTAGATATGCTTTAAAATGCTTTCAGTGCTGCAAAGCTTGGTCATGTTCTGAATATATTAAACAAATGCGTGAAAATAGAAATGCTGAGTTTGACTGCTTGCACAGCTTTTGCCTTTTCAGTTCCTGATTCTTTTTAAGTGGTTGCACAATAGTTTCAATGAAGAAAAAATGGCACATGTGAACGGACCCTACAGCATTTTGTGAATGGGGCTGGGGATGAGAAACTGCAGGAACTGCTGGAGAAGAGATCCAGAAAGTTGATTGGCTGCTCTTGGCACACGGGTAGTCTTTGATTGGATGACTGGCTTTGGCCATTGAGAGGTCGAACTGCTGTGAGGGTTTATGTGTGTTGTCAATCTTCCAGACTCATGCTCAAACCATGATGGGAAATGTTTCTTTAGTACTTTCACTCACCAGGCTCAGAGGTTTGTCTCTTAGAGAAAAAGAGATCACTGTGCATAGTCACTGCTACAGAATCTGTACGTTAATTAAAACTAAAATTAAAAAGAGGAAGTTAGTTTTTATGCTTCCTCTGTTTGACTGCATGCATGGGAAGGGGTTAATTCACAAACGCACTTCTATGCAATGTTCAGACCATATGCTTTCATATATTTGTCTGAAGAAAAAAATGAATTTTGTGGCATATATACATAGATAAATATATAGATATATATAATAACAACCAGGTGCCAGTTTCTCTGCTGACATTCATTGTGAACATGTTCATTCACATCCAAATTGCATTTAGTGGCCTTGTACCTTATATGTGCAATGACAATAAAGTTGAAATCTAAAAAGAATACACCAATTCTTTTCAACTTATTCCATTTGCAACACTCATTCAAGACAGATTCATCATAAATGCATCTCATTCTGCAACATTTGCCAAAATACTCATGTGCCTCCAAATCTCTGCTGCTCATACTTAACTTTCAGAGTTTCTTACAGAAGCCTCAGGTCACTGCAGTGAATTTTAGTTGTTAGTAGAAGCTAGTTCAAGATGTTGTTTATGTCCTTTTGTGTAGCAAGAGGCCTATGCAACTTTCTAAATCCAGTTATCAAGCTCTCTTTACAATCCAGGGTCAATATATTTCTCCAATTTCTAAATACATAGAATACATATACATGTACATACATCATACATACCTACTGTAAGATATACATGACACATCTTTTCAACAGCCCTAGTTAAAATCTGATTTATTTATTTATTAGTATTATTATTTATTTTCTGCATTTTAAGGACTGATTATAGAAGGAAAATGTGGTAAAGCGTGCTAAAGAAAGTGGAAGATAACAACATTCTTATTTGTTGAACGCATAATCAATGTAGCCAAATCTATTTAATAAACAAATACAAGAGGTGTTTCAATTCTGCGGAAATCTTCCTGCGGTTGCAGATTCTGTGCGGACCTGCAACAAACTCACATTCACCTTGATTCAACTTTAAAAGCATTCTTCTAAAATAATATTTATTTTAACACAGATTATCATTGTAACTGTGTTCTTTAGAATGGTTTGACAAGTTCACTTATAGGGAAAGTTCACCCAAAATGTAAATTTTATCACCATCAAGTTGTCCCAAACCTGTGTGAAAAAAAATACTATAGAAGTAAATGGTTACTGTAAACGGTCTGTTTGTGTGTGTGTGTGTGTGTGTGTGTGTGTATATATATATATATATATATATATATATATATATATATATATATATATATATATATATTCCACAGAATATATATATATATTCTTGGGTGAACTTTCCCTTTAAGGTAAACCCATGCAATTTTTAAATGACATGAGGGTGAGTAAATTATGAAAATAAATTAATTTGAACTCTGTAATACATTCAATTCAATTCAATTCAAGTTTATTTGTATAGTGCTTTTTACAAAACAAATCGTTACAAAGCAACTTTACAGAAAATTATGTTTCTACAAATTTAGTAGTAGCTAGTAGTTTGTGCACATTTGACAGGATTTTAGAAAAAATAAAAATAATAATAATAAAAGACGTAGTCAGCTAGACGATGAACTATCAATATTATCAATTAAGTTATTATATGATTCAGTCACACATTTAGCAATAATTGTTAGTTCTGTTTGTTGATTCAGGGTTAGCATCATCTGAGGTCCTCTGAGGGTCAGCATCATCTCTTCTCAGGTGTTCTGGATCCAGACTGGAGCTTGTGTAAATCCTAGTTACCACGGGATGTAAATCCCGTGGCGAAACATAGAAACAAAATACAGACATCATTAGCATAGCTGCTGATCCAACAAAGTAAAATTAGTTCAACCCAAGCTAATGAATAAAAATGCACCTTTGATCAGATGCAACTACACTCACAATTAAAAAGATACATTATTCGAATGCTTGGCGAAAGAGATGTGTTTTTAATCTAGATTTAAACAGTCTAGAGGTCATGAATGCATGAACTAGCTTTTCTGCATCAGAAACAGATAACATGTTTCATAGCTTGGCAATGTTTCTAAGATGGAAGAATGCAGTTTTTGTAACATTGGAAATATGATTTTCAAAAGACAAATTGCTGTCTAATATAACACCCAGATTTCTGACTGTAGAGGAAGTAACAGTACATCCGTCTAGTTGCAGATTGTAATCTACAAGATTCTGTATAGTGTTTTTTGGTCCAATAATTAGTATCTCTGTCTTATCCGAATTTAATTGGAGAAAATTGTGTGTCATCCAATCTTTTACATTTTTAACACACTCTGTTAGCTTAGATAATTGGGAAGTTTCATCTGGTCTCGTTGAGATATATAGCTGAGTATCATCAGCATAACAGTGGAAGCTAATTCCGTATTTTCTAATAATATTACCAAGGGGCAACATATATATTGAAAATAGAAGGGGACCTAGGACGGATCCTTGTGGCACTCCATATTTTACTGATGATAAATGAGATGACTCCCCATTTAAGTAAACAAAATGGTAGCGATTGGACAGGTAGGATCTAAACCATCTTAGAGCCTGCCCTTGAATACCTGTATAGTTTTGTAATCGATCTATGAGTATGTCATGATCTATGGTGTCGAACGCAGCACTAAGATCAAGTAAGACTAGAAATGAGATGCAGCCTTGGTCTGACGCAAGGAGCAGGTCATTTGTAATTTTAACAAGTGCAGTTTCTGTGCTATGGTGGGGCCTAAAACCTGACTGAAATTCTTCATACAGATCATTTTTATGCAGGAAGGTGCTCAATTGAGCAGACACAACTTTTTCTAAAATTTTAGACATAAATGGAAGATTTGAAATAGGCCTATAATTTGCCAGTACACTAGGATCTAGTTTTGGTTTCTTAATAAGAGGCTTGATAACCGCCAGCTTGAATGGTTTTGGGACATGTCCTAAAGATAACGACGAGTTTATGATATTGAGAAGCGGTTCTTCGGTTACAGGTAACAGCTCTTTCAGTAATTTAGTGGGTACAGGATCTAATAAACATGTTGTTGGTTTAGATACAGTGATAAGTTTATTTAGCTCTTCCTGTCCTATGGTTGTCAAGCACTGCAGTTTATCTTTGGGTGCGATGGATGAAACTGAAGTGTTAGATGTTGTAGAATCTACATTCGCTATTGTATTTCTAATGTTATCTATTTTATCAGTGAAGAAATTCATAAAATCATTACTATTTAACATTGGTGGAATATTTGAATCAGGTGGCGTCTGGTAATTTGTTAACTTAGCTACTGTGCTAAATAAAAACCTTGGATTGTTTTGGTTATTTTCAATGAGTTTGTGTCACGGTTGGTAAACTGTGATCTCGGGTTGTTTACACTTTGTGGTGAATTCTGTGTGTTCTGCGTTTGCACTGATTAGTTGTGGGCGTCTCCGTTAATTGTATCAGCAACAGCTGCCACTCATTACTCATCTCCTATATATATGGCTTGTCTCACGTCTTGTGTTTGTGAGATCGTTGTTTCATGTCGTTGTGTTACCCCCGTCTGGTTAAAGTGTTAGTTTGCGTTTGGATGTCTGTGTTTTTCCTAGAACCTCATCCACTCTCCGCACGATCACTCAGCCACGGACACTTACCTTCGGCTCTATTCCCCGCAGTTCCTGTGCCACTCTCTCCTGCTGCCTCACGCCACCAAGACCCGGACTTCCCACCTACACTCCACCTCAGGCCGGATTTCTCACCAACCACCGTCTCCCTGGAGTGTTATCGTCCCATCGTCTTTGTGTATCATTGTTCTACTTGTCTTCATTTCATTAAATCCTGTTAACTCGCATTTGTTTCCGGACTGTCTTTCACCAGCCGTCACAGAACGATCTCACCCAACATGGAAGCAGCGAGCACCAACACCCTCACCGATTTCATGCACCATAGCGTCAAGAGAATGGATCAGCAGCAGGAGAGCATCTCGAACACCGGACGCGCTGTCCAAGCGCTGGTGGCACAGGTGTCCGAGCTCACCCAGCAGATCCATCAGCTCACGTCTCCCACTGCGCCCATCGCCCCGCCTGCGCCGACCGTTCCCCCGGGGATTCCCCAGGACCACTTCCGGCCTGAGCCGCGACTTCCGGCACCGGAGAATTACGCTGGTGAGCCAACTTATTGCAGAACATTTCTTAACAAGTGCTCTATGCATTTTGCTCTGCAGCCCCGCACTTTCGCCTCAGAAGAATCCAAGGTAGCGTTCACGCTCACACTATTATCAGGCAAGGCTGCCTTATGGGGAACGGCGGTGTGGGAGAATCAACATCCGTGCTGTGCCTCGTTCCACCTCCTATCTGAAGAGATGAAGAGAGTTTTCGACCGGGCCGCGACCGGCAGGGAGGCCGCCCATCGCCTCTCGGAACTCCAACAAGGACACTCATCTGTCACTGAATACTCCATCGAGTTCCGGACCCTGGTGGCCGCGTGCCAGTGGAACAAGGCGGCGCAGTGGGATAGATTCCTGCATGGGTTATCCGACCGTGTTCAGCAGGAGATCTACCTCCTCGAGCTGCCTCCTACCCTCAACGAACTCATTGACCTGGCGTTGCGGGTGGAGGCCAGGTTTAATCGCCTGGGCCGTCAACACAGTCCCTCCAGACAACCCTTCTCTTCCGGTAGGGGGCGCTTGAGTCGAGAGAACACGGTCGGTTCAGTTGACGATCACGAGCCCATGCAGGTGGGTCGAGCTCAGCTATCCCGGAGGGAGAGGGAACGGCGGAGGTCCCAAGGACTATGCTTGTACTGTGGAGGCGCTAATCATAACAACTACTCTTGCCCGGTAAAAGAGTCAGCCCGATAGTAAACCTGAGGCTACTATCGGGTGGGATCTCCGCCGAGAAGTCCTCACCCACATCCTCGACCCTCCTTCCGGTGAAACTGCGGTGGAGGAATCAACATCATGAATGCCAAGCTCTTCTGGACTCTCGAGCCGAAGGTAATTTCATGGATTCTTCACTTGCACATCACCTGAACATTCCTGTCCTTCCTGTGTCTCTCCCCATCCATGTCACCGCACTCAACGGCCAGGAACTGCCTCCTGTCACCCATCATACTGAACCCATCACACTCATCACATCCGGCAATCATCAAGAAACTATATCCTTTTTTCTCATGGACTCCCCTGTTGCTCCCATTGTTTTAGGTCACCCCTGGTTGTCCAAACATAATCCACGAGTGGAATGGGGTTCGAACACTATCACATTGTGGAGTGAAAGTTGTCATGAGTCTTGTTTGGTTTCTGCCTGTCCTGTTGTTCCTGTGTCTGTCTTTCAGAAGGAGATCATGGCGTTGCCAAACGTGCCCGTAGAGTATCTGGACCTGAAGGAAGTGTTCAGTAAGTCCCGGGCTGCTTCTCTTCCTCCGCATCGTCCCTACGACTGTGCCATAGACTTAGTGTCAGGTAAATCTCCGCCTAAAGGCAAGTTATACTCTCTTTCTATTCCTGAGAGGGAGGCCATGGAGAAATACATTTCTGATTCCCTTGACTCTGGATTCATCCGTCCTTCCTCATCTCCAGCGGGGGCGGGGTTCTTTTTTGTGGGTAAGAAGGATGGTTCTCTGCGACCTTGTATTGATTACCGGGAGCTGAACAACATTACTATTAAGAATACTTATCCATTACCACTCATGTCTTCAGCTTTCGAGAGGTTGCAGGGAGCATCGGTATTCACAAAATTGGATTTACGTAACGCTTATCATTTGGTCCGCATCAGGAAGGGGGATGAATGGAAAACTGCCTTTAATACCCCTAGAGGGCATTTTGAATATTTGGTTATGCCGTTCGGGCTTTCCAACTCGCCCGGGGTTTTCCAAGCACTCGTAAATGACGTGTTGAGAGATATGGTAGATCAGTTTATATATGTTTACCTGGATGACATACTGATTTTTTCTTCATCTCTCCAGGAACATGTCCAACATGTCAGACGAGTGCTCCAGAGGTTACTAGAGAATGGGCTTTTTGTCAAGGCGGAGAAGTGCGTATTCCATGCACAGTCGGTCCCCTTCCTAGGGTTTATCGTGTCGTCTGAGGGAATACGAATGGACCCTGACAAGGTAAAGGCTGTGATAGATTGGCCATCTCCAGATTCCCGTAAGGCCCTACAGCGGTTTCTGGGGTTCGCCAATTTCTATCGGCGTTTTATTCGTAATTACAGCCAACTAGCCTCACCTCTGACAGCCTTGACTTCCCCCAGTACTCCGTTCAGGTGGTCTGACGCAGCTGAAACTGCGTTTTCCAACCTAAAGAGCCGCTTTGTTTCGGCTCCCATCCTTGTCGCCCCTGATCCCACACGGCAGTTCGTGGTGGAGGTCGACGAATCAGAGGTGGGGGTAGGAGCAGTGTTGTCCCAACGTGCTGCTTCAGACGATAAGGTCCACCCTTGCGCGTTTTTCTCTCATCGATTATCTCCTGCCGAACGTAATTATGACATTGGCAATAGAGAGTTGTTGGCGGTCAAATTAGCGTTGGAGGAGTGGCGCCACTGGTTAGAGGGTTCAGGGGTTCCCTTTATTGTTTGGACCGATCATAAGAATTTAGAATACATTAGAACTGCTAAAAGACTCAATTCCAGGCAGGCTCGGTGGGCACTTTTTTTCGGTCGTTTTGATTTTACCCTATCGTACCGCCCGGGTTCCAAGAATGTTAAACCCGATTCTTTGTCACGTCTTTTTGATCCCTCCGCCCGTCCCGTTACTCCTGAGTGTATTTTGCCTGAGAGATTAGTTGTCTCAGCACTCGTATGGGAGGTCGAGTCGAAGGTCAAGACGGCCTTAGAAGGGGTAACGCCTCCGTCCGGTTGCCCACCGAACCGCTTATTTGTGCCGGAGGAGTTAAGGTCCGAAGTTGTCCGGTGGGGTCATTGTTCCAACATGGCTTGTCATCCAGGGATAAGTAGAACTAATGGGTTGGTTAGACAACGATTCTGGTGGCCACGTATGGCTCGCGACGTCCGCGATTTTGTTTTGGCTTGCTCAGTGTGTGCCAGTGGTAAGTCATCTAACCGACCTCCTGATGGGCTCCTTCAACCGCTGTCTGTCCCTTCGAGACCCTGGTCACATATCGCTCTAGATTTTGTTACCGCCCTCCCGCCCTCTAATGGCATGACAGTCGTCATGAACCGGTAGTGGACCGGTTCTCGAAGGCGGCACATTTCATTCCCTTGCCCAAATTACCTACAGCCAAGGAGACAGCGGTTACTGTGTTAGATCACGTCTTTCGGCTTCATGGCCTCCCGGTAGACGTGGTCTCAGACAGGGGATCCCAGTTTATATCCAAATTTTGGAGAGAATTTTGCAAGTTATTAGGAGCGTCAGTTAGCTTGTCGTCGGGTTATCATCCCCAAAGCAACGGACAGTCTGAGCGAGCCAACCAAGATTTAGAGAGGACGTTGAGATGTTTGGTCTCCAAGAATCCTTCTTCCTGGAGTCAACAACTCTCTATGGTGGAGTACGCCCACAATTCGTTGCCAGTGTCTGCTACGGGCCTCTCTCCGTTCCAGTGTAGTGTAGGGTACCAGCCACCAGCATTTCCCAGTCTGGAATCTGAAGTCACGGTCCCCTCCGCTCACGCGTTTGTCCAGAGGTGCCACCGCACCTGGACCAGAGCCCGTGAGACTCTGCTCCGGGTGAGGGAGCGCACTAAGGCCAAGGCCGATCGCCACCGGTCAAAGCCTCCCGTCTACGTCGTGGGTCAAAAAGTGTGGCTTTCTACCAGTAACATTCCATTGCGATCCGTTTCTAACAAATTAGCTCCCAAATTTATCGGCCCGTTCACTATCACCAAGATCATTAGTCCGGTGACAGTCCGCCTCAAACTACCTCCTGCGTACAAGAGGATACACCCCGCCTTTCATGTGTCCAAAATTAAACCCGTGTTTTATGCACGTATTAATCTGCCTACTCCGGTTCCCCCGCCGCCGCGTCTCGTAGAAGGGGAACCAGCATATTCGGTTAATCGTATTCTGGACTCGAGACGGAGGGGACGAGGATTCCAGTATCTGGTGGACTGGGAAGGTTACGGTCCGGAGGAGAGGAGTTGGGTACCTGCTAGGGACATATTGGATCACTCCCTTATTGATGAATTCAATCAGCAGGTAGGCCCTTCTGGGAACTCCAGGAGGAGTTCTTAGAGGGGGGGGTACTGTCACGGTTGGTAAACCGTGATCTCGGGTTGTTTACACTTTGTGGTGAATTCTGTGTGTTCTGCGTTTGCACTGATTAGTTGTGGGCGTCTCCGTTAATTGTATCAGCAACAGCTGCCACTCATTACTCATCTCCTATATATATGGCTTGTCTCACGTCTTGTGTTTGTGAGATCGTTGTTTCATGTCGTTGTGTTACCCCCGTCTGGTTAAAGTGTTAGTTTGCGTTTGGATGTCTGTGTTTTTCCTAGAACCTCATCCACTCTCCGCACGATCACTCAGCCACGGACACTTACCTTCGGCTCTATTCCCCGCAGTTCCTGTGCCACTCTCTCCTGCTGCCTCACGCCACCAAGACCCGGACTTCCCACCTACACTCCACCTCAGGCCGGATTTCTCACCAACCACCGTCTCCCTGGAGTGTTATCGTCCCATCGTCTTTGTGTATCATTGTTCTACTTGTCTTCATTTCATTAAATCCTGTTAACTCGCATTTGTTTCCGGACTGTCTTTCACCAGCCGTCACAGTTTGTGTATATGCTCTGCCCTAGCAGTTTTTAGAGCCTGTCTATAGCTGGACATACTGTTTTTCCATGCAATTCTAAAAACTTCTAAGTTAGTTTTTCTCCATTTGCGTTCAAGACTACGAGTTACTTTCTTGAGAGAGTGAGTATTACTGTTACACCACGGTACAGTACGTTTTTCTCTAACTTTTTTTTTAATTTGATTGGGGCAACAGCTTCTAATGTATTAGAGAAAATAGTGCCCATGTTGTCAGTAATTTCGTCTAATTCATGTGTATTTTTGGGTACAAATAGCAGTTGAGATAGATCAGGCAGGTTATTTGCGAATCTTTCTTTGGTGGCTGGAACAATAGTTCTGCCCAGACGGTATCGCTGCGACATATAGTTAATATCAGTTATACGCAGCATGCATGATACAAGGAAATGGTCTGTAATATCATCACTTTGAGGTACAATATCTATAGCAGTAAGATCGATTCCATGCGATATAATTAAATCTAGTGTATTATTACACAACTCACTTAATTCTCACTCACTTTATTTTTTGCAACATACTCAGGTATTTTTTACTTATATAATTTGACAAGTGTCAAGAGTGTTAAAAATAAATATAACTTGTTTTCAGTGAGATGCAACATAACTCTTAAATCAGAATGTGCCACTTACTGGTCCTTCAAAAACAAAGATTTAAAAATGGATTTAAAATTAATGACATTTAACATTTTTGGTTCCAAGTAATTCAGTCATTCCTAAACACAAGTTGGTATTGCCTCAGTAGATTAGTGAGGTGGTTTTCTGGGTCGGTTTGTTTTGAAGTTTGATAAGACTGAACCAACAGGTCTGCCTTGACTGTGTGTGTTTAAAATCTTGCCGCTTTTTCTTACGTAAGATTAGTGTGACAATGAAACACAAGCTACTCTGAACAGTTTCTCATATCAGTGTTTTGACAGTTGCAGGGTTGTAATAGGTTCATTCTTTCAGGAATGTCGAGGTTCAACCTTTCAACTATGACCTTGTGTTATGACCGAAGTTAAGATTGAAACGATAAAAGCTATTCTGATTGTGTCTGAGATGGTCAATTGACACCGAATAAATAGGACAGTATCACTGCAGGAAGTGATTCTGCAGAGTCTTGCGACTGTAATGTGTGTCCACAGGCTTTCTGTGACAGGCCTAATGGAAAGAGCATTGAGCATTCTTTGAGTTTTCAGCCTGTGGCCTCCTTTTGTCATTTTTTGCAGTGACTATTTTAGAATTGTATGCATTGCTAGCCCCCATAAAATGTATATGACATATTTGCTAGGGTGCTTGACACAATCTGATGATCAATACATTTTTTTAAAGGCTGAAAAGGACTAATCTGCATGCTCAGATTTGTTTATAATGCAAAATATGGTAACTTTTTTTATTTTACTCTTGTGCAATAGTAAAAATGCTCTTAACCCCAAACAAATCCTAAACCTACTCTGTGTAGTTACACAGTAACAATGACGCCTTAAAATAAATTGTAACCAAACTATTCTATTCTATTCTATTCTATTCTATTCTATTCTATTCTATTCTATTCTATGCCTCCAGTCCTAAGTTTTACTCATTAAATTGATCAAATATGACTGTAACATAAGAAAACTGAAAAAAAGTTGTTTAAAGCCTAACAAGTATCATCAATTTATAATTGAGCTCCTATAATATCTGATAATAATTAAGCACCAAATCAGCATATTAAAATGATTTCTGAAGGCTCATGACACTAATGACTGGAGTAAAAACTATTGAAATATCAGTTTTGCCATGAGAGCAATAAATTCAATTTTCTAAATGTAATAAAATGTGTAAAATAGTAAAGTTTTTAATGTATTTTATACAAATTCCTAATGACTCTAAACTTTTGACCAGGAGTGTCAATCAAATAATATCTGAAGAGCACGGAGGTTTCAAATCCAGGAAATACCAAATTATGTGGCAAAGAAAGGAGTTCCTCTGCAATGTGTATCATCTTTGGCCCTTCATGAGAGACTCACAGTTCACAGCATGTGTCCAATGTTTGTCCCAATTTTGCTTCATACCTGTCACAACTGTAGGAACAACTAGACGTTTTATTTAAGAAAATAAAACAGAAAAAAAGAAAGGAAAATAAATTAATGCAATCATGTCTTCATACAAAAATTCTGGGGAGAGTATGAATAATTGTTAAACTTCTTGGTTTTTTCTTATTTATTCTGAAAATGTTTAGCCTCAAGCATTTAAACATTAAAAAACACATCCAGCAATACAAACAAGTTCATAATTCATAAAGAAAATGTTTAATACATGTTTAATCATTATTAAACCCCAGATTTGAAACCCCCTGCTGTTTTAAGGCTTTTGTATGTATTGTACTGTAGTATGATATGGGAGACTATGGCACTCATACTCAAAATCAAAAAAAAATATTCAGAAGAAAATATGCAATTTTCCTTATTGTCACACTTCTGTCATGCCTGTCTTGTGACCTAGTTTTCTCCTCAAGTGTCTTAAATTGGATTTGTTTCACCTGCCCTTAATAAATTATATCGTTATCTTCTGTGAACTTATACTCCCTTCTTGTCTCTGTCAGTTATCTGATCTTGTCAGTTTGTGAGTTTTTATTTTTCTGTACACATGGACAGTCCTGCTGTTCTTCTCCTTCAGGGGGGAACGCTCCCTTGAAGACCGTACAAGGGACATCTTGGACCTCACTCACCACTCAAAATATCCAGAGAACTGCCTGATCACATTTTAATGCATGGGACTTAACAACACCACAAAGGCTAGATTGTCTGGGGAAAGTCCTGGGGGGAGCTTTGCCGCTTTTGTCGAGTGGGTGCTGGTAAGTATTTAATCATCACTCACTGTCTTCGATGCCAACGAAGAACTCATCAGCCACACTTTCCATCCAGAGCCCAGCCAGCCTTCACCCCATGAAACAGAGCTTCAGCCCGCCTGAGCCCACCACAGACACGGAGCCAAAGCCCGCCACAACCAAATCACTAGAGGACGAAGTGCAGATTATCGCCCCGGAGCCTGAGCCCAATAAAGGGTCTGACCAGGTGTGTGAGCCAGCAACAATGCCTGCCCTGGTGGGGACTCTAGTGGAGTACGAGGGCATGGAGGAATGCCCTGCTCACATCCTTGCTGCTGAGGGTGAGTGGCAGCTGGCGTCTGTAGATTTACTTTCTCTTTTCAATCCCATTAATTTCTTAATCTTTATACACCTTATACTTATAAGTCTGTCTTTGCTGTTTCCTTCTCACCCTGAATCCTCTGTTTCTTCACTGGTGTTGTCCAGCCCTGATCCTACTGAATATCTCAGTCTCCCACCCATCCACCCTATCCCACCTCCACCTTATGATTCTGTCTTTCAATCTCTAGCCCTCTATCTGTCTTTCACTTCACTTTCTGCCAGCTGCAGCTTATTTCACTCCAGCCTAGCCTCAAGAACTGTCACCTCTACTATGACCTGTGATTCTGCTAGCTATGCTGTACTTCCTTGCTTCTGCAGTGCTGGCTGAGTCCTTGCTGAGTCCCAGATCCTCAGGGTCACCCAAGCCCTGTATCTGCTCAGCCACAACTGGGTCACCATCCATGCTGGCATCATTGCAGGAGCTCACACCATGAAAGAAGTTTATACTAAAAGCACTTTTAGTTGCTAATAACAAGTAACTATCAATCAGATGACAGAAGGCATGTAGTAAATTGGGAACAATAGTTCAGTTTTATTGTGTATTGCATATGGCAGTAGGCTTTAAAGGGTTCAGTGCATTTCCCACACTATAATGACAATAATGGCATATTTTAACTGAACTCGCACAAAATAGTTATATTTTTTTATTTTTTTATTTTTAAATAGTCCATTATTGTTTAAGTTGTCTGTTGTTGTGGGAGGAGGTCAAGTATTGAATTGTGAATGTACAGCTCCGATACAATGGGACATACAATGGGAAAAAATGATTTCTACATAATAGAGGCCCAGCCAAGACATGTTACTATCCTGTGTTTTTGCTTTGCTGACCTATATAAAGGCATTGACCTTGCCTTTTGCTTCCTGCTGAAAGACATTTGCTTTGGTGTTTTTAAGATACTTGAGTTATGACACATCGTGCTTCTGCAAGCCAGGGACATGCTCTGCCGGGTACTTAAGGGTGTAGCTCTTTGTAGAAGGCTGATTTGACGGATGCAAATACAACAAAGACAAACTGATTTTCCCAAAGCATGTGTGAGGCACTCACTCAGACGCATGCAGTGACATTTCCCATCGCCAAAACCATGTCTCAGCACTCTGAAAAGAAGAACAGAGTAGCCAGCAAAAAAGAGGGGGTACAAGAAAGGGAGGAGGAGATAGAGAGAGCAAAAAGACTCTAGTCCAGACGGCAAGCACATGCTCATGTAACAGGAGTCCTGAATTCCACAAGGCTTACTGATCTTTTACTTCCTATTAAGCAGGGTAGTTTGAGAGAGAGAGAGAGAGAGAGAGAGAGAGAGAGAGAGAGAGAGAGGGTGGGTTTAACGAGGATACAGAGGGGGCAGACAAATCTGATCAAATATCAAGTGGGTGACTTCTACCGGTCTTCTCAAAGCCTCGGGAACATCTGATTGGATCTGATTTCCAGCAAAGGCCCCTCTGATATGGCGCGTCCTTGTGAAAAATGATGACCTGGGGAAAGGAGCTGCTTTAGTTGCCCTACAGGCCTTACCTCCAGGAATGCTGCTCTGCAGCTCACATCCACAATGTGTCCCCATTGTTATTGTTTGTATGTGTCTTGTGCCCTAGCTTTTGTTGATTGCTGGTTGGTGTCACTGACCACTTCCCCTTGTTCGTCTCTAATAACAGCTGCTGTTGAGCAACTGATGTCATGGGCTCTCAGTAAGAGCCAGTTCTAACAATCTGTTTATTGAGTTTTGTGTAGTTGATAGCAAGCAATCTAAAGTGCAGATGCCATGAGACTCCCTCTTTCCACTGATATAATACTTTTAGATTTCTTTTTTGTTGTTGTTGTTTTTTCAGCTACAGGAATCAGTGTTTCATGATCAATATTGTTGTTATATCACAACACGATCTTATGGCAGTTCATACATATTTTACAAGTTGGCTAATTCGTACAAATTAATATGACCCAAATCACACAAATTCATATGATTTATCAAAAAATTTACGTATTTGATGATGTGGAAAATTCATAGGAATTTGTACACCCCCTACACCACACAAATTTTAAAATCTGTACGAGTGAGGTCATATGAATTAGTATAGATTAGCCACCTTGTAAAAATGCGTGCGATAGCATTGTATATCCCGATTTTTTTATTTTTTTTGACTACTGAAAAACGTACTGCTGACAAAGAGGTAGGTAGAAGGGTAAGTTAGAGAGTCAATGCAAGTAGCTTGTAACAGGAAGGTTTCCGCTATGAAGCTACGAGATCGGACAAAGGTGTAGACTAAGGTGTGTGATTGTATGTGGCGGTGAGCTGATGACATGATAGTTAACAGGTACTGATGATTAGTACTCAGGTGAGGGAGTGTGCTGTGAGTGGCTGAGTGATGACCCTGACTGACTTGTGACAGTACCCCCTCCTCCAGGGCGCTCCTGAGGGCTGAACACCCCGACGACGTGGTGGTCTCCCTCTGCCCCGAGGAGCAGGATGATCTGGGTTTGCTGTGTGGAATTCCTCTAGGAGTGTGGGATCAAAAATATTGAGATATTCCAGTCTGCCACCACACTGCCGGGATTCCAGAATCTCCTTGACCTTGTAGATGGATCCTTCCTCCAGAAGCAACGCAAAAGGGGGCTCCTCTGTCTGGTCAGGCTCTGTTGAGACAGGAGGGTGAAAAGATTTTAACAGTGACACATGGAGCGTGGGATGAATTCTATATTGAGGGGGGAGTTGGAGTTTGTAGGTAACAGGATTGATCTGTTCCAGAATGGTGAAGGGGCCACCGAATCTGGGACTAAGTTTCCGGCAGGGCAGTCACAGTCTGATGTCTTGAGTGGACAGCCAGACCTTTTGTCCAGGTTGGAAGGTAGGAGTGGGTGCCCTGCGAAAGGTTGGCTGCCATCTTCTGTCTGCAAACTGCCCATTGGAGATGATAGTGAGCCTCGTCCCAGACTCTCTCACTTTCCCGGAACCAGTAATCCACCGCAGGTACGTCGGAGGGGTCTCTTGACCAGGGGAAGAGAGGGGGCTGGTACAGAGTACTCATTGGAATGGTGTAAGACCCATGGGTGGTTGACGAAGGAAGTTCTGGGCGTACTCGGCCCAGCTCAGGAACTGGTTCCAGGAGTTCTGGTGGCCATGGCAGAAGGTCCTGAGGAATCGTCCCACCTCCTGTATTGTTCAATCAGTTTGGCTATTGGATTGAGATTGGTATCCAGAGGAGAGGCTTACAGTCACACCTAGGAGGAAGAAAAAGGTCTTCCATACCTGAGAAATGAACTGGGCCATACGGCATAACCCAGTATTCATAGTGGCCAGGGGTCACGAATGCCGTCTTCCTTTCATCTCCCTTACGGATGCAGATGAGATTATATGCACTGCGTAAAGTCTAGTTTGGAGATGATGGTGACTCCTCGAAGTTGTTCTAGCTGGGACAATGGGAAGAGGATAACGGAACATGACAGTAATCTGGTTCAATGCTCGATAATCAATACAGGGCCACAAGCCTCCGTCCTACTTTGCCACGAAGAAAAAGTTGAAGCGGCAAAGGAATTGGATTCCCATTCAATGTAGTCTTGTCTGAGGGCTTCCTCCACATATTCCTCCATGGCCTTTTGTTCAGGTAAGGAGAGGGGATAGATCTTCCAACGAGGCACTGGCTTACCCGGAATCAGATCAATCGCACAATCCCAGGGGCAGTGAGGGGCAGTTGTGAGGCTTTGTGAGGGCAGAAGACATTGTGGAATTCATTATAGCAGGAGGGAATGTCAACGGAACGTTCTCCAAAGAGCTTTTTGATAGAAGTGGTGTTAAGTGGAGGTGGCTTCAGTGGACGGAGGGGACAAACCAGGATGTGATGCCCACTCGCACAACAGTAGAGGCATAGAGCCTTTGTTCATTCTTCTTTGACGTTCAGTCTGTATCAGATGTTTAGTATCAGTTTGCATGTGTCAGGGTCAGTCTCACGAGGGTTCTGGGTGTCCATTCGGCAGTGGCGAGGGGTTTGGCTGGCTGGTGAGCATTCCTGCAAGCAAGCTTGTAGGCGGTTTGAGCATCTGGTGGCATGCTGGATAAAACTTTCTAGACCCTGCGAATCATCGTATGAAGCCAGCTGGAGGCAGAGTTTGGTTTCCAGACCTTGACGGAACTTTGTGATTAATGCTGCCTCATTCCCCCCTGTGGCCACCTGCAAGGGTTCTGAACTGGAGGGTATACTTATGCATGGTCATTCTCCCTTCTTCGAAAGATTGACTCGTTCTTGAGTCAAGATCTGGTTGCATCAGTTTTCGGATCACCAGTACTGATGGGAAGTTTCGTTCTTTTCCGTGAACCGGTTCTTTCGGACAGTTCAATTCAATAAACTGGTTGATGCTCGATGTAATGATGTCATTGGCGATGATTGCCCTTGATTCAAGCCGTTGGTTCACCAGCACTCATAACATTAGCACAGAATCAGTTCAGAATCAATCATCAAAAAAAAAAACAGTTCAGTTCAGATCTACTATTTGTCAGTCTATTTCGTGCTGAAACAAGCATGTGCAATATCATCAGCTCCTTGGTTCTCGATTTGGACGCATCCAACAGTAATGGTTCTTGACTCGAGAATGAGTCAATCATTTGTTTGGTATCTTGCTCGGCTTGGTGTTCATCTTCAGTTCTCTCTTCACAAGCAGTTCAGTCAGTGTGAATGAATTACTCTGGGATATTGGTTTGTTTTAACTCCGAGTGAGTGTCAGCCACATTAAAAAAACTTAACAGCTTAAGTCATTTGTGGATTAATGCCCATTGGACACGCAAACCGTTTCAAATGATTCAGTTCGATTTTGGTGAATTGGTTCAAGAAGATCCGGTTACATCGAGTAATTCGTTCGCGAACCGGATATCACTACACTGCAGACCCAGAAGAGAAGACAATGCTGAGTAAAGTCATAGTTTTTGCTCTTTTTTTACCAAAATGTATTTTCGATGCTTCAAAAAATTCTAACTGACCCCCTGATGTCACATGGACTACTTTGATGATGTTTTTATTACTTTTCTGGAGATGGACAGTATACCATGCATACACTTTCAATGGAGGGACAGGAAGCTCTCGGACCAAATCTAAAATATCTTAAACTGTGTTCCGAAGAGGATCAGAAGTTTTATGGGTTTGGAACGACATGATCTTGAGTTATTAATGACATAATTTTAATATTTGGGTGTACCAATACGAAGAAAGGATTTTTAGAAATCTTGGCCAACTGAAAAGTATGAACATGAAAAGTATGAGCATGTACAGCAATCAATACTTAGGCTCCTTTTGCATGAATTACTGCAGAAATGCAGTGTGGCATGGAGTCGATCAGTCTGTGGCACTGCTCAGGTGTTATGCAAGCCCATGTTGCTCTGATAGTGGCCTTCAGCTCTTCTGCATTGTTGGGTCTGGCATACCGCATCTTCCTCTTCACAATACCTCATAGATTTTCTATGGGGTTAAGGTCAGGCGAGTTTGCTGGTCAATTAAGAACAGGGATACCATGGTCCTTAAACCAGGTACTGGTAGCCCTGGCACTGTGCACAGGTGCCAAGTCCTGTTGGAAAATGAAATCTGCATCTCCATAAAGTTGGTCAGCAGCAGGAATCATGAAGTGCTCTAAAACCTACTGGTAAATGGCTGCATTGACCTTGGACCTCAGAAAACACAGTGGACCAACACCAGCAGATGACATGGCACCCCAAACCATCACTGACTGTGGAAACTTTACACTGGACCTCAAGTAATGTGGACTGTGTGCCTCTCCTCTCTTCCTCCAGACTTTGGGACCCTGATTTCCAAAGGAAATGCAAAATGTACTTTCATCAGAGAACATAACTTTGGACCACTCAGCAGCAGTCCAGTCCTTTTTGTCTTTAGACGCTTCTGACGCTGTCTGGTGTTTAAGAGTGGCTTGACACAAGGAATGCGACAGCTGAAACCCATGTCTTGCATACTCCAGCTCCAGTCCACTCTTTGTGAATCTCCCCCACATTTTTGAATGGGTTTTGTTTCACAATCCTCTCCAGGATGCGGTTATCCCTATTGCTTGTACACTTTTTTCTACCAAATCTTTTCCTTCCCTTCACCTCTCTATTCACCTCTCTAACAGTCAGCCTCTTTTGCAATGACCTTTTGTGTCTTGCCCTCCTTGTGCAAGGTGTCAATGGTCTCAAGTCAGCAGTCTTCCCCAGGATTGTGTAGCCTACAGAACTGGACTGAGAGACCATTTAAATGCCTTTGCAGGTGTTTTGAGTTAATTAGCTGATTAGAGTGTGGCACGAGGTGACATTTTCACAATATTCAAATTTTCTTAGATACTGAATTTGGGATTTTCCTTAGTTGTCAGTTATAATCATCAAAATTAAAAGAAATAAACATTTGAAATATATTAGCCTGTGTAATGAATGATTATAAAATTTAAGTTTGCACTTTTTGAATGGAATTAGTGAAATAAATAAACTTTTTGATGCTATTCTAATTATATGACCATCACCTGTATATGAAAGTAAAGGCGGGCGTACACGGTGCGAATTCGGATGGTTGGAAGATCGTATGTCCAAGCACACGGCATGAGTGAGTTTATCTGAAAATCGAATGGACGAGATGATATACGACATGATTTTACAACCTGCGAATTCCAGAAGCAATCGCACGAAGTTGATAGATGTGTTCGACTTGAAGCACCGCTGCACGCACAGAAGGATCACTGTATGACATTAAAGTACCGCGAGAGCGATAAGAGAGCACACATATCCAATGCATTCCAATCGCTCTCGCTGTACTTTGATGTCATACAGGTGATCATTCTGTGCAGCGCTGCTTCAATTCGAACGCGCCTAATATAACTGCTCTCCCTCTCTCAGAACTGTTTGCAGAATAAAATACTGATACGAGCCGTGACTGTTTCCTACACGTAAAGGTTATTTTTCAGCAATAGTTGAGGACAATTCCTGTGCCCTCGTAAATCAAATGGCTTTAAAGAAAATACTATACAGTGTTTAATAGAAATTTTAAACATGCATTTTCCATGATGGATAGAGGTAGTGTATGGGGATATACAGTATAGAATACCATTACGTCTGTGGAGAGTAAACTACATATGCGTGTGTGAGAGAGAGAGGGAGAGAGAGGGAGAGAGAGAACTAAAAAGCATGGTACACGTTACTAGAAACATCATACAGCGCTCGCTGTTCCTGTCAGACTTCAGCGAGTTTATCCTCCTGGTCAATAGTCCACATTTACCATGGTGCTGCCGTCTTCGTCTTTCATCTTCTGTGGTTTTCCTAGTTTGTGATTGGTCAACTTCAGATAAATCAACAAATCGGCTCGTTCAACCGCACACATGTCACGAATTAAAACCGATAGCTCACAAACTTTTTAGACATGTTTAAAAATGATCGAGAGGTCGGGAAGTGCTCGTAAGGCACTCTGCTATGAGCCGCGACCATACGAGCATACGCGATTTCCACACGATTGAAAAAAATTGCAGGCGAACTCGTACGACAGCAAAAATCGCACCGTGTACGCCCGCCTTAAGGAGACATGCAGGTGAGTGAATCTGGAGGAGGCGTTGACTATGGTTTCGATGGCTGGAATTGATATAGGCTTTCTCTATACCGACAGAGGGGTGACCATTATATTATATTATATTATATTATATTATAAAGCTCCACACTTGTACCATACATGCACAGTTATGAGTCATTATTCAAACAAATTATTGAATCATATTTTTGAATGGATTCACTGAAAAGGACAGTTTAAACTGATTCATGGAAATGAACAGCACAATCATGATATAATGAATTTTTGACACACAACCCAGCCCGAGATATAATCCTGATGACTCATATTTCAGTTACAATAGTTCCTTACATTTATCTCAGATCCTAAAAATCGAGTTGAAACGTGGCTTTTGTACCCTAGGATAGAATAGCTGTAGACAGACTTCCTTACCTTGAAGGGGAGGTGTGTTTCACACAAATTTCAGTTTAACTGCGATTATTTCTTATTGATTTCCTATTATGACAGTGTTTGGATACAGCTCTGAATAGTGAACTGCTGAAATGAGTAAGCGTAGAGAAAAATAAATGGCCAAATTTATTTGAGTTTAACAAATGCATTTGACAAAAGACGAACTGGACAGCAGGAAGAGAAACCTGACAACAGTGTGTGTTGTGTGAAATCAGAGAGGTGCTAGTTGTTACAGGTCACTGAAATCACTTGCACCTTTGTGTTATTGTTTTAGGGAAGCACATTCTTTCACTTTTGTGCTCAGCCCTTATTAAGGCTTAAATAACTGTTATCATAGTATATTATGCAGGTATTATTTACTTCGATGTGAACAAAATGAAACATGAAGCCAATTAGATTAACAACACTGCAGGATGCCTTGCTCCTGTCTTGTCATGTTGCAGATTTTTGTCTGTCATAGTCTATGCATATTTAAAAAAAAAAAAAAAAAAAAAAACACGAACCGATCCAGACATTGTGGGCATCAGTTGACTAGTTTTACTTCCGCCTGCAGGCCGCTTCTTCACCAGGTCTGTGCTGTTAGTTTTGTGAAGGAGGAAGGGTTGAGGTTAAAAGGGACAAAATGCACAAAGCCATTGACAAAAATAGCTAAATGTCATTAGGCCTCGGTAGGAAATCACATGAGGCCTAAGTGGGAACCAACGACAGACATGCTGACAAAATCAGCCTGGGGAGAGGGAGGTTTGCTGCAGGAAGAAAAAAGAAGAAAAAAAAAGGCCACAACTGGTTTCTACCCATCCGGTTTTGTGAATGAGAGCTGTCCTCCCTCACTCATAAAAAGATTAGGTAATTTAGGGTATCCTTGTCTTATCTTGAATCCTGTTTTGGTGTTCAGAGGATGTCTGCTTTCATATGCATTTGTTTTTTCTTAGAAAATGCAGTGGTGCTGGTATAATGCTAAATAATGTGGTCAGAGAGGGGTTATAAAAGGGCATATGCAAATGCAATGACTACATGTGGGAAATCTGCATAAAGTGAACTTCCTGATGGAGTGACAAAGAGCAAAGAGCAGAGGCAAGGAAAGGATCACTGGCAGAGATGATCTGAAAAGTTATTGCACCCTTTTCTCTGGAACTACTTTTCTATATATGTGGTTGGTCACACTTTATTTTAGGTCCAATTCTCGCTATTAACATACCATTAACTAGGACTTTTGCCTCAATAAACTCCACATTTTCTGTTTATTATTAGTTAGATAGATAGTTATTACGTTTAGGTATTAGGATTAGTTATGTCGAATATAATCATGTACAATATATGCTTTATAAGTACTAGTAAAGAGGGAATATGTTAATAATAGTCATGTACTGAAGTCTTACCATGCAGTTTTTGCATAAATTATGTAAATAAAAAATTGTGAAAACAAATTATATAAGAAAATCTGTATCTTGTACTTAATTCTGCACACACATAAATTAACAAAATGTTTTTCTTCACTCAGAAACACACTGCACAACAGATTATATGATTCTTTTATTAAATAACAATTCCCTTGAAAGTATTCAATTGGCAATAAATATTAAAAGGTTTACTCAGAAAATTAATCTTTAATTCATATGCTTTAACTGCAAATAAAGTTAATTTAAATGTAAAAAAAATAAATATGTAAATGTTTTTTTAGAGTTAAATCTGTTATTGGATTCATTCACAGGAAGTGTTTATGTGAATTACGGCATTTTAAGAAAAGTCTGTACAAATACATCTCATTGTGTTAATATGAAGGACTTTTCCATGTTGATTTGTCACAGGTGTTTGACCCCTTTTTTTGTGTTATGCATGCATTGTATTATGTTGTTTTAAAGCAATGTATGGAAACTTAACGGAAAAGGTACTGGTCATTTTTATGCAGATTTTTTTTTTTTTTTATCTTACAGTTTGGGTGAGATAACGTAAGAAACTCAGGAAGAAGAGGATAAAGAGAGAGGATAAAAATGATGAGCAACGGCCTCAAAGACCGGATATCCCAGGTAATTTAAAACAAAAGACCTTGGGCAGACATCTCTGACAGTAAATCTTCCCAGCTATGAAGACGACAGCCATGGAATGCGTTATGAACAACCCTGTAATTTAGCCCAGCCAGGCGCTAAGCTGAGAGACACAACCGCTGTTTCATAGAATAAAATCACGAGATGTGAAATATGCCAACTCCTACATTAAAGCTGGCAAGAATTTCTGGACTTTTCTTACAGGATTCTATTTCACTTGTATGGAAACATTGATCAATGCACATTCTTTCTGTATGCATGCATGCGAAGGGGCTGTTCACAAAGGATGTGCTCTCAATTTCAAAAACAGATAGATGACATACAGTGGAAAGGAAGAGAATGCAAGCATCTCAGGTGCGTTTTAAAAATGCAAGAACTGGTTCTGTGTGAACGAGCCCTAACACATTTAACCTGCACTGCAGAATGACTTTTGCCCCAGTGTGATGGAAAGGCATCAAAGGACAGTCTGACGTTGGGCTGAATCATGGTATGTGCTCTAAGGCAGACCTAATTTCCTTCATTTGTACAGGGAGGCAGTCATCCCTAAAGGCAAATCAAAGAACACAGTGCTCCTCTAGGAAATATGTAACCGAAAGAGTAATGAGCACTGCCTAATATGCCAAAAATGAGTGTCCAGACCATCCGTGCCTGTTCTCCCCAGCAGCATTCACTCAAGCTGCTGAAGCCTGAACGTGTGAGGATTGTACATTCTTGTCGCAAGAATAACCCTTGTGTGACCTGGCGCACTGGTCAGCCACTTTCACACCAGAGCTTACCTCCCATCTGATGGCCACCCATACTTTGCCACGTATGGGAGAAATATGCAGGCATGAAGATATTTAGAAATGGCCCAATTCCAGTCGCTCGGAGATTTAGATATTTGTGTCTATGAGCAGATGAGAATATATTTAATGTTTAAAATACTGGAACCAAAAGAATGAGCCATTGTCATGTTGATGCCTTCATTTATTTTGGTTGTGCACATGCACTAAAATAAAAAATGGTGTAGAAACCATTTTCGCAAGGAATAATTTAAACTAATTAAATAATTTAAAATAAAGTTGTAATTTAAAATTGTAATTTCTTGTAAAATGTACTCCGATAAGTTTTGGAACTACGGAAAATACTTTTTTAAAGTGTGGATCAGCAATCTCCATTCAATTGATCATTGTTCCTTGTGACATTTTCAAGAACTGTATGCAAATTATTTTTGATTTGTTGTTGTGATCCTGTTGAAGTCTATAAAAACATCATAACTTGAATTCCATCCCCACAACTAATGATGGTTCTCAATTATTTAATGGATAGTCTACATAATTTTCAGTTTAAGACTGCATGCCTTTGCCAAAAATGAAGGGGTCTGGCTATTGGCCAACACACTTTAAGCCTTGGCACCTCGTGATTTAAAGTTATGCATGGGTTTGAGACTGAACAAAATGAGAATGTTGATTTAACAAAACCCTTCAAAATTGTTGTTCTTTTATACCATGAATCTGACTGTGATGGCCTGAACTGAGCTAAATGCAAGGATCGTTTAGTGCTGTCAAGTGAACGGAGGGGAAAAAAACAGACTCATTCAGCCTATTGGAGATGTCACTGGAAAGAACTGCAGTAAATGGAAAAGGTCCACATTCCTTTAATTGTGCATTGATAATAATTTGTTACTGCCATACTATTCCAAAAGGTGAAATTGTCCAGGTTATATTTCACATCATAAAATAAAATATTAACTCTCAACTAGTTGAATATTAGCATGCATATTAATTAAAACCATATTAATGCCTTAATTTGCATGATGATAATCTAGACCCCTTGACCCTACCCTATACCTAAACATAATTGAGAGAAATACCTTATATACTATTAATAAGCAGCAAATTTATTGATGGTGTTCCTGGTCACACTTTATTTTAAGGTCCAGTTCTCACGTTTAACTGCAACTTTTGTAACTAAATAAACTAAATAAACCTAAATAAACTCTTAATCACTGCTTATTAATAGTTAGTATGGTAGTCGTTTAAGTTTAGATATTTGTACGATTAGGGATATAGAATAAGGTCATGCTGGATATGTGTTTTATGAGTAATAATAAACAGCTAATATGCTTGTAATATGCATGCTAATATGCAACTAGTTAATAGTGAGAATTGGTCTTAATTGGTGAGAAGTGTTAACGTGTTTCCTAATCTGAGGTGTTTCAAAAACAACAATAGCAACAGCAAACAACAACAACAACTATAACCATAAATTATGAAGAAAAAAAAAAATAATAATCTGAATGCATTATAATAATTCAAGTGCAAATGTGCTTAGTTTAAAATAAAATGTCAGAATATAGTATTCCCTGTCATTATATCTTTCTGCATTGTTTTTCTTAAGAATGAATGAATGAATTAATATAATTTTGTAAATAGTTTGTAAATAATTTTAATATCAGTATTTGACATATAGTCTGTTTTAAGAATGAATGAATGATTTTTTTTTTTTGTGAATAGTTTTTTTTTTTTTTTTTTTTTCTTTAATTAATTGTATATATATTTACATTTATCAGACACTTTTATCCAAAGCAACTTACAGTGCAGTCAGGCTAATTATTATTTTTTTTTACTTAACGTGTTCCCTGGGAATCAAACCCACAACCTTTTGCACTGCTAACGCAACGCTCAACCGCTGAGCCACAGGAACACTATTATATATACACCTCAGCCCTAATCAGCTTTGATATATGAGAGCTTGATGGAGAAATTTGAGACAGTGAGAGTTGTCTGTTTTTTCAAACTCTACAGCAAGGAGAAGGAGACGTGTTACAAGGAGAAACACGTTCATGTATATACTGTAATCATTCGCTAGAGCTGTGTGAAAATAGCTGGCACTCTACCATCTGCCAGTGTGTCCTGTTACTGTGCCCTGCCCCTCTATATGTTTTAATAGAACCTTGTTAATGTGTGAGAAGTTGCTTTGTTTATAAATGCTCCCCAAATTAAGGCAGAGTTACTCATTGGAAAATGGCCCTGGACAGGCTGTGATGGATGCAGTGTTTGCTTCAGTGCCTTTTAAAAGGAAAATCTTTTTTTTTAGAGCAGTTTGTACCTTTCCCTCACACCAGCACTTTAGTGGGTAAGGAGGGAACTCACAAGGTTACCTGCTGGCAGAGCGAACACATTCCTTCAGATTTGATAAGCATGCATATGCTCTGTTGTATTTGTCTAATCAGATATTTACACAGAAACTTGATAGAGATCAATCTGTCTAACTCTTAGAAAGAGGGACTTTCTATGCTGCCATTTGTATGCCAAACAGTATGGTTACACAACAACCAGACAGCTTTGGGTCACTATTCAAATACCATGCAAATTATGCAAATATAAAAAAATGACATTCCACATGGCGGGCAACAGCATGTTTAAGAATGATGGGAAAGTTCTAACTGTTTCTTCTTGGCTGAGGGTATTTGTGGGTGGGGGAGTTAAACAGGCTGATCAGGTACGCTGCGAGAGGTTCTGTGAGAACCTGTCAGGCAGAACCGTCGGCACTGACAGCATAAGAATCAGCTAAACAGCTGCTTGGAAAGCTGACGTTAATGAAAGAGAATGTGAAAATTCTACAGTAAATGCCTGTGTAAACAACAACAACAATTCTACTAATGATATTTCTAAGCATAGAAAATTACAATTTGTATAATATAACAAAACAAAAAGTATAACTTTTTATTGCATGTCATGTTTTATGCATTTTAATGCAAGTCATGTGCATTAGGTGGGCAACACTTTACATCCAGTATGAGTATTCCCTGCACACAGACAGCCTTCTGGTATACAACATTGTATCTTTTTACAATACATACAAATATACATTGTAAATATTTTATCTTTACAAAAATAATCAAATGAAAAAAATATAAATGCACATGGTGGATCATGCTGGGACTTCTGGTAACCTCTTTTTATTGTTTTTCAGTGAAAGTTGAATTCTTATTATCATCATTTGAGCTATATTTTTAATCTAATAAAAGAAAATTATTTCTTTTTTAATATATATATTTTTATATTATTCATAGTTACATAGTACATAGTTTTTACAATACATAAAGTGTCAAGTTGTACGATTTGTTTTTGTTAAAATATACTTTTTTCTATAAATCATAAGGTAATTTATATATAATGATGTGTTGATTCAACTTACACTGGAAAAAAGTCTCTTTAAAAAAATATTATAATATTTACATATATGACATTGTAAGTCTATTCAGATAACACAGTTTTCCATTGTGGAAGAGTTATTTTTTGTTAATTCGTTCATTGCATTTATTCAGTGATCCAATTATTAAATAGTTTTTAAGGGATTCATTAACTGTCATACAAAAAGCGTTGGTGCCAATAGCCTCATGGGCAGTGTGCCAGCATATAGTGCCATTCCACTTCAGGTGTTCCAAGTCCTGGTTTGTGGACCTTTACCAATAACCCACCCCCCCACCCCCCCATACACACACACACCCCAATTTGTGTCCTATAAAATACTGTCATATCCTAATAAAAAATGCAAAAACACCAAAAAGAGACCACATGCTTCAGATTCAGTATGGAAGAAAATAACAATGTTTGATGTTAGAAAGTGGATTGCACTCAAAACAGTGATCCCAAAAAGTTGTAACTGATGCTCAGTGTTGGGGTAGTGTATTACAAGTAACGTGATTTATATAATCTTTTTTTTTTTTTTTAAGTAGACTAACTATTAAAGAAGGCATTACATTTAAATTTAGAAGGAAATATCTGAGTTACTTTTTCAAATAAGTAATGCCAGTTACTTAGTTTCCCATGTCCTGATTGACTGCTCATGTGTAGCCATGTTGCCACGTTGCCACGTTGCCACGTTGCCACGTTGCCACGTTGCCACGGGAAGTCGTGGCCTAATGGTTAGAGGGTTGGACTCCCAATCGAAAGGTTGTGAGTTCGAGTCCCGGGCCGGCAGGAATTTTGGGTGGGGGGAGTGCATGTACAGTTCTCTCTTCACCTTCAATACCACGACTTAGGTGCCCTTGAGCAAGGCATCGAAACCCCAACTGCTCCCTGGGCGCTGCAGCATAAATGGCCCACTGCTCCGGGTGTGTGTTCACTGCTCTGTGTGTGTGCACTTCGGATGGGTTAAATTCTGAGCACAACTTTCATGTTGAGAAGAAACTGGGAGTAAGAGGAGAGGCATTGTTTTTACTGTGATTCTAGATATAAAATGAACACGTATTTACTCATCTCACATTTCATTCAGCCTGAGGCAGATTTATTTAGTTAACTCTTGTTAACTCAAAGTAGAAATAAAATAATTAGTTACTTTTTTAGTGAGTAATGCAATACTGTACTTTTAAAAGTAACTTTTCCCAACACTTCTGATGCTTCTCAACTTAAAACTTAACAAAAGCACGAGGTGTTAAAATTGTACAATACTGTATTTGAGAGGGAGAACTACAGTTACAGTTATCGTGGCTTAGGCCGCTTTGGATCAGTGGATCACTCCCTCAGGACATCCACTGTCTGCCTCTGGCTTTGTTGTGTCACTTCTGCTTCCCACTCCGAGGGGAATTTCCTGATAATCACTGAAAAAAAGAGTGTGCTATTTTCACTGGAGGAAGGGCAGAAAGGGGCCTATTTGTCAGGCTTTCACTGCATCCTGATGGGGATGTGAGTCTGGGGGGAGATGTACAGTATGTCTGAGAGCCAACACAGGAAATGATCTAATTTTGAATATAAGCAAAAACAGCTAATTTTGTTTTGTTTTTGAGTTGTACAAGATAACCTTTGTCTAGGAGACTAACATAATGAGACAGATTGGAATAGAAAGATCACCCATTTAGTGCACACGTGTAATTGGGTACAGCAGGCAAGATGAGTTTGTTTTAATCACAGCTAATTAGCTTTTGCAACCAAGTGTCTATTTAGAGCTGTGGTAAGGTCGGCGGCTCTGTAGTGTCTTGTTGCATGGAGAGACCAGGAATGTGAATGAAGAGAAAACGGCATGCTGCTGGCCGCCATTCTTGGGTCACTATAACTCAAACAGATGATGATCTGACACTGCTGACCACACTAGGCATAGCTCGACTCACCCCACCCAGAGAGACTCATCATCACACAGACAGCGGCTTTGGATGATTTGACCCCAGTAACCTTTATTTAGATACACACAAATAAACTTGACTTACACTGGGATAAATCATGTGAAACCTGTCAAAAAGCATATGTGGGTCATATTTCACATACCCCCAAAAAACAGCTTTTTCCCTTATATTTATTGTATATGATGAAATGATGTAGTATTTCTATGTCTATGCATGTTGTGGTAATTCTTGTTGCACAGTAACAAGATTAACTGATTTACCACTGAGAGTAATAGAAACAATTTGGGACATTAAAATTAACCCTTTGCTTTTTATTATTATACTGAAAATCTACACTGTAAAAATAAAATAAAAAAATAAGTAAAAATATGGTACGATTTACTGTATTAAAATTAAGGAATTTTCTGTATTTACGTTTTTACCTGTATTTTGAATTTTGAATTGTGTCTTACAGTTAATGTAAATGTCCATGAATGTAATAATTAGATTAAAATAAATACTGTTTATTTATTTATTTAATTTATGGACATTACAAATAATATATATTCTTTATTTTTTATTATTTTTTTCTGTCTTTGTTTTGATTTTGGAGTGTGATGTGATCTGTACATGTTTTCATGAGATTGACAAACCCAGGATTATTTTACTGATTCTTTTTATTGCATAAATCAGACCTTAATTTATTCTCAGTTTCTCCTTATGTCTATGTCTATTAAAGGCGTTGTGATTTTTTTTCTTTCCTACACACACACATACGCTAACTATCTCTGTCCCTACGCTGGTCAATTACAGAGGCAGCCGTCTAAATATTTTGGGGAAGAAAGATACACAGGCCTCCGAGAACCACCTCCACATTTCTTCTCTCTTTTCAAGCAATGGACTAAAAACTCTACGCTGGTCCCATTTCAGTTTTGGGATTGGGACTCTTGTCTGTTCTGACAGGGTCAAGTTTGACATTGGATTGACTTTGCATATAATAACATGAAGCAACATGAAGAGACGATGGGAGTTTGCGTTTCGTACAAAGCAGAGGTAGATATTCATCTGTAAATGTGAATCATGCTTTATGTATATCCAGACAAATTTGAGAGTGCTGAACATCATAAATCAAAGACCCCCTCACTTAGGAAGATCTGTGTGGGAGATTAAGCCACAGAGTTCTTCAAAGCAGATTGTTGCCTTTTTCCCTCCTGGGTGATCCTGGGATCATAATGGCTATGATTTGAGTGATGTAACATAATAAATGTCTGCTCGGGATTATGATCTTTAGTCTTTCGTGGCATGATGTGGCCATTGATTTTGATATTAGTTCTTCCCAGATGGGTATGAAGTTTGGGTTTGAGGTTTTTCCTGCGGGAATAAACAGAAAAGGGTACAGCTGGTTTGTTGGTGGCCTACCAGCTCTAACCACTTTGACCAAGATGGTCTTCCAGGTTAATTTCAGTCCCAGTGATTAGCACTTGAGCTGATCAACCATCTAGACCAGCTAATGGTGCTTGTGTTATAAAATCATGAAGTCACATGACATGCAAGAACCAATGAGGTTTGATGTTACTGCCGTGCATTTGTTTTTGGTTTGGACTCTAGGGTTGCTTCTACTAAAAATTATCCATAACAGCTGCCAAATCATCAAGTGTCATCAAAGTCTGAATTTGAAGGACCCATGGAAATCATGCATCTTTCATATTATAAAGGATGTTAAAAGTGTATTCATTATGTCCTCCAGTCATCCACAGTCCTTTGTTCACATTTCAGTTCAAGAAAAAGAATTGGCGGTAGATATCTAGTGTTTAATGCTAAAGAGGACTTCAGGCTAGAAGCTTTAGAAGAGCCGTTCTAGGAAGGTTGCAGCTTTCCGTTTGAGAAGCACCCTATATACAAGTTGATCAATTATTTATTTTGGTACGAGAGTGAATAAATACTTACATATCAATCTGGGTTGTGTTTCCCAAAAGCAAATATGGTCGCAAGTTTCGTCATTACCAATAGAGTTCAGTGGATCTTATGACCATAGTTAGCTAATGATGCTTTTAGGAAAAACACTGGAGAATAGATTATTTTATGCTGCCTTTATGTTCCTTTTTAAACTTCTGGTGCCTACTAAAATGCATTTTAGTGACAGAAAGAACATACACATATAGTTCGTAAAGGCATGAGGGTGAGTAAATGATGACAGAGTTCTCATTTATTGTTTTTTGAATGGCCAGTCAGTCCAGTCAGAAATCATGTTGCCATCAGAAGTTTCCAGGGAACAGAAGACTACCTCTCAGTCATGTTTATCAGCTGATTTTATATACCACCCATGTAGCTGCCCAGGGCTGGAGGGTGCGACGGGAATGGCAGCACGCTCATTAGAGTTTGACTTTGCCCGGCCCATAGGGACAAATGCATCTACACAGATTTATCATCATGCATAATCTGATAACAGCACTATACTGCCCAACAGCAGCCGCCACTGACCACAGACCTTGAAAACAGAGAATTAGAAACTGGACATGTTGTGCCATTACGTTTTTCCAGTAAGGCCACAAAGCTCCTGGAAGCCATTCGGGTAATTAACTTTGAAGGTTTGTCAACGTTTCTTGAGACAGTAGAACTTCAAGAGTGGGCAAAATAGAGTATGAACTTACTGAACTGCTTAATCACAGTGTGGTCAAAGGCCTGCTATCCCCACCCCACTTTGGAACCTGCAACCCCTTTGATGGATGCCGGACAGGGTCCCTAATTATACCTAATGTGGTGTAATAGTCCCAAGAGGAGGACTGTCTTGCTTCAGTCAGGCTGCCGAACAAGTGAGATGGGGAAAAGTGGGTGGTGCACAGGGTGTGTGGTGGGTCCCACGTACATGACCATCAAGGCAGCAATTAAGATGCTGATATGCACATTAACGAGTCTGGCTTCCACCGGCAGAATGAAAACAAAGTGAGTGGTAGGGAAATAGCAGACATCCTTGTCTGTGTTCAGTCTCTTTTCTTCATTCTCTCTTTTCCATTCTTTCATTCATCAGCAGTTTGTTCTAAGGCAAGGATCAGTGTTTGTTAATATTCAGGGTTTGAACAAACCGCTTATAGTTCAAGTTTGAGGCATAACACTGCAATGATTGTGCTTATATGATACCTTAAATCATCCAGCTTGCTGAGGAGAGGTGTGCTATTATGTTTCTATGTGGTGTGCCTAATATTTTAATAATGAATATGAATTTAAGAGGCTACATGGGGAACCTCGAGGAGCCAGAATACAATTTCGTCAGATTATGAAACACTAATGTGAAACAAAGTGCATCCGTCCATCATAAAAAGTGCCTCACATGGCTCTGGCGGGTGAACAAAATCGAAATCGAAATCGAAATCCTTCGACATTCTTTTTTACAAATCCTTATTTTGAACTTCTAATTCATGACTGTTGTTTTGTATTGATCTCTCCCGTGCACTTCTGCATTCATCACTTCTAAACACGGTGCATGCGCAATGCCGACATCTTACATCATCCTTCCGGAGCTGTTTCCGTGTAAAACTGTTAGCACAAGCTAGATTAAAGTGATTATTACATTTTGACTATGAATAATCTGCTTACAAAAATGCATCAATTCTCTACAGAACACCTTTGTTCACCCCCCGGAGCCGTGTGAGTCACTTTTTACTATTGATGGATGTGCTTTATTTCACTGCTTTTGGACTAATGAACTGCAACACCCACTGAATGCCATTAAACATCTTGGAAAATCAAAGGCCATTTTTTAAATAACTTTGACTGGATTCATATGAAATAAGAATGTCATGTACACCTAGGATGGCTTGAAAGTGAATAATTCATGGGCTAATTTTCAATTTTGGGGAACTTACCCTTTGAAATCTGCAGCATTCTATTTTTTTATATTTTTATATACAAAGGTATTATTGCTAGATTTACAATGCTTGATTGTTAAATGTTTTTTATTCAACATGCTGGGTTGTTAAATTAAAGTCAACTATTGTTTAATAATTATTATATCGCTGGATTACAATGGGCTGGAATTAAAAATAACACCCATGATTACGAGAGGCAACAGCAATAATCAAAAGATACTGTAAACATTTTACATTAAGCAAAGAACACCCATGGACAAAATATAAGTCAAATTGAAATTATCTGGGTGAATACAGCATAGTTTACATGCTACATAAATTTAAACTAGTTTACCAAGCATTTTAGAAATAAAAATGTAACATTTAAAAGTTCCATTTTTAATTTAAAGGGGGGGGGGGGGTGAAATGCTATTTCATGCTTACTGAGTTTTTTACACTGTTAAAGAGTTGGATTCCCATGCTAAACATGGACAAAGTTTCAAAAATTAAGTTGTAAGTTTGAAGGAGTATTTCTGTTCCAAAAATACTCCTTCCGGTTTGTCACAAGTTTCGGAAAGTTTTTTTTAGAGTATGGCTCTGTGTGACGTTAGATGGAGCGGAATTTCCTTATATGGGTCCTGAGGGCACGTCTGCCGGAAGAGTGTGCGCTCCCGTATAGCAGAGCACTGAGAGCACAAAACACATTCACTGATCAGAGCGAGAGCGTCGCTAAAAGTCACAAAAGAAGTGTGTTTTTGGTTGCCAGGGCAAGACAACCCTGCACAGATTACCAAAAGAGAAACAGCATTAAGGGACCAGTGGATGGAGTTTATTTTTACAGAGCATCAACGGAGTTGTGCAAGTGTTTGTGTTTGTTCCCTGCATTTCGAAGATGCTTGTTTTACAAACAAGGCCCAGTTTGACGACGGATTTGCGTATCGTTTATTTCTTAAGGATAATGCAATCCCAATGAAAAAGGGTCACGATCGTGTGTTGGAACCGCAGGCGGTGAGTAAAACTGCTTACAATATCTCTGCCTCCTTGTTAGTGCGCTGCCTCCCATGCCGGAGACCCGGGTTCGAGCCCCGTTCGGAGCGAGTCGTTGCTGCTGCTGCTCTCGTTCAGTTTCAGCCTCGGGATCTGATTCTGGATCATAAATAAACGGCTGAATCTAGCCATGGTTTGTTTTGGATGTTTTTTTCCTCACTGTAATGTCACAGCTTCCAAACGCTCTCAATGCAAAAGCCTACTGGCGCTCGTGATTCTCTAGCTCCGCCCACACGTCACGCCTCCAGCCGGTCGTGTTTTTCCGGGAATAATCGGTACAGACTATCTTTCTCTTATGAATATAATAAAACTAAAGACTTTTTGGAGTTATGAAGGATGCAGTACTACTCTATAGGTACTCAAGATTAACCGGATATTGAGTGAAAACGAGCATTTCACCCCCCCTTAAGCGTATTCAACAGTTCTGTGTAATCACTTTTCACCGTATTAGTGCTAATTCTTGTGCCGGTGTGTTGCCAAAATCTGAGCTGGTGAAGGGCTGCTGTTCGCTGGAGGAATTATGAACCTCAGACTGCTGCTTCGCATTTCACTCCTAGCTGAGTGAAAAGATGCCATGACTGACTCCAAATGCTGCCCATAAACAAACAGTATGAGATTAGAGAACATATTTAAACATCAAATAAGATAAATTCAGTATCAAATTCTGAAGTACAAATTCCATCATGTGAAATGACCACTGCGGACACAGCTGATTGACATCTCGTCCTTATGTACCAAACTCAGCACCAACACTTCCCACTTCCATCAAATCCTTAGTGCACATCCTTGAAGCATAACCTTTACTGGATCCCTATTCTAATTCCATATTTATTTCTAAATATTCCTCTTGACATACAAAACTCTGGGTTAATAGTCAGTATGTGTTCCCTAATCTAAAGTGTTGCCAAGTTATGACTAGTCTTGCTTCTATGTATTAGTCAGAGTAACTTTACCCACATTCCTGCTCAGGTCATCCATGGGAGGCAGGTTGTTTCTGTGTTGTTGCCCTCAAACCCCCAACTGCATAGCAACACCTCTAGACAAACTCTGTAGTATGGAGGTTGGAGTTTGCATGGACAAGCATCACTCATTTTTCCAAATAAGTAAAAATCTAGTTCTTTCTGCGTTCATATCACCAGCGAGTTCCACTGTTGCCCAGTAATTCCTTTCACTCTCTATGGCACATTTTTATTGAATATCTAGAAATGTCTCTCTCTTTTTCTTTCTACTTACTGTCTCTCATCCACTCCTGCCACCCATGCTGACAGCTGCCCACTTGGCAAGTGCCTTGGCATGTGATAATTAGTGTAAAGGTGGTAGAGGGCAGCAAGAGGGGGGTAAAGTTTTGTACTAGAGAAGGAATAGAGGGTATGCTGTGTCCAGCTGGCTGTTCTTAGCATTACAGGCTTGGCTTTGTGAGGTCTGACAGCTGCATTGAAACTGTGTGCGTGTGTGTGTATGTGTGTGTGTGCGCACGCGCATGGTGTGCGTGTGTGTGTGTGGAATAAATTTGTTGTATTAGTCAGTTTGTTACAATGCAGTTTGTATTAGTCCAGTATAAAGTGTAACAGTTTGATAAACATCACTGTTGAACTGGCCTAAATAAGTGTAAAAATCACATATTGATTAACTTCTCCATATAGCTTCCGGTATGATAAAACACCCCACCCATCATCTTAATATGGGTATAATGAAAGACATCAAAGAAGAAGATTGTGACAGATTCTTTGATGTGTATATCATTAATTTTTAAGACCTCAGTCTATTTTCATAGAGCAATCTAGTTATGATGGGAAAAGGAAATGTGTCATAAAGTTGAGGCAATAAAATCCTAAGTGAAGATAATAAGCGCAGTGGCATTTTCATGTACTCCACTGAATGAACGAGTTGAATGGACTTTCTCCTGAGGTTTCTGATTGGGTAGCTGTCTAAGTATCTGTATTGGCTGGATGCTGCAGCCATAAAGCTTATTGTTATCTTGAAAGACAATCAGGAACAACTAAGAAGTCATAGAAACAACTTTTTTGTCAAGAGTATCTTAGATTTCAGTCATTATCAATATCGATTTGAACTTGTTAGACTTTTTAGATCAGTGATTCCCAATCCTGGTCCTGGAGAACCCCCAACATTGCATGCTTTTGGTGTCTCTCTTGTCTGACACACACATTTAAGGTCTTGGAGTCTTACCTAATAAATTGATGAGTTAAATCAGGTGTGTTTGAATAGGGAGACATCTAAAATGTGCAGTGTTGGGGATTTTCCAGGATCAGGATTGGGAACCACTATTCTAGACTATGTCATTCTATGTCAGACTATGACATATTCTGTGTACATCTGTGTACAAAAGCATCATGAGCTGTTTAGAGTCATTCAGACCATAATTTAAAGTTAATATCTTTATATCTGAGCCCTGTGGTAAGACTGGACATCCATCCAGATTGTTTCTGGTCCAAGACTCTGGACAGGCTGTGACCCTGCATAGGACAAGCCATTTGGAAAATGAACAGAGGTGTCTTCATATACATCTATATATTTTCCTAATTTCCTGCTGGGATAATTGTTCGAGAAAAACGTGATTGCTTGCAGACTCTCGTATAGTTTTGCTAGCGCATATTGTTCAACACTCATACTGCCAACACTCTGAAATAAGGGTAGTTTGCTAACCTGGACCTGTTTCCCCTTTTTCCATTTAAAATATGACCTTTTGCCCTACACACTCTCCCAAGCCAGAACAGGGGGCTGATTTGGGAGGCCTGACTGTCAATCTTTTTAGCTTTTTCCTAAGCGGACTTCAATCAAACCTCCTTTGAACCCCCTCCTCAATGGCCACAGTGCCAGCTGATTACCTTCCTTTAGCTATGTAAATCACTCCCACAAGCTCAACGCCACCACAATGGCTCTTTTTAGTGTGGTAGCTCCCTGGCCTGCAAAAGGGATTATGACTGTTTAAAAAAGCCAGTCATTTCAAATCAGCCCCATTATATAGCGCTTTACGTAGCATTGCCGTTTGTTTGTTCCTGTCTGGAGGCCATTTTAGCCCTCTTTGTAAGACTCAGTGAAAACATCTGTTTGGCATCCATAAATACTTTTTACAGAATCATAACATGATAAAAATGATGGTCAGTCCATTACATTGTCCCATGTGGAACCACATGCAAGGTTTATTGGCTGATCATTGGAGGAGTTCAGTGCTAAAATGCACTAAATGTACAATACTTCGAGCATTGCTGCAAAACCACATTCACTGGTGTTGATTTTATTACCATCATTATTAAAAATAAATAGTGTAGTTATAGCTGATAGGATACATGGTTTAAGTGCTAATGCTAGTATATCACTTCATTGCTTTTTTTCTGTGTTTTTGGAAGATTGCCAATATAATTACTTGTTTTTACTATTATAAAGCATCATGACGGTACATAGCATGGCGGTACATGAAAACGGCAACATGCATTTAAAATTAACTTAAGCCAAACCATAGCATAGTATTGCTAACAAATATGAAAATGTTTGGAACAATACTACAAAAAAAGGTCAATAGGGATCATAGGTCACACAGTGGCTGCTGAGAACACCCCTTGTCAGAGCCATGCGGCCATGTTTGAACAGTGTTAACATGCATTGGAAACCGTGAGTCAGCAATATTTAAGTCCCTTTAGACTTCAGCTTAGCCCTGCTATTAAAGCGGCAACAAGGAATGCAAACATTTTACAAAAGTAAACTCTGGTGTTTGTTAAAAAAATATTTCTTTGGATGTATATAATGTAAAATTGAACCTGTATTTAAAAATAGAAAGACTATGTATGGGAATGCTGAATAACATAGTTACATCTGTCTCTAGAAATAAAATGTTGCCACTTCTGTCACTTGAAAACATATCTTAAAAATGTATCCAAATTCTTGAAATATTTTTAGTATGTTAGATGCTAGTTACCGGCTAGTTGAAATCAGTTGACATCTTGTTATCATGTTCTCATTTGTATCCCCTTCTTAGATATATATAATATCATACTGGACATAATTACCATAGTTTGTAATTTACACGGTCCTTACATAAGATAAGTGAATTTAATACCAATAAAGTGTAGAGCTCTAAATTAGTGTCTCTAAATTATACAGTAAAATATTTTAAACAAAACATTTTTTTACTTGCTCAACAAAAAAAATCTGTCCAGCTTCCAATGCTCTTCCACTCTCACTCTCTCTCTCTCTCTCTCTCTCTCTCTCTCTCTCTCTCAAACACACACACAAACACACAGACTCTCACACACTTCTAAACACAAAGCCATCAGCCGCCCAGAAAGAAGTGGGATCCTTAATCAGCAAACGAGCTTGATCCTTGACTATGCAATGACCAATTCAAAGCAACACAGGCACAACCCTGCCAGCCAACACTGGTTTCTAAATAATCAGGAGAACGGGCCTCACACTTTGGCGCGCTCCAAGACAAAGGGGGAAGGGGTGCGAGGCCCATGTGAGACAGCTAGGCAGCAGCGGCAGCGTGGCTCATCATTAATGAGCGTTCCCTGATTGAAAGCTCCAATTGTGGCCCATGCCTCGGCATGCTCCTCTGGCCGTACATTCATCGCCACTTCCTGGGGCCTTTGTGTGTTACTGAGTTAGAGAGAGAAAGGGGAGGGGGAAAGGGCCACCCGACCCGGAACATTGGCACGACACGGTGGGCCCCCACAGGAGCGGCTCTACCATCTGCCGCAGTAATTCAGCCGCCCGCATGCCAGAGCAGCCACGCGGCCCACTTATGCAACACTACTCACCATGGGCCTCTCCACACAAAGCCCAGAAACAAACACCGCAAGCCAGCCTGGAATTTTCTCCTCACTGGCGCCCTTTTTTCTTTTCTGTAGCCCCTTTTGAACAGTTGTGTTTGCCCCCTGCTTTCATCAGCTCAACCCATGATGCCACTGTGGCATCAGAGCTGAGTCCTTCTGGCATCACAGAGCCTCACCTCTCTTCCCGCAATGCAGAAGGCCTCTTATTCAAACACGACTTGAAGCGCAAGTAGTTGGCAAGTCACAATGTGTCCAAGAATACCAAGTCAGAAATGCTGCTCATTTCTTCCTCATTCAGCTTTCCTGTTCCTTCCGACTTGTATTTCACTATCTTCCATTCCATACAGATATCTCACAGAGTATTAACACTAGAGGAAATAGATTCATTAGCCCCGTTTCCACTGTCGGGCCAAAAGCGGGCGTGCTACTGCATGCCAGGGCCAGTCGCGTTTCCACTGTCACTTCCAGGGTTTGATCTTGCCTCATCAGTGCTTCCTCTGGGTCAATGGCCCAGGTTTTTTGGCCCAACCAAAACCTTGGGCCAAAGCGGGCCAGCTGGGGCTAGAGGAGTGGTTATGTACAAAGGCAGAGTTTCTCCGCATCTGGAGAGTGTCACCATTTCAGATCATTTCAGAAAGCTAACAGCTATAACACCAGCATTAAAAACCTTTTCAAATAAGTTGAGCATGAAACTCACTTTCAGTCAGCAGTGAGTGTTTGAAATAACTTGATCCGATGTCGACTATAATCACCATACAAGGCAGAAATACAGATCCAAAAGTCTATGCACGCTAGGCATTAACATTACCACAGTAAACATGGTAAATATGACCACTGTAGAAATCAGACGTCAGCTTCTTATTCTCCACCCCAATCGTGTATTTATTTAGTAGCCTATCATATTTTATCTGTCATAAGTCTTGTCTCGTTTCGTTTTTGTTCGGGAGCTTTTATACAAATATATAAATTATCATTCTTTCTAATTGTTTTGTATATAGGCTATTCAGATTTCAAATAAACAGAAACAGACTCGACTGAATAGCAGACTATGTTCATGATGCTTTATTTCTGTGTGACTAATTTTAAATCCTGATAAATTAATTCATTATGATGCATCACCTTATTATAGTAAAACATATTGCTTTTGGATTTAAATATTTACTGTAACAAAGCATACAAACAAATGGGCGCTTTTATCGTGTTCGCTTTGTGATCGCGCTAGTTCCAGTGACTTATTTCTTATTAGTTTTAATGATAACTTCTCTTTGTTGGGGAAATGATGGGGTTGCATGACGTTGTTCCTGAGAGGAGTGTAAAGTCCAGGTTGTAGTGAAGCGCACCGGAGCTTCTGGCCCAACGTTGGAAACACGGAGCTATTTTGGCCTCTGTGCTAGAGACCTGAGGCTATTAGCCCCGGCCGGCCCATTTTAAGCCCTGGCTCGCACTGGCCTGACAGTGGAAAAGCGGCTAATGTTGAACTTAAAGAGGACTGTTCTCAGCATCCATTACTGGGCACAGTTAAAGCACTTCCATAGTTAGAGTTGCAGTTGTTCAGCAACACATTTTTGCATCTCCAATTTAATATGTTCATTTCTAATCATAATGTCCAGAAAGTGAGCTGGCCCTGAGCTGGTCACAAGCTGGTCTTAAGCAACTAGCTCCTGCTCAGGACCAGCTAAAAGTGGATCATGACCAACTAAGGACCAGCTTAAATCAGCTCAAACCAGCTGCCATGCTTTATGCATATGCTGTTTCTTTTTGTTTTTCTCAGCGGGGTAGTACCTTTAAATAACAGACAATGGCTATGTTCACACAACAGCAGAATGGGGTTGTCTGTTTCCTGTTTTAGAGTGCCAAATGTGTTGTGTTTGCATCATTTTATGTTATAAAAATTCTATAACCCCAAATTGTCAAAACTCACGACCACATTTTTGGTAAACATGGACAAATTTGACTGTTGTGTCATAGAGTCGACTACATTGCACACATGCTTGTCTTGTTTGTATTGATTTTTTTATGTTCTAGTAAATCCATTATGGAGATATGAGCTGTGAGTCATTTGAAGGTTTTAGATTAAGTCTCAGTCCCCCGTTGGTTTTGTGGTTTGTGTGCGGCCCAAATGCTACGCTTTCCACTTCTTAATAAAAAGCATTCAAAGATGCTTTTGGTTAATTAAAGTCTGATGGATGAACTTGTAGTGCATTGGACTCATTGTTGTTTCAATTTGATAAGACTGCCATGGACGTCACAATTCTTCATATTTGCTTAAGTAACTGTTTAGCTGCTTCTAGTTATTGTATAAAAAGGACAGTTTGAGAATCACCTTTATGAAGACTGACTTTGTAAGCACAGCCAAAAGGGCCCAACTTACTTAAATTTACCATACATTTTGACATGCATTTCTAATTGAAGAGAGCTTAAAAAAATATTTGTGTGGTCTAGTAGCATGACACCATTGGCTTTTGATCTCTCCAGATCCTCAGTGGCTTCTGGTCATATTGCTGCTGTGCAGACATCTTGCAGGGGTCAGATGGGGCAACTATACTCTTGATCTTGATTCCTCTTGCTAGTGTTAGGAAAAGTTCAGTTCTATGGTCCTATGAATTTGGAGGCATAAAGAGAACCACATGTCCTACACAACTTTTACCACTCTGCTGGTCTGGGGTCATATGACAGAAAATGGACACAAAATGCACTCTTCAAGTTTTGGTTTGTGCATTTATGGACCTGCAGTCATGTTTGGCACTGTAGTTCATATGCCATATGTCTTTCTATAGCAGCGGTGATTAGTGCAGCTAATATTATGAGCAAACTAAACCTTTAGGAGCAAGAGAAGGCTAATGCCAAAGAGCTCCCAGCAGGATTCTCCCAGTACCCTATGGGTGTCCGTCTGCATCTGGATGACATTACTACCTCCCTGGTGCTGATTAGACAGATGATGAGGAGGTTGGGCTAACCTAAACATGCCTCCATTGCAAAACCACTCATTCATATTAATTAATCTCCCATTTGCCGCTGTGCTTGGTTCTGTGGTGGAAGGGAAGAACAGATGGTTTGGTGGTAGTGTTTGGCGTATATGTACATAATAGTTAGTGACCACTTTAACGATTCAACTCCCACACTTAAGTTAATATAGGTTACTGATTCACTAGTTTGTATTGCCGTCATTTACTTATCACAGTGGTCAAAACAAAGAATAAAAGTGAAAGTGAGTCAGGTGATTTCTTGGAAATGGCACTTTTAGTTTAAGACAGAAGGGCAGGAGCCTGAGAGATTGGAATACTTGCCAATTTGATGAAATCTTAAACTGATACCCTTCAAAAAGGTATGCAGACAAGGCAGTCATCTTTAGGTCTTCTCATTACCTCATGTTTCCACCGTGATCTCATGAGGATTTGTATATATATTTTACATTAAATGTGGTTCTACAAAATGTAAACTTACCTTTTCACAGGCCCTAAAAACTGATGTATTTTCACCATTTTAACGTACAATACTGATGTATTGATGATACCTAAAACTATGCAATGTGTAAACTTTACAGACTTACAAATGAATCCTTATGGATATTGAAATCGCAGCATTAACTTTTTATTTTATTCACTTATTATATTATGTTTTCAATTATTAAATGAAGCTTACTTAATACAAAATCATAACATTTCCTTCAAAAAAATACATAATGCTTAACAAGACATAATGCTAAACTTTAAACCTTTAAAATGAATAACATTTCTGCAATTGTTTAACTATTACTTATCATGTAACATTTACTTAATATTTACTACAAAAGGCATTTTATCTGACATGCTGTGACTGTCAATAGAACCATAAAATACACCATCAATAGAACCGTAAAATACAACAAAAATGCAACAAAATTACAAAAGGATCAATTTTATTTATGTGCAGTAATCCAAATCTTCAGAATCCATATGACTGTGAGGAAGTGAACCAACCTCAAGCCTTTATTTAGCGATCTCCATCCTGAGGAGCGACTGTAAGAAGCTATACCCGCACAGACATGCTGGTTACAAATTTAAAAATTGTTGCTTCGAATGGCTTTACAACAGCTTTACAGCAGAAAAATTTAACATTCATAGGCTCTTGCCTGCTTTGTCACAGACTGTGACATGCCGTGTTTCTAGTGAGGTGTGTTTGAATGAGAAATACGCACCTTAATAAAGTGGATAAGGATAATAATTTATATTTTCAGTGATTAACAACTTAATTGTTAATCATGTAGCTGTGGCCTAATAGTTAGAGAGCTGGACTAGTTACCATAAGGTTGCTGGTTTGAGTCTCGGTGCTGGCAGGAGTTGTAGGTGAGAGGGAGTGAATGAACAACGCTCTCTTCCACCCTCAGTACCCATGATCAAGTCACTTAACCCCCAGGTGCTGGATATATAGCTGCCCACTGCTCCGGGTGTGTGTTCACTTCTCACTGCTGTGTGTGTGCGCACTTGGATGGGTTAAAAGCAGAGCACCAATTCTGAGTATGGGCTACCATAGTTGGCAAATGTCACGACTTTAAATTCTGCTCTGCACCTCACACAAATCTACTGTATTCCATATTTTGGTACTGCTTTTGATGGTTTTGCAATAAATAAATTATTGTGATTGATGTTCTTTCTGTCATGTTTTTCTACAAACTGTACATATTTTCTAAGAAATAGTTATGGTTACATTTAGAGGTAGGAGTGGGATTAGCGAATATATTTTAAATTTCTTTTTAATACTATGTTGTCCTTTTAAGGTCTATCAAGGGGAAGTCGTGGCCTAATGGTTAGAGGGTTGGATTCCCAATCGAAGGGTTGTGAGTTCCAGTCTCGGGCCGGATGGAATTGTGGGTGGGGGGAGTGCATGTACAGTTCTCTCTCCACCTTCAATACCATGACTTAGGTGCCCTTGAGCAAGGCATCGAAACCCCAACTGCTCCCCAGGCGCCGCAGCATTCATGGCTGCCCACTGCTCCGGGTGTGTGTGTGTGTGTGTGTGTTCACTGCTCTGTGTGTGTGCATTTCGGATGGGTTAAATGCAGAGCACAAATTCTGAGTATGGGTCACCACCATACTTGGCTGAATGTCACTTCTCTTCACTTCACTTTTATATATCCTTTAACATTTGCTATAAAATTGGTAGGTTTAGGTTTGGGGATAGGTTAAGGTGTCTAAAAATCTAAATTATCAATGCAATTCTAAAACGGCATTGATACAAATATGTTAAACTATAAAAGATTTGTATAAAAGATTCAGCTAAAAAATGCATAGCAATTTTAAAGTTATAAATATTGTAATACATCCAAATTGTACGTTTCAGCATCAGTAAAAACGTATGTTTTGTGCTTGTAAAACTTAGGTACTAATACCTATGCATAAACATTGAGACCAGTGGTGTGTCATATTCTGCTGATTAGCAGTGGTGTCAAAAGTACTGGCATTCATTACTCAAGTAGAAGTATAGATACTAGGGTTTAAAAAGACTTTTGTAGAAGTTGAAGTATCAACTCAAGCTTTTTACTCAAGTAAAAGTGTAAAAGTACTGGTTTAAAAAACTACTTAAAGTATAAAAGTAAAAGTAATGTAAGGGGAAAAAAATGCCATTAAGAACAAAAGCTTGGGCCGCACCACAGGGGCCTATTGTGCACTACCCCACCACCTCAAAAAACATTTTTCTAAAGGCCATAGGCCATAATGACTATAATGTTATATTAAAATGTTCATGTTGAAAAATTTGGGATGCACTATGCTTCCTGTTTCAGCCGCATATATGAAAATACAAAAATGGTGTGCACATCCCAAACATCCAATTAGGACACAGGTGCAAGACAACTAAATGATATAGACAAATAAAGAAGTGAAGTCTGAACACTGAAAACTACTGCTCCAGAGGAATTTAATCAAGCAACGTTTCGACCTTCAGGTCTTCATCAGCCGCATATATGCCCATTTAAAATGAACGCACTTTAGTACAATGCAAATACATTAAAGGACTAGAGATATGATGACTAGTTGCCAATAAGTATTGTTATGGTGCAAAAAGTCAAACTTCAGAGGCTTGTCATCAATAACCTTTAATGGAATGTTAAATGTACATCCAAGATTAGCTGCAGGAATCTGCGAGGGCAATGGACAAGAACATTGGTGCAGGTTTAGTAACAATTACACTTGTATGGCTGTCTATTTACAATAAACATTATAGTGCTGTCAAAATGAATGATTAATCCAAGTGATTATTCAAAAACTAAAACTGAAAAAGAAATCATAATCCTGATACTTTCTTGATTGATAGCTTCTTGTATTTGGTACATACATCTGCTATGTCCAGTGTTCGGAGGGTAACGAGTTACAAAGTTGGTATAGCCTACTTATCACAACATTGTCAATTGCATCGTCAATCGAAAACGCTAATCTATTAAAACGTCTCGCTACCGAACTACCTACAGTAGCTTAATTTGTGGAGGACGAAGAAAAAGCTGAGCCAGTGAGAAATAATAACTTTTAAGTAGGGTCCAGTGCCTTTTCAATACTTTTAAAACGGTACCGGCTCCTAAACGGTGCCTGAACCGATACTTTAAAAAAAGAACCACAAAAAAACTATGGATAACTTAAAAGAACATTACAAATATTTAAAATAAATCCATAGCTTGTTGTGCAAGTTGTGCTTCCCTTAATCTAAGGCTAATAAATGTATTTCACAATCTGGGTCATTATTTAATACAAAACCACACATAATGTTTCTACTGTATCTCTGTCACTCACTCTGATATTTAGTTAAGATGAGTGCTGTCTGTCACTGTTTTAAATCAGTTCTGTGAATTACTGTATGCTCATTCTTTATAAAGTAGCAACAATGTCGTTTTTAAAATACAGTACTGTGCAAAAGTCTTATGGAAAAATTAGTATTTTCTCCCCAAAAAGGGTTTTAAGCCAGTTATTTATATCTTTTGCTGTAGTGTGTCAGTAGGAAATATCAGTTGGTCATTAATTTTAGTAATAATCTAGTGCGATTCTGAATGCACAAGCAGTCTGACAACGGCAAAATGAATGTTTGGAAATGTAAACTGATATTTTATACTGACACACTACAGCAAAATATATAAATAACTGTCCGAACACCATTCTTTTAAGTGAAAATACTAACGTGTCTAAGACTTTTGCACAGTAGTGTATGTATAAAGTACGTATGATTAAATTAAGTATATTTAAGTAAGTGTAATTAAAGTATGTGTTCGTTCATTTGTGTTAAGGGTTAGATTTTCGCAGGAGGAAACGGCTGTGGTGTGATAAGCGAAAACTTTACAGATGACAAACCGACTGCTACCTCGTGACCTTTTGTAAACTGTATTTATGACAAAGAACTGCACAGATATGGATATTCTAGCAATCTATCGATAAACACATACCTTGTGTCCTCTGTTTGTTTAAGTGCGCATGCGGTGCTCCGTTCGCGGTCTGCGCCTCTGTGGATTGAAGAGCGCGCTGAAAGACGGGAGGAGACCGGTCTGACGCTGGTTTCATGTGAAATTTAAGCGGACTGACTCTGAGGCGATCGGGATACCCACCGGTTCCATACCCAACCCTACTTTTAAGAAATATATTTTTTGATAAACGAACCCAAAACTGTCTATGTCCTGGCTGGACTGTGATGTGATTTGTGTCATGTGCAGGTGCAATGGATCGAGTACAAGCCAATAGGGTGTCGGAATGGTATATGTTTATACTTCTCATCCAACCACAATCAAATTCACTCCATCCGGATGGCGCGATTATCTGGATAGGTTTTTTTTTTTTTGAATGATGACAAGCCGGAATGAAAACAAGCCGAAATGAAATAGCAGTAACGAAGCTATTTTTAAAATGTAAGGAGTAGAAAGTACAGATACTTGCCTGAAAATGTAAGGAGTAGAAGTAAAAAGTCGGCTGAAAAATAATCACTCAAGTAAAGTATAGATACCCCAAATTTCTACTTAAGTACAGTAATGAAGTATTTGTACTTCGTTACTTGACACCTCTGCTGATTAGTCAACAGGAAGAAAAATTTACCAAAATGTTAAGTGTACTTGTTGAAAGAAACATCGCAGGAGGAGATGGGAAAAGATGCATTCTGTCGGCAGGTGTGTCAAAAACCACTGCACGAGTAAAAGCATACTTTGCATGTCTGCTTTGATGGATTAATGACCTTTTAAATGGGTGTATCTTGTGAAATTTGAGATGTCAAAATATTAAAAAATATAGCGTATTAATCATACGTGAGACAAATGCAAATGATACAAACTTCACAAATCCAACTTTAACAGTGTTGAACTGTGGTGGTTCTGCTAATGAAAATTTCGTTGATAGAATGTTATCTCAACCTTAACACAGAGCTGCTAACTTTATTGAGACTTTTTAAGGAACAGACACCTTAACTTTGTTAATTCCTTAAAGCAGCAACTACTGCACCTGCTTTTAAGAGAAAGGCATGTAGGAATTGTAGGTCAACGGTGCGATAAGAAGGCACACTCGCTCTCTTTCTTGCTTGACCTTTGTCAGTTCCTTGGCAGCATTGTGTAGCAGTGCATGGATAGAGAAGCACACCCTACTCTCAGTGCGGTTCTCTGATCCCTCCCAGCTCACTGGGAGCATGTTCACATGAGATCGTTCATACCAAAGTACACCTACGCAAGTCTCATCAACTCCCCTTTCATTTTCTTCTTCCACTTTGTGCATGTCTTCGTGTTTACATGTGGGTGTGTAAAGCTAAAATTACATTAAACATTTCAATGCTTAACTTAATAAGTATGACACATGCTTCTTTGTTAAATGATGTGAAGATGTAACATAATATCATATGAAACAAAACAGCATATGCCCTCACTTTGCTAAAAGCCGTTAATATAGCATATTTAGAAATTAGGTTGAACTGATGCACATGTGTAGGCATTTGAAAACTTGACAGAATTGCATGTTTTGATTTGCCCTGACTATTAACAGCCCACGGAGATCTGAGCACTTTCACCTTGGGTGGGAGAACCCAACTATAAAAATAAATGAAAATAAATTAATTGTAAAAGCTTTTTTTAAAGGTCCCATTTTTCGTGTTTTTTTTTTTTTTTTTTTTTGAAGCTTTGATTGTGTTTACAGTGTGCAATATAACGTGTTCATGTTTCGCGTGTAAAAAAACACAGTATTTTTCACACGATTAACTTATCTGTATACCGCTGTTTTCACTGTCATAAAAACAGGCTGATGACTTCCTTGTTCTATAAAGTCCCTCCTTCAGAAATACGTAACGAGTTCTGATTGTGCCAGCGGTTCCTGTTGCCCTCCTGGAAACACGATTGGGCTAGTTTTGGACTAGTTTTGAGAAGCTAGTGGGCAGGATTTATTTTGAAAACCTGGCAAACTTGATCTAAACGCACATGCTAGAGATGTACTTATAATCACAGAACGCCTTTACTGACGAGATGCGCATGAAAATCGCATTAGATTTTTTGCACAGCCCTTACATCTAGTTAACAAGGCTAAACAGCGTTGCCCTTTGTGTAATAAGTTACAGAAACTGTTAAACGCACCAACTTAAATAATAAAATACACTTACCGGTTGTGGTCCATAAACAACACCTTCTCCAGACAAAGAGGGAACTGCTCCATCTTTCAAGGATATTCAAGTTTTACATGTGGATTATAATTTTTGGAAACCAAATTAAACATAAATAGTAACCATTGATCACTAAGTACAGCGTCCCTGGGAAGGCCAAACAAAGGTGAATGGACTCCGCGATGAAAATAACAGTGTTTCGACGACATGGCGACAAACACACTCTGCAAACCCAACTCTTCCTCCTTCTCAGTGCAAGCGCAACAAGACCACGCCCCCTTTTTTGTGTATTCCTGTGGGGGGAGGTTAGTCAAAAAACTGTTTTAGTGACGTCATTACTGCAGGAACTATGCACTATTACTGCAGGAGGGATGTAGTCCAAACGGGTCATTCGATGTAGGCAAATTCTGTTAAATAAAATATCTCGCTTGGCATTGAACTTTGAGCTTTAGAATTTTACAGATATTATTTATACTCTAACAACAACATTACAACAACATTACACACTAAGTAAAGTTTGAAATATGGAATCACGGAGAACGGGACCTTTAAAATGTAAGTAAATGGTATTAATGCTACCTGTTAATTTGTCATTTGAAAGTTACTCTATTTATAACGAAAAATTCTAAATAGTTTGACATTGCATTATATGCATTTTTTACTGTAAAATTAATAGGATTTACCAAACAGTTTATGGTGTAAGTATTTTATGTTAGTTTATAATTATATTCAGCATTATATTCATTAAATTCTGTCTTTAATTATTCACTCCCATGTCTTTCCAAACATGTAAGACCTTCATCATCTTTGGAAGAAAAATTTAGATATTTTTTTATGAAATCCGAGAGCTTTTTGACCTTGCATTTATAGCAAAGCAACTGACACGTTCAAAGCCCAAAAAGCTAAAAGGACATCATTAAAATAGTCCATGTAACAACAGTGGCTCAACCTTAATTTCAAGCTACAAGAATACTTTTTGTGTGTATTTCTTCTTAACAGTGTCTTGAGGAACGACATGAGGGTGAGTTATTTATGAAAGAATTTCATGTTTGGGTGAACTATCCCTTTAAAGTATCATCTATGTTATCAGTTTTGTACATTTAGATATTTTGTGTTGCATTTTACATTAATTCATTTTTATTGCAACTATTTTATTTTACTGTCATGTGTTGCCTTTATGGTGTTTTTTTTTCACGTCAAGATAACCTTGTGCACTATCTATATAGTTTATGTGGATTGTCCTTGGATTTCATTTCAGCTTTCTATTTAAAACCTACTGTATGTAATGATTTAACAGGCTTTTCCTTAAGTGTGTCTCTGCATTAGCCCGTGTTTCATTGTTTTTGGACATGTCACGTTATTAATAAAGGAAATCTAAATACCATGTCATACAAATATGGTCATACACATTCTTTAAAATGTGTCAAGTGCAATAGTATCACATCAAAGAACAATGGTACCTCTTTATTATAAGGCATGGCTATAGAGTAACTGAGGGGGGGGTCACATGTGCCGCTGCCCTAAAAGTTTCACACTCTCTGTAATGCCGTGTGACTGTTTGTATAGTCTCTAGACACTTCTTTGCCTGACAATTGGCAATCCTTTTCCCTGTGTTATGATCTACTGTCGGATGTGTGGACCAGACCAACAGGTTGGTTACAGAGTCTCTATGTGGGCCGCACAAAGGTGAAGAATTTAACAGAGCCCCTGGTTCTGCCACACTCTTATGAATATGAGTCGTGCTTTACGCCTGGATATGGGCCCTCACAGATGCAATGGTGCGAGACCACCGGCCCCTATCTGCCCATCCCACCTAGACTGCCTACAGGGAGGGGAAATGGAGAGTGCTGTCTCTGTCCGATGGTCACACACATTGAGGAGTGTAACCAGAGCCAGGTGATGAGACACGGGCTATGGCGGCGCTCATAAGCCCCAGGATGCAAGTCTTGTATAATCCAGGCTTCTTCCACATTCCCAGCCTGATCTCAATAGCTGACATTATACGCTTATTAAGTAAAGTGCTGCGGTGATACTGTGATTTTACATTTACAATATACGAAACCTCATTCATAAATATTTGGTACTTTAAAATATGCAGCAGTACTGTTGATTGCAATTTTTTTTAGATGCATTTTTGCAAAAAAGATTTTTGTTGTTTATTATTATTAGTAGTAATAGTAGTAGTAGTATCATTATTATGTATATATGCTTTGTTTTGTATATTTTTAATATACAAACATTACAATATTTTATATTTTATATGACAGCCTTACACTATTGCACATGGTCTGGAGCCATGCAAAAAGTTCCTTCCTCCAAGCATATTTCACTATATTACATCTCTGAACTGAACAAAAAGTCATGTTTGTAAGTTACTCAAAGAAAGGCCTTAATGACTTGCGTGTTTGCATAATTTTTAATGTATTTACGAACTTGTTATTAGATTTTACCAAGAACATTATTAGACATATGAATGCATTTTTTTACACGTTTTACCTGAAACAATCAATGCACATTTTTCATAGTTTTTCTCTGTTCCAATTGATTAGTAAAGTTTCTTCACTGTAGCTGACTTTCAGTGTGCCCCCAACCAAAAGTAAGACCATACACACCCATCTAAGACAACACATTCATGGTATTGAGCTTTTATGAAACAATGCATACTTTACTTGAGACCCACTGCAGAAAAAAAAACACCTTTCCCTAGCCACATGTGAATGGGTTCATGGAACCCAGAGGTATTTGAGTTTGACCTAGGATTGCTGATGCATGTTGACTCTGGGTTGGGTCAGCTCTAAAACACATTCATGTACAGAAGTCTGCTTAAAATGACCTTTGTGACTTTGTAAGCCTGAAGGATTTGTTTTGTTTTAGTGATTGTGTGACTGTGTATTTTGCTTTGTTCCAAAACCTTGTCAGTTGCCTTCAGATGTAGCATGCTAAGGCATAATAGGTACACTTCTGATATGAATGTTGTTCCAAAAAGTAAGCGTTTAGATTGTTGGCTCTTAAGAAACTAAATTTGGTCAAATTCTAAGATAGCATGTCTCCTTCACAACAAAGACATTCCCAGAATGCATAACAACTACAATAATAATAATAATAATAATAATAATAACAATAATAAGAGTGTGTGTGTGTGTGTGTGTGTGTTGGCTTTATATGTGTGTAGCTGTGTTAATAAGGGCTAAATCATGTCACACCAAATTTCCAGAGTTTGTAAAATGTTTGACTTATACTGTATGCATTCTTATGTTCCTGAATCATCCATATGAATGTTTATTTATATGGCTCAGTAGGGCTTAATCATCCTGTCATCCAACTTTACATGAATGCATTTCTTTGTGAAACTAAGTACACTTCAGCATACTTTTAAAAAAGTACTTAATACAGAAATAATATGCTTTAAAAGAATATACTTAAGTGCAAGCTGAATGTAATGTAATATATGCTTAATTGCATGTGGCTAATTTTATGTGAATATATTAATAATACTGAGGTTGCAATTAAGTAAATTTAAGATATGTCAAATGTAAAAGTTCTATTGAATCACACACTAAAGTTAAAATGATAAGTATTTTACATGTGTTTTACTTTGTAAGTCAATGCATCAAAAGCAACAAGATTAATAAATTAGGATGTAGAATGTACTTTAAAGTAAAACTTTTAATCTGACATTGTTACATAGTGCACTTTTTTTTTTAAAGTGTGCTTAAGTGTGTTATGCTCTCTTTATGTCCTTACACTTAGGTGCCTTTTATTTTATGCAAGTACAGTTGAACAAAAATAACCATTTAAGATTTGAAGTACTCTACACGTGAAAATCTACTGCAATTTTTCCACAAGGATTATAACATAAATGCAATACACAATCTTTGCAAATCAAATGCCATATTTGCAGAAATAGATGGCATAGGTGACAACAATCATCAACCAAACCTACTGTGACATGTGTAAACATCAGTCACAGTAGCTCAATGAAATGCTGTCAGAGAATTATCCTGGGAGGAAGTGTACTGACATACACATCTCGTCATAATCAGAGTGAAATTCTTAGGCTTGCTCTGTGTCTGCTCCGTAATGGCTTGAGAACGGGCCCATGCTTGAATGGCTGCCATTGTCAGACCTTTGATGGAGGCGCTGAGATCTGGACCCAGATGAAGCGGTGGTTTGTGTGAAACAGGAAACAGAATCCTAACCTCCTGACCCCTGACCTTGGTTTGATGAACCTCTTACACATGTGGCAGGGTGGTAGGGGTCACCATGTCCCAGATAGCCCTCATCTGCCACAAATCTCCTCCACATTCCACACAAGGCCAACTTTAAACCTGCAGCATTCATTTCAAAGGGACTCTGAAAGAAAATAAGCACAATGCTTTGCAACACGGACGTTGCTTTTATTAGATCAGAATGAAAGAGCGTGGCTACACCTGACACTTAACAGATTATAAATTGCCTTTTTATTACCTATGCAAATAGTTGTCTTAGTAATTTGGTTTAGATATTCCATGAACAGATGTTAAGATAAAGGTTCAAAAGGTGCAGAAAGTCTTTGTTGTCACATTTTTCTTACCATAAATGCAGGAAATGGGCTTGTTAAAAGGATTTAGCCCAAACCTAATTGTAATTTTGCATGATCTATTCTTCTCACGTGATTAACAATCTGTTGTTTTTAGAAGTGACATTTGCCTGCCTTGGTAAACTGTTACCATTCTCAAATTTCAGTAAATAACACATTGTTTCTCACGGCCAAGTGCTACATTAAGTGCTAAGTGTAACATTTGATCACAAGTCTTGTAAAACTTCACTCCTTTGTTATTTATCAACATCAGCACATGCTCGCTGTCTGCTAAGCTAATGAGATAACAACTCATAAGTGTGTTGTAACTCACAACAGTGTGGTTTTACAGTTACATGGTCATGTAAATATTCCTACAAATTCATAAGACAAATGCTTTAAAATACATACAGTTATATATACATACACATATATATACAGTATATACACAGAAATAAGATGCTGTTGAAGAACCTGTTTCATATAATCATGGCTTTGTTCTTGAATCCTTATATATTTTTGCATGCTCCATTCTTGCTTATTAAGAATGGATTTCACTAAAATAAAATAAAATAAAATAAATGTAGTTGAATATGATGTAGAAAAATAATACAAATAACTAATATATATATATATATATATATATATATATATATATATATATATATATATATATATATTATACACACACAATAAAATGAACAAAATAAAATAAAGTGATCAAAACAAAAAAAATAATAAATAATTGAAATAAAAAATAATAAATACTATAATAATATGAGTGATATTATTGTAATATAACTGTCTGACACAAAAATAGTTATGTAGACATGCAAGCTGAATTATTATTTTTTTTGTACAATAAACACATAAGCACGCAAGTTAATGCTTAGTTAAAATACTCCTTTAATGTCCCCCTGAGACACTAGGGCTGATGTTGGTATTTGTAAAAGCCCCAGTGTTGTTGTGTTGCCTGAGTGAAATGCAAGTGATGCGTGTCATAGTGTCCCGACACCTTCAGCACCTGGTTTGACACCTCTGGCACCTCAGGTCTACAACATTTTCACAATAGATTGCTCTCTGTGGGCTTTGCCGGAGACCTGTGAACGTCATTGAGTCGCTTCAGTCCCAAAGATGTTACATCCTCCATAAACCGGGCCCTTTTCATAAACATGCCCTACCCTGACTGCGTCTGTCCCGATGCAGTGCATTGTAAAAGCTGGCCTTCCTTTTGTGCATGCTGTAAGTGCGTATGAGGAGCAGAGGGGTGAGAGGTGGGGGACAACACTCGTGCGGTCGTGTGCGGGGAAGGATGAGGGTGGAGTCATGTTTACCCGCTCTATTGTCTGTCAGCCAGGAAGGAAGAGCGTCCTGGACGGCTAAATGAGCGCAGGTCTAACTGTCCCCCAGTGCTGTGATCTCAGTGACTGAGCAAAGAGGACTGTGGGATAGGCAGGGCCAATAGTGCAAGTACCTCTGCTGCATTAAGGATATGGAAACCCCCCTCCCCTCCCCGTTCTGCACTATTTCTAAAGTCACCATCGCTGGAATAGTGCAGACTCCTATTGTATGCAAATAGCTAAAAGTAGAAGCTTCCTGAACATGACATTGAGATTGTGTGGCTGTTTTGGCAAATCCTGAAATAGCAGGAGGAAAGGAAGGAAGGTGGAAGTGTGTGTTATTTGTTTACTGAAAGCACTTTAGCACTGGATTAAGCAAAACTGTAAACGTAGCACGTGGAGGAGCGTTTGAACCTCTGTGATCTCCTAACTGACTCTCTCAGCTTATCACACCTCTGCCAGCTGCTCCACCTCTTTGGCACCAGAGTCTGACCCACACCAGCAGCTTTCTAAAGAAACCATTTGCAATTCGTACAGTTAGACTGGTTCCTGATAAACAAACAAAGGACCAGTTCAAGCAGTTGGGTGACATCATTATTTGAGAGCACGGTTATTTATCTTTACCTATTTGCCTTTCTATTGAGTACCTTGTCAATGGATTTGTTTATTGCTCTTTGTATGACAGTGTATGTGGAGGACTATTTTAGGACTCAGATGGGGTACTTCACTATTTTCAACTAAAATCTTTACCTCACAACGTTTTAGTAATTCTTCCTGAAATCAAAGATGTTACTGAAGCCACTTTCACACTGAGGTTCCAGATAATACACGGGTAATGTGTCCCGGCAATTGTTACCGGATCATTCAATTTTAGTTTATTCACACTGCCAGTGATTTCCCTGAATCTGTGAGTACGTTCACACAACGTAATGACACGTGACATTAGGATGTGATGTGTAATGTACGAGTTGAAAACACTAGGCACGTTAACTTTCATTTAAACTGGCGGACAATCTCAGCATCAGCACGGATAGTGAACAGCTCCCTGATCTCTGCCTCATTACATTTTGGACATATTTTTTCGATGCGAACGTTGATCTGTCTTCAAAACACCCAGTAAAAGAGTCATCAGTACGACACACCCTTTACAGCATTGGTTCTGGCTTTTGTTCATACAGAGCTCGTTCCGAGACTGAACCAGGCAATGTTACTAGGTCCCCAACCCGGGATCAATCAAGGAGTCAATCCCATAACGTGCAGTGTGAAAGGGGCTTAACTAAAATTAAAGATAGTTCACAGAAAAATAATTTATTCATCCTCAAGCTGGTCCAAATCTGTATGAATTTCTTTTTCATGTTGATCATAGAAGACGTTATTTTAAAGAATGTGGGTAACCAGACAGCTGCTAGTTCCCACTGACTTTCATAAGCCCCTTTCACACTGCCATTCCGGCAAATACACGGGTAAAGTGTTCCGGCAATTGTTCCCGGGTCGCTAGATTTTGCACTTTCACACACTGCCAGTGATTACCCGGGATATGTGCGTGCTTTCACACACAACCCTTGAAGATCCCGTAACGACACGTGACATCAGCGCGTGACGTGTAATGTACGAGTCGAAAACATTAGGCACGTTATACTTTCACTGAAGCAAGCAAACGATCTCTGCGTCAGCGCGGAAAGTGAGGAACTAACTGATCTCTGCTTCATTACAGTTTGCACATATGTTTTCATCGCGAACGTTGATCTTCCTTCAAAACAACCGGTCATCACTTCGACAAGGAATTAGATCTGGCTTTGAATCTGGCAATGTTACTAGGGTTGAATCTGGCAATGTTACTAGGTCCCCGACCTGGGTCCAATGCGGGAATAAATCCCGGGATGTGGTTGCTTTCACACAGAAGGCGACCCGGCAATGTTCCGGCAATATGAGGGGTCCGACGTGCAGTGTGAAAGGGGCTATAGTAAGTTGGGGGAAAAATTACTATGAAAGTCAGTAGGGACCAGAAACTGTTTGGTTACCCACATTCTACAAAATATATTCTGTTCTTCAAATCATACACTCAACATTGTCACTTAAATGACAACTTGTAACTTGGGCTGGTAAGTGATTATATGATGTGGTGATTAATTAATCAAATTAATCACACATCAGATTTGTAGAAATCACTCCCAAAAGATAATTTAAAGTCATTGTTGTGTAAAGCATCAAACAGGTATTACAAAAAGTAGGTTCAGCAAGAAATATTCTGTTTGATAAAACTGATTACATATAGCCTACTCTTTTGGACCATGTGAGTAAATAAGGACATAATTGTCATTTTTGGTTGAGTGAACTATAACTTTAATAATTTATTTTCTTAATTTTATTATTATTACTATGAAAATATGAAATTATTTCTTGAATTAAATGATACTCTAAATTTAAAAATAATTGTGCTTTTGCTAAATGCATATGCCAATGGTTCAACACGCCAAATGGTTCACCAAATTCGCTCAAAACGTGGATTAAGAAATAAAATGCCGCTGTAGGTTGCTCGGGGATGAACAGTTCTGCTTTGTCTTTATCTTCTGGTTGGCAAAATTGAGCAAAACAGACAACATTGTGTCTAAAATAACACAATATTAACTTTTTAATGAACTGTTCTATAAGATGAGTATCACATTTGCACTAGTGTGATATTGCACTTAGCCTACTTTCATATGATATTTCGTAACTATGTGATGTAAATATGAGATACAATCTCAAATGGGTGTTTTGCCTCATATCTTGAATTTTAGAGATATTCTCTAGGCTCCATCACGCAGTAAGTTGTTGCCCTGCCTCATATTAGTCATCAATTGACTGTATGAAATGGATGATCCACATAGGTTTGGAGCGGGGCAAGTGCGTTAAATGTATTAATAATTTAACACGTTATTTTTCTCCATAACTAATTAATCTAATTAACACGTTAAATTTCCAGCCAGTAAATTTCCAAAATGTTAAGTTTTAAACTCACATTTCACAACCAGTTATTTTGTAAGACAACCGAATCGTATCTTTATCGATTGTTTTTGAGAACTGTTTACTCTCACAACTGAACATCATGCAAATGTCCTCCCGGCATGTGCCCAGACATCAGACTGTTCAGAATTATTATTATTATTATTATTATTATTATTATTATTATTATTATTATTATTATTATTTATTTATTTATTTATTTATTTATTTATTTATTTATTTTATTTACTTTTCATTTGCATCAGCTGATTATATTTTCATTTATTCTTTTAATTGCTTATTCTTGCTTTGAACAAACCAACCAATATTTTTAACAGGATCAATGGAATTTTGCCATTTTAACAACTTCAACTCAAAGTTTTGAAAGTGGCAATTGAAGTTAACTTTTATTTTACTATTTCTTTTTTTATCATGCAGCTACGCATTCCAGAGAGCTGGCAACATGCTAGCTAAGTGCTGCCTTAATAAACAAATGGTGCAACCAAATTATGTACAGTAAATTAAATAAACCAGTAGTTACTAAAGCCCAATAGCCTTTTGAGAGGCCCAGACTCCTTGGGAACTACTAGAGCATGCCAAAGATAGTTTGCAGCAGAAATGCTGTGTTAGTCAACAGCTACGTTCAAATTCTTTTAAAAAACTACCTGTTCTTATCTTGTTGTATGTCAACTGTTTTGACGCGCCCTTTGTTAAATAAGGATGTTGAAAAACTAAAGGTTAAAAATGTAGCTTTAACAAAAGAACCAGACTTTCACTGTACACATATACGGTTGTTTTCCAAAAACAAGCTGAAAGAACTTTATCTGTTATCTGATTTATGAGTTGTCTCTAATTATAATTACAAAAAAAAAAAAAATAAGGGAAAAAAGTGTAATGGCAATGGCACTGGTATACTTAAAATCTGCTTAACTGGAACAACTAATTTTGTACTTACTGTACTTTAATTGTGCTGAAGTAGTTGATGAAGTTGCGAAGTATATTTCGTTGTGCTAAAGTGGAACTAATTTAATTTAGGTGCATTTTATATATATTTATTTACAGTGTTATACATTTAAAGATCGATATTATTCTAAGATCATACAATTAAAACACTTTAAAACACATTTTATGCTTGATAATAAGAAAAGTACATTGTGCACAAGTGATACACCAAATTAAGTTGAATTATTATTTTTATATCATTAAGTCTTGAGTGATATGTTTGTAAATATGTTAATAGGTTTGAACTAGAGTTAGTATGAAATAAATGTATTTTAAATGTATAAATGTTTACTAGCATGGACAGTTTTCCTGTTCACTTCAAGGGCCACATGTATCAGTGAAGATCCTACAGGGCCATATGTATGTGGACGAATGTGAAGCCATTGCCTCACACAGTGGATCTGAGGCCTGAGAGCAGAGCGCAGGGCACTGCAGGTTGCCCCCGGCAAGAGGTGCGCTTGCACTTGAACCATGTCCATTCACAGGAGGAGGGTCTCTTCCTTTCATCTGTCTCTCTCCGTGGAGGCCAATCCGGCCCCAGGTCCCCTGACCCCTCGGCTCTGTCCAATATTGTCACCTAATCCTTTCTTTTCTCCTGCACAATTGCTTCCCCCATCTCAGGGTTTGACTTTTTTCTCTCTCCCTGGTGCCCCTTTTCCCTTCTTTCACTGCCCTCCTCCACTCGTTAAGTCCTCCCTCGCTCTCTGCATTGCTCTCGTCCACCGTGCTCCTTTCACACTGCATACCTCCTTTTCCACGACTCTTCCTCCCTGGATCCACCCCTTCCTTTTCCCCTTCTGCAGATCATAGGGATACAGCGAGTGGCTGTGCTGTCGGGGATTATGTGCTTAGAGGCTGCTGGCCATACGATTGTGTGAACGGTGGAAAGAGGAATGCACCAGAGGTGGGCAACAGGCATACAGGGAAATGGCTTTGGGGTCATGCTTTTGGAACTGGGAATGGGGGGTAGTGGCTAAAATACGGAAAGATTAAAAAAAAATGTAACCTTCTTAGAGATCAGGGGTGTTCAACCTTGAAAGACCTTGGGACCCCCACCCATACTCTCTGCCAAAAATGCTAGAGATTCTCAGGAACCCTTAAAAATAATAACATTAACATTCTGAATAATAATAAAAGCAAAGGGGTAATGGAAATCCAAACCTATAAGGACTTTATTCATTTTCGGAACACAAATTAAGATGTTTTTGATCAGATCTGAGAGCTTTCTGACTCTGCGTAGAAAGCAACACAGCTGACACCTTCAAGCCCCAGAAAGGTAGTAAGGACATCGTTACAATAGTCCATGTGACAACAGTGGTTCAGTGTTCAATGAAACTATGAGAATACTTTTTATTTGCAAAGAAATAAAAAAATTACTTTATGACACAATTTCCACAGTGCATTCACAAGAGTTCCATGACGCATGCGTCAGAGAAGAGTATGAGTAGAGAAGAATGCACATGCACGTGTCGTAGTCATGTACATGTGTCAAAGTCTGACATGGAAGAGAAGAAATTGTTAAACAAAGTCATCAATTTTGTTTTCTTTGTGCACAAAAAGTATTCTCATAGCTTTATAAAATTAAGGTTGAATCACTGATGTCAGATGGACTATTTTAACAATGTCGTTACTTCCTTCCTGGGCCTTAAACATGGTAATTCCACTGCTGTGAGGGTCAGAAAGCTTTCGGATTTCATCAAAAATATCTTGTTAATTTATGTTCCGAAGATGAACAAAGGTCTTATAGGTTTAAAATGACATGAATGTCAAACATAGTATATAGTATATTCACAGAATATGATTGCTCATCCTTAACACCCTAAAAACATCACCTTTTTTTAAAAGGTCAAGGGTTTTCAATCTTTACAGACCTTGCAATCATCCCTTATACTCTTTGCCAACCCAGAGATCCACTATATAAAAAAAGATAGATTTTCTCATAGGAAGCTTTTGGAATAACTTTCATCTATACTGTAATAATATTTAATATAAACTGCATTATATAAAACATTAAATCTAAAAGATGAAGATAATAAACCTTAAGGATACTTCAGGTTGTCTGAGGAAAGTTTTCTCCAGACACCCTGAAGTATCTTGAAAGTTAAAAAATGACTACAGTTGGATTATGACTAAGCTTGCACAGAATTCCTCAGAATACAATCACTTGCCATTCACACCCCACTGAAATATTTTGCCTATCTACAAAGCCTTCACAACTGAACTAGAGAGCAGTGCTCACAGTTTTCACTCACACTGTTTACATATTTAAACCCACTCTGAAGAATATTTGGAAGAGAGAAATTACAGCTTTAGAATAATTATGTTTTTATGTTTTTGAAATAAGTCCACCAAAGGTGCATTCATTTTATAAAACAATAAATAATACAACATATATAATCAGCATGGGAATGATTGATGAATAATCAATTGGAACTGAAGCACTTCTTTCTAAATTGTAATATTATTTCACAGTATTGCAAACTTCTATATTGGTAATTCATATTTGACCATATAGTTGTAGATGTAACACCTTCAGAATACAGCTGCTTGTCAACCTCATGCTCTTTACAAACTGTCTCAAAATTGTGTTGACTCCACTTTTACATTCCTTCCCGGACAAAAATGGTGAACCATAACATATAAATGGTCTTAGTCACCTCCAATGTGAGAGGTTATATTATCTGCATGTAGTGCTTAATAACTGCATCTGAAATGGAATGACTTGAGCTCAGGCTTTTTAGACCACAGGGTGTTCGTTACTAATCACTGGTTACATGACTACATTATGAGTACCTGAGTGTCCTCAGCGCTTCATGTTTTTAAACATGTCTGCTGTGTGTGAAAATGTGGTCAACCGTAACCTCAACCATTCCTCGACCCTTGCCAAATGCTGACTTAGTGTCTGTGATTTTTGGTAACTCTACATAGAGGAATAGTTCAAAGATGAAATTTCAGTCATTATTTACCCTCCTTTGTCGGTCAAAACATTGTTGCGCTCCATGGAAAGTTTCACAGCAAAACCTTTTCCCATGTAAAGCGTTAGTAACCATGACTGTCCGAGTTGTAATTAGGATGAAGCACCATAAAAGTACTCAAAAAAATAATAATTGGAAAAACCACTTGGAATATAACACAAACGTTTCATGAACTACGTTTACATTTTTAGTGACAACCACAGCTGAAGTTTTACTAAAAACTTACTTGTAAAATTACAGGTACAAATACAGTAATTACAGGTTTCAACTATTGCTTTATTACTGAAAGTAAAAAGCTAATAAACACAGTTTTAAAGTGCTAAAAGGATCAGAAGCAGGTCAGCTGTGTTTTATGAGCAGGATGTTATTAGTCTGAAGTGTGCAAATGCTGACAAATGTCCCATCATCACAAGCAGCACATCAGCTGACAGAAACAAAGTATCATGCCATTTTCTGCTAATGTATTCGGCGCATTTGATGTGCTTGACTGTTTCGGCATGATCGGTGTAAAACTTTTTATACTCCCTGATTATTTTATTCCTTTCAGATAAACAAACAAGCTTTTTTTTTCCCCTCCGGGCGACTGCTCTGCAGATGGTCTCGGGTGACTTGCATGCGGTCTGACCGGGCTTTCTGGCCAACGCCAGCCCTGTTTCACTGGGTGGCATGATCTTCTTTTCTCTCAAATCTCTTATGGGCTTTTTCTCATGTATATCTCTATCATTTCAGCCCCTTAATGAGGATTGGATGAGCCCATTGATGTTTTTGGGGTCTTGGGGCCCGCTGTCCGCATGCCTCTCAATGAAGTCTCCTAGCAGCAGTCATCGGCCTCTTTCTTCCCCGGGTATTGTCACCCCTGAAAGTGACTTACTTCAGGCCTAGTGTGCCTTTCTCGCTCACTGTCTTTGTCTGCCTCTCCATGTCTCTTTTTCTCTTTCTCTTCCACCACTGGCCGTTAATGCTTGAATAGCTATTAGTGGCCTCCTGCCAATGGACCTCATCCGTTCTTGACCCCCTCTCCTTTTCGCACGAACGCACGCACACACATCGCCTTATTCCATATCAAAAGGAAAACATACTTTTCCGTTTCAGCTGTTGATCTACTGAGGTGCCACAAGCCTGGATTCTTCAAAGCTTCTTTGAGGCAGGTACGCAACTTTAAGTCAGCTTTTGTGTGTGAGGCTCCACATTTGCACATTTCTTCCCAATGCCACTCATAGTGCAATAGGCCATCCTTTGCTCTGTCACATCAGTCCTCACATTCGCTCTGAAGGCTGTTCTCTCAGGCAGCTGCTGTTTAGCGGCTGTTCTGTAATGCTTTCCATTTCCATGAACTCTTTTACGGTTCTGAGTTTCCCCTCTGCTCTCTTGAATGGTGCCCAGTTCAGAAGCACAGAGAGGGGAACATTACAAAACCTCCTATGATTTAACCCACCTGTTCATTGCAAATCAGATCTTTTTTTTTTTTTTTTTTCATGATTAGCATAGTAACCCTCATGCATCACCCAACAGTGAGAATTTGTATTAAAAACTGCTCTTGTATTTTCAATGTAAGCCGTGATTATAATATACATAATCATATATATATATTTGTTTTATTATAATACTAAATGAATAAATATAGTCAATCATCTAACTGACAAGAATTACATTATTTATTTTTTTATGAGATCTCCTAGATAGCACTTATATTATGGTAAATTATAATTCATAATTTATTAATTCATATTTGTCATTTTTTCAAGTATGCCAGGGGACAACTTTCCTGACAACATAATGGGAAAAAACTGCTTAAATGAAAATACAGTAGTCCTGTCAAACGATTAATTGCATCCAAAATAAAAGTTGTTGCCTACATAATATATGTGTGTATACTGTGCATATTAATTATGTAGCCTATAAATAAATATAAACATGCATGTAGATATTTAAGATTTTTTTTTAGGTTTATATATTTATATATAACATAAAATATAAGAATATGAATATATAAATATATAAATGTAAATATATACTTTATGTGTGTGTACAGATACATTATAAATATACACAGTACACATACCTATATAAAGTAAACAAAATGTTTATTTTGGATGCGATTAATCGGTACTAAAACAGCACAGACAAACACATAAACAAACAAAATAATATCATAGAGAGGACCTCTACAAAACCTCATGACTGCATGTCAATAAGTATATAACTAAAATATTACATAACTCTAATTTTTTATGAAAAGACATGGATAGTTCAGGCTGAATGTGGTGTAGCTATCCTAACTTGATGACATTTATGAATTAATAAATGTAAAACATTTTTTACTGTAATATATTTATAAACCTTTCTTAAAAATAAGGATTAAGATGGGAACACTCGCATGTAGCCACCTTTTACCACACATTTCTGGTTATTAAATACAAATGTTAATAAAATAAAAGCTTTTCGATATAATTTATATTTACACAGAGTTTTCCTTTCTTGGATGTCATTTAGCCAGCGGCCACTAAGCAGAAAAATCTTCATGTGGGTTAACCTCATCATGACGGAGCAGTCTTTCCTGCACTCACACGCATATGTACATTCCTCATGGCATCATCTGAATGAATAAATATCCCTGCATATCATTGTGGTCATGATTACATGACCTCTCTCTACCAACCCTCCCCCTGGGGCCTGTGTAATTTGGATAAGAGACTGGGCACTAAAACTCCACAGACACAGGCGCCTCTGTGAAAACTGCCATCACCCCTTTTTCATGTGATCACAATGCACTGGAATGCATACACTAGTCACACTAGTGGCCCTCTGCTCCACCTCCAGCTGTCACCCACGTATCCCTCTGGCAGCACTCTGATCAACCGAGCCCGTGGGCCCTGCGTCATCTCCGAGCCGCAACCCAATATGCCTGGACCCACTTGATATACCCTCTGTACTCTGTAATCTGTCTTTGCAGTCACATTGCACAATGGGTTCCCAAGAGAGCTCCTCTGCTCCTCCTTCCTCTTCTCTGGGTGCTTAGGAGCGGACAGTGTGCGGAAATCGCCCCTGATTTACACACAACAGCTGCAGAGAAGAGAGGTCCTTTTGATCGGCTGGAGCAACATAGATGTAGCCCTTCCTAATTTCACCTGTTGTGGAACATGGAGCATAAGGACTACGCCACAAAAGTTGGTGCGTTCAAGAGGAGAAAGACAGTGGGAGGAATACCCATCAGCAGTTGTGCTGGTGTCACTGCGCCCAAGCAATATTTAATCAAAAAGCTGTGGATTTTGCAGAGGGATTGCATTTTTACTATTCATCTCACAGTGCAAGTATGTGCCCTGAGCCACCAGCAAGTATGGTTTAAGGATGTTTTTTATAATGGCATCGCTATTGTTGAGGAAGTATGCTTGCCACAGTACTTCCAAAACCACCATGACTTCCCTTATTGCAGGCTGAAACCTCATTGGCCGGTTTGTCAATAAAGATAGAGCTAACTGCAAGAAAGCTACTAGCTGGCAAAAGTCTCTGGCCTTACTGGAAGTGGCTGGAAGTGTTGACAAAGGCAAACTGTTCCCGTACTTAACATGAAACTACTTTACGAAAGAGTTATGCTAAAAAAGAATCACGATCACCAAATGTCATGCCCTATAAGGACAAATAAGTTGCAATTTGATGGCCTCCCATATTCCTCTTTGTCATTTATTCTTACATTAGTGACTTTACACGCAACAACAGCATAGAAAACGTAACATTTTAATGTCTGACTGTGGGATCACTTCCAACTAGCCGTTTGTGAAACAAAGAAGGAAAAGTTATTGGGTTGTAGACGGTGGTGTGGAGGAGCCACTGGGTTTCTGTGTGGCCTGCTAGTCGGGTCTTATGCAAATCCACATTCCTACATGTTCTTTTATTATGAGAAACTCTTTTATCTGTACTGAGCATGCTTGGGCTCTTTTCTTTCTCATATCCCCCCTTGTGCTGCCTTTTGCCTTCTAAACTGATTCTTTAAAAAGGATATCTCAGTGTGCTAGCTTCATTTAGGCTACTTTTCAGTATCATGCCAAAGTTGTTCGTTAGGCTAAACTGACTTGGAAGCACAAAAAGAAGACAACAAGGTGTTCTGCAGCTGCTCATCTCAGACCGGGGTGGGACAGTCCTGAGTGAGGGGCAAGGCATCTACCTCTAGGAGCCCAGGCGTCAGTTCACTCTGACCACTCTCGATATAGATGGATGCCTGCTTTGAACTGAGAGAAATGCCTTTAAGTCATGTCAGAGTGGAAGTATATACGAGATGAATGCATGATGTCGTAATTACCCGTGGGAAACTCGAGACTGTACTGTTGTGAACAATAGTGATCTAACATGCCAGAGTATATTACTCATTTAGCTTGTTCGTGAGGGGACAGGCTTGCGTAATAATCATTAAAAAACACATTTCCCATAATTCTCTCTGGCAGCACGAACCGCTAAAATACTAATAATAATAATAAGTTAGCAGGCTGGGTAACAGGAAGGGGTTATCAAAAGGGATAAGGGGGTGTGAACAACTGCCAGAAAGAGAGAGTATATGAAAGTGTAAACGTACATGACTCAATTGATTTGATAAAACTGTGAAAATGTTCTGTGATGGTAGACTAATTCACATTAATCATGAGGCAGCTTGCAAAGATCAAACTACCATCTTTCACAAAATTGTGCATGCACACATCCCTTATTTCTTTGTTTATTTTATTAATTTGCTTATGCTTTTGTCTACTGTCCTTAGCACAGCTGAACATCTTTAACCATGTCTGCATCCATTTCATGGAATTCCCTTGATTCTCCGACAAAATCAATTCAGGAAAGATGTGAAAAGGTCCAACTGGGTCTGATCAGAAGGTTTACAGCCCTGTTTATATGAGCACACAAACAATCAAACGATGTTATGATCACATTTTTCAGTTATAACTCAAAATAAAAGGGACTTTGTTCTAGTTGTCCAACATTTTGACATGTTGTTGTCATGCTCATTATTCGAATTTTAGTTTTAAAACAGACTCTTTTTTCCCACTTTTTAATTATTAAAAAATGAAAAGAAAAGGAAAAAAGGCTTGACCTACCCTACCTGTCAGAACTGGAGTGATGAGAAATAGGGGACACAAAAGGTTAGCTGGGCAGGGCATGTAGTGACCATTTGTCTTGGAGCGGCCATTAAAGCTGGAGGTCGCAGTTGGGGGGAATGGGGTCAGGTAGAATGCACTTTTGATATGGTGATACATTTTGGGAAATCCTTGCAGTGAGAGATGTGGCGAGGCTGTGGGAAGATTTGCTCTCCTTTGTGGTGAGCCTCTCAAGGCACTTGCATTGTGTCCCATGAGCCTCTGAACGGGAAATGATTCCTTTAATCATGGGATAGACCCGACATGGGCTGCATTCGGGCAGCGTGGGGGATCGGAGTCTGCAGTGAGCGCTGACCACCAAGCTTGCCCTCCCAGCAGTCCCTTCAATTCTGAAGATGGACATCCCATAGAGGGGACTGCTGTGAAAGACAACTGCATAAATGACTATTCTGTAGACAAGCTAAAGTCTAAGCAGAAAGTCAACTGCAGTCATTTTTCCTAGGTTCATATCTAATTTATCATTTGTTTCCCATGAACATGCTATTTTGTAAATTAAATTTTAGAAAAGATACTTTGGTAACCCTTTTTGTAACATTTTGTTTTAACGTGTCCTTGTTACATGTTACAGTAGATTAGATTAGATTAGATTAGATTATGGAGTATGAAACTAATCAATATTACTCACTACATAAATGTATAATTCTAGTGTAATAAGGACACCTTAAAATAAAGCGTAACCAATACTTTTTATGCAATTATTTGTTGGTTTTCTGTAGCCACTGTCACAGCAACTGGCTGTTAACATTTCTAAATAAAAGTGTTTTAACCTCTTTTGTTTGTGAAAAATTGACAAGGTTCTTTTTTTTCACAGACTGAGCTAGGAACTAGGAACATCGGGAAGCAAGGAGAAAATGAGGAAGTTATTTTCCTCTCTTCTCCTATGACAGATACAAGACTTATGTTGAAGTATATGTGTTTTCACTGAACATGGTGAGAGAGGTGAGAGTTGTTTAGGACAGATTTTGTAAAATTTTTTACAGTTTCCCAAATATTATTCAGAAAATGATTCAGAAATTACATCCTTCTCAGCCGCCGTTCCTCTTTTGGAGATAAAGCATGCTCATATAAAAAAAAAAAAAAAAAAAAAAAAAAAAAACATCATACTGTCTAATATATACAGGTCAGATGTATATACGCTTTATGGGTTTTTTTGTCATGGTAGCCATTCTGGTTGCAGCTTAGAGTGAGAGCCTATAAAAAGTCCCTTGCATGCCTGCATAGTGTCTATGACACACTGCATTTTATGACCTCTGCACTCCAATTGCTGCCATTACGGCCCCAGACAAAAGGTCCTCTCAGAAACGTACATATTTTCCCACATGCAAAATTGGAAATTGGAAACTTCCTCTCACAAGCTACAAGGCTTTGTGCTGGGCAATCATGAAAGGCCTGTCTGGTGAAGAGGTGGAGTGGGGGAGAAGCAGAGCTTTGGAAGGAGGGGGGGGGGGGGGTCATGTGTGTGCTTGGCCTAAGGAATGAAAGCAGAGACCCCTGTTTTTTGGAAGAACAGGAATGTCTTTTGAAGCAGACATAAGCACCTAGCATCTTTCAGAAGGAGAGCCCAGCTGATGAGGTGACATAGATGAGAGAAGCCATCTTGGACCAGATCTCATCTGAGCTAATTGCAAGCAGGAACAGCATACTGGAATGCTGCTGAAAGTTTTTAAATGTGTCAGAAAGTCAAAGCAATGTTTGAACCCTAACCCTAATCAACAATACTGCAGGGAATTCAACTTAATCCACAATAATTTCAACACAATCGCTAAAGTAACTAGCCTAGATTCTGAATAGAACCAAATTGGAAACCCTGGCTATGGTAGCGTTTAGTCCTTCATCCAGGATCAATGGCTGAACTGACATGGACTTTATTTTATGTCAGGGAGTGGATATCACTGTAACCAATGCTGTCAGTACAAATCCTGAGCAAAAATTACACCATTGCAAACTGGATTTGCCATCAATGAAATCCAGATTTGGAGAGGAATGCATGGTATGGCTGGAGGGGAGGAGTTATAGAGGGATGGTCAGTGAGCTAGAAGGGGGGTGGGTGGCCGGCTCTCCAGTACTCATTACCAATCTGTAAATATTTACACTTCCACATCATTACTTCCCAATCATCACATACTCGATCATGTATGAATCAGAAAGGAGTGGAGGAAATGAAAAATAAACTGTTGTCAGTGTTCTGTGACCATTCATTACTCTCTAAAACCAACACGTTCTGGTGTTATATCCGAGACACAAGGAAATCAACAAGATTCACATGCTTATAAACCAATTTTATGCCAGTTTTACCTTATGTAACTGAATCTTAATTGTTGCTACAAAGTGCAGACTACTTTTAGAAAAGATCTTTTAGCTTTAAAGCAAAGGTAAGGACCATTGACCACCTAGATCTATGTTTATAGCTTGGGGTAATTAATGAGACCAATCAAGGCTTTATGAAGGTCTACTCTACATTTACTACTACTCTATCTACTCTACATTTACCATACTAAACTAGATTTGGGATTTGGGACTGATTGCAATGAAGAAGTGCTTTTGTTACAGATGCTATACAATACAGGATAAGATGCAAGCCTATGTTAACCAAGACCTGTCCCACATGTAACGAATTCTGAATATGGGTCACCATACCTGGCTGTACGACATGTCACTTTTACTCAGTTACATCCAGTAGCACTTAGCTAGTCCAGTGATGAAATTAAAGGTACTTCCCAGACCTCTTCAGTGATCAGCCTAAACAGAGCATAGCAGAAATGTGACAAGAAATAGTTGCTTAAGTCTAAGTGGAGGCCTCTTTCCAGATCTTAACATGGAAGGACGTTTGGGAAAGGGGGCTATATAGGGGTCTGGGGCATTCCTGCATCTCTGTTAGATTTAAAGTGTCTCCGATTTCAAGGTAGTCAAATCACTGGCTTCTCAAAAGTGAAAGTCTAGAGTTTCGGGTGAATACCAGAATTCCCTTTCATTGCTCCTCTGGTGGCTACAGAGAGCCTCTGTTAAATAGCCCATAAGCCTGTAAAATGGCAGATGGGGTCTGTCAGGAAAGTCAAAGACCACCAGTAAAAATGAACATGTTGACACTGTTTGGATAAGCAGAGCCAATGAATCCTGGCTTGTTGTCTACAGCTCACAAAGTCACTTCCAGTTGGAGCAGCATTAAATAAACAAGTGGGTTTTCTTCTCAACACTCCTCAAAGTGCACCACAATAATCACATTCAGATATTTCCTCTCTCTCTCTCTCTCTCTCAAAAAAAAAAAAAAAATCAACTCCAGTATTGTTTTGTGTGTTGGTGTGTGTGTGTAGGCAGTTTATGGCTAAAATTATGTTATGTCGTAACCAACTCAGCCTTGGTTATTTTAAACACTCGAGTACTGAAACAAACGGATAATGTAATACTGTCAGACACAAATAGGTTTTAATGCAAGAAAAGGGCTACAGCTTAAAATACTATGAAATCATTTGGTCATTCATACATTTACAGCTATATGAGACTGTCTGGAAGCTTTTGAGCCAAAAAAAAAAAGGTATGTTACAGTTTAATTCAACACTGCATTCCACAATAAGGAATGCCTGAGTCCCTTCATTTGCTAATACTATTGTGAATTGCCTTCATTGTCTCCTTTTACCCCCACCTCCTTTGAAGAGACCGTGCTGTAAGTTTCCAGCACTCTTTAGTCCAGACCCAATCCACGTCACCTCAACCTGCCCGTCTATTCCAGAGCTTTGATCTATAGAGGATTTGAAGAAAAAACAGGACCTCAAGAATAGCCAAGGCTTATTGTAATCAAAGTGAGCTAAAGTACAACTAAGTATGTTTGAAATTCCAATACTGTCACTTTATAAATGTTTAAACTTGTAGCTTCCTCTCGTATCTTCTCACATGGTGAGCAGATAAAAGATCTTCGTTTGTTGTGGATACAATGAAGGCATGCAAAACGGTTAAGACATTGTGACACAAGGTTTGCACTTCAGTGGGATCCTGAAAATCTAGATGAACAGATGATAAACAGTACAATATTGTAAAGCCATTAGCTTGGGCCATAAATACCAGAGAACCTGAACTTTAAGGATTCTGGGACCTGGATTTCCTGACCATCTAAAGATCTGGACTGGCTCCCTAAACAGGTCTGACCAATCGCAGACACTGAGACTGCATTTATAATGCTGCCTTTACAGGTAACATCAAATCCTGTCTTCTAAGATGCCTTTATCTGTTGTTGAATGCAGCCTAGATGTGTTTCTTGTTGCCTAAGATATCCCCGCAATCCAATTGGTGGAAAGCATAAAAATTGAGCGGTTTTATATATTTGAAGGATCGGTTTAAAGATGCCTTGGAAGCCTGTCTCAAACTAGCTATATACACAAATTGCTGTGAAGTCATTGACTGACTGCCCAACAAAGCTGCAAATGTTTTTCGCTTCAGACGCAGCCTGGGAAAGTTCACCCTTAAATCAATCAGTGTTGAACTAGATCCCTGTTTACTAAATATAACAAAAAGCAGAAAATTCAAAAATTCAAATTCCTGTCATCGGACACTATCCTCACAACACTTACATTAGCTGAGAGACTCTTTACAGCACTGAAAACAGATATTTGCATAATAGTATTCAGATGCATTAGTTGTTTTATTACATTTTTGACCACAGATAGATGTGATATATATGTATATATATTAGGGCCGGGACTCGATTAAAAAAATTAATCTAATTAATTAGAGGCTTTGTAATTAATTAATCGAAATTAATTGCATTTTAATCGCAGATAAATATTTGACCTGAGAACAGTGAGAAGTAATTTTTTTCACATGAATTTATAGTATACCATTGAATAATGACTGAATACATAAGCTTAAGCAACAAAATATTGTTTATTTTTGTTCAACCAAGTCTAGCAGACCAGTGCAATTTTTGCCATTAAGTGTAGCAATAGCATATTTAGAAATAATTTAGAAATAGTACATTTCAGAAATTCAGGAAGCTCATAGGTGCTGGAACCTTCTGTAAAGTGTTTTTTAAGTAAAACACAATACTGTCAATTACATTCAGAATATTGGAAACACTGACTATTAGAAAACATCTCTCTGTTGCTTCAGAGGCCATAACATACTAAGTCCAACTGTCAATAACCTTGGCCAAAACAATAAAGAGTTCAACATAAACTGTTGCACCAACAAAATAATACATAGTTCAACATAAAGTGTTAAGTCCACGCTAGCTGCTATATGTTTTGCGTTGAGGTGATACTTGAGACTCGATGTGCTGCTGCGGTGATATGCGAACGCTAGTTGGTGCTTCAGTATAATCGGTCCCGCCGAAACTCATCCTGTGAGAAACGTTCCGCGGTGCAAAAATAAGTTATTAAAAATGTGGAAAAAAATTTTCTGTAATTAATTAATCTTAGTTAACGCGTTATTTTTTGTGTAATTAATTAATCTCAATTAACGCGTTAAAGTCCCGGCCCTAATATATATATATTTGGGAAGTCGTGGCCTAATGGTTAGAGCTTCGGACTCCCAATTGAAGGGTTGTGAGTTCGAGTCTCGGGTCGGCAGGAATTGTGGGTGGCGGTAGTGCATGAACAGCTCTCTCTCCACCTTCAATACCATGACTTAGGTGCCCTTGAGCAAGGCATCGAACCCCCAACTGCTCCCCGGGCGCCGCAGCATAAATGGCTGCCCACTGCTCCGGGTGTGTGCTCACAGTGTTTGTGTGTGTGTTCACTGCTCTGTGTGTGTGCATTTCGGATGGGTTAAATGCAGAGCACAAATTCTGAGTATGGGTCACCATACTTGGCTGAATGTCACTTTCATATAGACAACTCAGAGAAGTACTGAGAAGTACTGAATGATGTCTTCCTCTGTTGCAAGATGATTTATTGGATCTTCCTTTGAGGGTTTAACGCAGAAGGAATTGTTTGTATACATTGTAGACAAAAGGGTTGCAGAGAGAAAAAGAGAGACAGAGAAGAGGAAGGAAACTTTACCATGTGTTGAGGAGACAAGCTGCAGAACTGTTGAATGGGTAGGCAATGACACAAAGTTAAATAAATGCCACTCACATTTGCACAGCACAATCAAAGCCTTCTCTCACCACCACTGCATGTCTGTGTGTGTTTGTGTGCCTGTGTGTGCGTGTGTGATTTGGACCGGGCCAGATCCAGTACAACAGCTAAGCCGGCTATGTGAAAGCAGTGGGGTTATGCAGTTGAATAAGGGACAGCTGCGGCCCTGAGGCTTGTGTTGACACCATACACAGTGTGTGCATCTACCTCCTACACCCTACAGTCTCATCACATGCGAGAGGACACTCAAACTGCTTTCCAGTCTGCATTGTAATCCTATGCACTTCACGGGTGTAGGTAAAGTAAGACACAACACCTTAAAACAATAGTGCACCTTGTTGTGGCTTGCTCAGATTTAAAAAGAATTGAGCTAGATAATGACATAAAAACTTTGCAAAACTGACACTGATATAGACATTAATCAAGATAGATGCCAAACTGCAAACGGATGAAAATGAGGCTGTAAGGGATAGAACAACAGTCTTTACAGTGGCACGAACTGTATAAAGGTGCTAGATCATGCAATTTTCATACTCAGTTTTTGTTTAGTGATTTGTTTTCACTTAAAAAGGCGTTTCGTCAGCTCGATAATCTTTGTGATGTAAAACAACAGTTCAATCCATTGAACACACTTAACTTCTATCCCTCACATAGCCTTGTTTTCATTCCTGTCAAAATTTAAATATGCAACTACCCTTACTTTCAAGCTGGATTCAATCAACTGTGAACTGAACTGACCTGAATAATAAGACAATAACCTCCTGTAGAGCTGATTATTGCTATTGTTTCATAATTGATGAACTTTGCAATACTGACAGTTACTGAACTGAACTAAAATAGCATTGATATAAACTGAACTGAATAATGATTCCATTATCTTCGGTAGAGTTGAAATTCAATTTGTTTCATCGCTGATTAATTTTTATTTATGTTGAGCTGAATGCACTATATAAATAAATGTCTTAACTTGTTACATTATGTTTGCATTTGTACAGCCATTAGCATTTTACAAGATTATCTATTGCTAAATTAAGTGACTCCAGTTTTATATGCCAAGCATTCATAAGCCAACTTCTGAAAAGTAAAAACACATTGGTTCTGTAGCATGGCAATAGCAAATGTTTCAGGTGAGACTTTCTGTTTGTCAGAACAATGGACTGCAGCTAGGTTATTTAGTGACTATTCTAGTTGCAGGAGCAATGCAGACAATACACTTTAAAACCACTTTTCATTCCTACATTTAAAAACTGCAAACGCAATGTTGAAATCCACCTAGGATGGAAAGAGTTCGAGATCCAGCCTTAGTATGCCCACATGCTTCACTTTAGATTTATTGTCTGCTCTTTACTTTTACTCATTCCTCCCCCAACTCATTTGACTTCACTAACAACTTTCCCATCTCCACTAACTTCTCTTGTGGTCTTAACCTCTTTTGCTTCGACATTGATTTATAATCTCAATGACATGAAGAGCTAAGCTAAACTAAAGCCTATAATAGTGAGTGGTCTCAGCACTGTTAGTGGCTGACCTCCATGGCTGACCCCTCTGCCCCAGGTCTCTGATGCTAAAAGTTACTCTTATCACCTCCTCTCACACATTCTGACAGAGGCCTTCAAGATCCTCAGCTTCATCTCCATATATAACTGAATGATGAGTTCTTAATTAAATATCGTCCAATATAAAGTTATATCTCATTCCTAATAAATAGCCTGGATAGCTTTTTGGGCTCAAACTGCCTCAAAACGTTTTAAGACTTTTTAAGTGTTTTTATACAAACAGTCAATCTGATTAAATATATTATTTCATCCAATATTTGAGCTTTATATATATATATATATATATATATATATATATATATATATATATATATATATATATATATATATAATTCCTGTGCATTATTGTCTAGCAAGGACTGTCACACATCATGCAGATAGATAGATAGATAGATAGATAGATAGATAGATAGATAGATAGATAGATAGATAGATAGATAGATAGATAGATAGATAGATAGATAGATAGATAGATAGATGCTACTCTCTCATATGATACTGAAAGTAGAAAGCATCAGGTATGTTTTACATGTTTGATGTAAATAAATATAGTTAAAGCATTAACACAATCCATGTGTTGAAATAAAGAGCCTATGTGAGTTCAAAGCCTGGACCAGTTTTATCTGCCCTGAATCTGTAATCCAGACGAAAAGCTGTAGGGAATTTGGACCAAGATGAGTACGGCCTGTTTACAGAAAGAGGCTACTTTGTTAATTTTATGTTAAACTGTTTTATGAAATGGCCTTTTTACTTAAGGGCTTGGCTGAACGTTGTAGTTCTGTTTTAAAGCTCGAGTCAATCCTGATTTATTTGCATTGACAAATGGCCATTGATTGCTTTAATGAGAAAACTCACACACATGGGCAACAACAAAGGTAGGGCTACGTGTGGATACAGGATTGTACCAAGGGTTTAGACAGATCCCTGCGTTTGCTTAAAGAGCCCCTGTGTGGTGGTGTTAATTGTAATAAGTATGTGTAAGGAAAGAGTGTGTAAATGAATGCAGAGAGGCTTCCTGCTTTATAAATACCTGAATACTCCAGCCCTTCACAATTGTAAAACAGCAAGGATGCTTCAGCCTCCACTGTCTCAATTACACGCTCAACAATTAGCCAGTGTTTGTGGGCTTGGTGCTCTGTTTACGAAAATGAGAAAACATCCATGCATACGCAAATACCATCAGATTCTCCTATCAGCACTCCAGATGGTCTACCTCCCATTCACCCCTTCCTCAGTCTGACACCATCCCCCCAATCCGCACAACACCACCCGTTCCACCATCTTAACCCTAATGAGGCAGCTCTGTCTGGATTCAAAAGGAGACCCGTCCGGGTCATATCAAGGAGCAAATTTAAATGAACTGTTTGTGTTTCAATAGGTTGCCAACGGAATGCGAGCTTCTACATTATGAGCCCCCACAGGGTGGTCTTCTTGCTCCTTGAGATTCACTTTAGGGGTCCTGCCGGGGCGCCATGGCAGTGGGGGTTGGATGGGTGTAGAAGTTGGAAGTTTAGGGTGAACTCTAAAGCTATTGTGCTGGCTATTTCCTCCTTGAACTGCATTTTATATTGGAATTGAAATGGAAATGGAAATATTGGAATCTTCCAAATGTAAGTTTAGCAAGGGCAAAGAAGACATTGTAAATTTATAATTTCCACACAGAGCTTGGGAAAGCTACAGGAGGTGATCACCTTAGAGATTACCTTTGTGACAAATGAAGAAACATCTGTGTATGAGTGTCTCTTCAACTGTATGTACAGTACATTCGCCTCTGTGGACTTTCAGAAACAGTTTACACACTGGTTTACAGATTTACAGTACACATGTTTGTTTGTATGCATTCTTTAATATTTGTGAAATGATCAAGTTATATTTAAATTGATTTCTATTTATTTCTCTCTTTAGGGAAAATAAAACGGGTGTCACACACCTGGACTCATTAAGTGTGTTTTTGCCCGTGACCCAGTTTGTGTCTTCGGTGTTTAGTTTGATTAGTTCCCAGGTGTGTCTATTATCTTCCTCATGTGTTCCATGTCCCTGTTAATTTAGTTATTCCATCCACCTGTGTTTCCCCATTATCCTTTGTACTTAAGCCTTGTCCTTTCAGTTCTGTTTTGTCGGGTCTTCACTTGCTACTTACGTGTGTCTACCTCTGTGCTCCATGTTGGATATCCCCTATGTTGGATATATTAAAAGCCTTATTCCGTTTATCCTCGACTCCGTATTCCTTCAGGCAGCGTAAAACCGTGACAGAAGACCCGACCTCAAAAGAGAAAGTAGAAAACTGCGTCTTTCCCTCCGTTTTGCTTTCGTTTTTTCTCAGTCTTTTTGTTTTGTAGTGTTTCTATGGATCCCCTCTATCGTCCCGAATTCCTCATCCTTCTGCTGAAGCAGGAAGGACGTTCTCTCGAGGACCATACCAGACAGTTTATTCTATTAGCTAATGTCACCAGCTACCCGGACAACGCGCTCTGCACCTTCTACAACACCAGCCTGAACTCCAAATGCAGAGCGTTGTCGTCCGAAGATGGTCCTCGAGAGGATTTCGCCGCATTCGTGGAGTGGACTCTGGCGAGAAATGGCTCATCTTTCACCATCTGCCCCATAGAGGACCTCGCCAGCCCCACTCCCGACCCAGAGACCAGCCAGCCACCATCACGCCGCACGGAGCCAGAGCCCACCGCAGCCGCAGAGCCCGAGCCATCCACTGACAGAGAACAGGATCTCGAGAGCGCGACTGACCAGGTGTGTGAGCCGGCCACACCGTGCATCGTGGGAGTCCTCGTGGAGATCGAGGGCATGGAGGAAAGCCCTGCCCACACTCCTGCGACTGAGGGTGAGCTGTATGCAGTCTCTGAAGATCATATGGAGCAAGTTCTGGATCTGATGGACTGGTCTATGGAGGTAATCCCTAATTTTCCTGTTTCCCCGCTGGTTCCGTCCAGCCCTGATTCCCCTGTATACCCTCTCAGTCTCCCACTCCTACCTCCTCCAGTCATTTCCTCTGCTCCATTTCCGCTGGTTCCATCCAGCCATGAATTTTCTGTTTCTCCGCTGGTTCCGCCCAGCCCTGAGTTTTCTGTTTCTCCGCTGGTTCCGCCCAGCCCTGAGTTTTCTGTTTCTCCGCTGGTTCCGCCCAGCTCTGAATCTTCTGTGTCTCCGCTGGTTCCGCCCAGCCCTGAGTTTTCTGTTTCTCCGCTGGTTCCGCCCAGCCCTGAGTCTCCTGTGTCTCCGCTGGTTCCGCCCAGCCCTGAATCTTCTGTGTGTCCGCTGGTTCCGCCCAGCCCTGAGTCTCCTGTGTCTCCGCTGGTTCCGCCCAGCCCTGAATCTTGTCTCTCCGCTGGTTCCGCCCAGCCCTGAATCTTCGGTATCTTCTGTATTCCCTCCCAGCCTCCCTCTCCCACCTCCTCCCAAACCTGCTGGTCCCTCTGCTCCACTTTCGCTGGTTCTGTCCAGCCCTGATCCTCCTGTCCTTCCTCCCATCCTTCTCCTCTCTCCTCCTCCTAGACCAGCCAGTTCCTCGCCATCCCTGCTGGTGCCAGTCAGTCCCGCAGCTCACCCTCAGTCCGCGCCATCGGGGCGCGGTGGTTCGCCGCTGGACTGCCAGTCTCCAGCTCCGCCTTGGCGTGTTAAGGCCCTGTCTCCGCCTCCAGCCTCCGAGCCCTGGACTCCTCCTCGGTCCTTCGACCCAGCGGCTCCGCCTTGGCTCTTAGCTCCCTCGTCTCCACCGTGGCCTGTCATCCCACCTGCTCCACCGGGCTCCCTCGTCCCTCCGGCTCCACCTTGGTCAGTCGTCGACCATCCGCCGCCTCGGGACTCCACTCCTCTGGTTCCACCTCGTCACTCCATCCCTCCGGCTCTGTCAGGCTCCTCCTTCCCTCCGGTTCCACCTCCATCCTCGGTCACTCCGGCTCCACAGCGGTCTGCCGAGACCCCGCCTCCACCTTGGTCGCCTGAGCCTTCAGCTCCACCTAGGCCCTCCGGATCCTCGTCGTCACCCTGGCTCTGCGGCTGTGCTGCTCCATCTTGGGCTCCTCACCCACCGGTGCAGTCTCCGCCTGTCGGCCCCCTGGTGTCGTCGACCCTTCCTTCACCATGGCTCCTCCCGCCGTCGACTCCACCTTGGATCTCAGTCCTGGCTGGTCTCTGGTGGACCATCTGGCTCCTCCTGCTCCTGTCTCCTCCCTGGCTCCTTCCTCCGTCTCCTCCCTGGCTCCTCCTTCTGTGGTCCCTGTCTGCTGGCCCCCTCCTGGGAGTCCGTCCTCCACCGGAACCTCCTCCCAAGTTCCCACCCACGCCTCCCCCTGTTGTTTCTACGGTGCGAGGACACACCTACCGGGAGGGGGGAGTACTGTCACACACCTGGACTCATTTAGTGTGTTTTTGCCCGTGACCCAGTTTGTGTCTTCGGTGTTTAGTTTGATTAGTTCCCAGGTGTGTCTATTATCTTCCTCATGTGTTCCATGTCCCTGTTAATTTAGTTATTCCATCCACCTGTGTTTCCCCATTATCCTTTGTACTTAAGCCTTGTCATTTCAGTTCTGTTTTGTCGGGTCTTCACTTGCTACTTACGTGTGTCTACCTCTGTGCTCCATGTTGGATATCCCCTATGTTGGATATATTAAAAGCCTTATTCCGTTTATCCTCGACTCCGTATTCCTTCAGGCAGCGTAAAACCGTGACAACGGGTAGATGCGACAACACAAATGTGGGACATGCATAATTTTTGAAAACATTATATAAATCACTTTCACACTATAAATTAACAAGCAGAGAATGGATTATTTCACGCTTTAATTAAAATGAACAAAAAGTAAATAAATGGAAAAAAAAAAAAAGAATATATTTGGGGTTTTGGAACATTTATACATAAAGTATAAGGACATTTCAAACACAATATTTGCATCGTAAAAAGTTTCCAACACTCGTGTAAAAATAAAAAAATTAAAAAAGTTGTTGTTGATACAAAAACTTGGTAACTTGGTAAATTATGCATAATGAAATATATCTAAACCTAATCATAACCCTAACCCTAATATTATATGCATTCATTAATATTACTTAATACTTAAATATATAATTGCACTGTTACAATGATATCTTAAAATAAAGTGTAAACAAATCTTAATAAAACATCTTTTTGCCTAAAGTTGCAGAAATAACTGTTTGTGAACATTTTTAATTAATTGGCTAAGAAGTACGTTGAGTGATCCTTTTAGTTGAGACTGGTTTGAATATTTCTTAGCGTAATGCAAAGCTTGCTAATATAATAATCTGCAGCACATCACACACACACTTATACATAAATGGACAATCTGTCCTCAGTAATCTGTTTAAAGCATTTGAATAACTGAAGCGGAAGTATGAGGGCTGTATGATGAAACCTGTAATCTCCCAGGAAGTAACGCTGGCAAATAAGAGCATTTGCATGTCTGATCTGAGATTCCTCAAATGTGTTTCCAACTGCTGAATGAAGCATTTCAAACTGTTGTAAATGAAAAAAAAAATAATAATAATAATTAAACATTTAAGAGGAGAAAATGGCTTAATGCAAATACACATGTACCTTAGATTTTTTACACACATGCTCACCAAAAATTTAGTTTAATTCTACATTTGTGATGATTCTACAATGATGCAACATGCGTAGTTTAATATTATTTTGCGCTAAATGTTCGTCAAAGCGTCATATACTGTATATGCCATTAGCAAATCACTCGAATTGTTGGTCAAAGTTTTTGAAAGTAGATAATATATCTCTACTAAGGAGCTGCTGATTGTGGTGCATTATTATTTTTGGACAGGTTAGACTCACTTGACATCAAGATCCCAGACTCGCACAGTGCTATTGTCTAACCATCCTTGCTTGTAGGAAACGTGAAGTCCCTGATAAAGCCACCCACTTGGCTGATGCTTTTCACACAGCATCTCTCAGCTCTCCTCAGGTTTTGTGCACTGATCCAGGGCTCCCACTCTAAGGGGCCCAGGCACAGAGCCATTCATCACTAATGAACAGAAGAAATCAGCCTCGTTAGTTATAGCAGGGCGGAAATGCTTAAAAATACAGTTTACAGTTTTCCTCCATCTTGTTTGTGAACAATAACAAAAGGACACTTCATTCCGATGGCACTGATATGTTCATTGACATAAATACTTACTTTTAAGAGATGAACTAAAGATTTCTGAAGATTTCTTGATTAGCTGGATCAGGTGTGTTTTATTAGGGTTGGAGCTAGACTGTGCAGAGCTGTGGCCCTCCAGGAATTGAGTTTGAGACCAATGGAGTGGGGAATAGAGAGGAAGAGGAAGAGTGGGAGGTTGAGAGAGAGGATGGAGAGGAGGAGGAGAAAGAGGAAGATGAGGAAAATAAGGAGGAGGAGGAGAACAACAACATGGAAGAGAAAGAGGAAGGGCAAAGGCAAGAATCAGATATTTTAGTTGATGCGTGCCAGGGTTGGATCAAGCATGCAAGAGGATTTAACCCCTGTTGCGTGGCCAGGGCCTATATCTGTGATTATTTTAGTTGTTGTTTGCTGTTTTGTAGTGTACTCTACAGTATTAAGGAGTAAAACACTTGGGAAGTACACATATTACTGGTTTTTGCATTGTCTTGAATTTGTCTCATCAGTGAGTAAAACAGTGTTTTAGTGTGTGTGTGTGTGTGTGTGTGTGTGTGTGTGTTTGTCATGTCTGAGACCAAATTTTGTGTTTTAGAAAGATTGGGTTGTTTTGAGCGGAGAGCTTCATTTTGACCTGAAAAAAGGAAGTTTGGGAAATTGAGTTAAAAGTTATGGATTTGTGTTTAGAGTTTGAAAAAGAAGGCATAATTTCAAGGAACGTGTTTAATTAAGCAATCGATAAAATCTGTAATCCTAATTGTTCCAATATCTTAGGTAACCTTTAGACAAAACAGAGAGGGATGACGGAGGACATACAACCTCTAACTTGATGGAAGTCACTAAATACTGATTAAAATAAAGATTTAATAGAACATTAATGACAAAAATACCCATCTGTTATATTATGAAAACTAATGAATACAAGTCATGTTTATGTCCTAAATTTGAATATCATTGCAGATCCTTTCTCTTCTCAGTTTCTTTTCTGTCCACCTGAGTGGCAAAAATCCAATAAATAAATAAAATATTAAATAAAATACAAATTATATATATATAATTTGTACATCTTATTTGTTTGTTTTTTTTTTTTTTTTTTTCTCTTTGTGCTTGTGAGGCAGGTTGGTGGGTAAGATGGCTAACATTTACATTATATATTGTGCATTTTTTAAAACACGTTTCCCATGCAACTCTGCACACCTAATAAGCATAACATTGTAATTAGCATAAAGGTGAAAACAGAGCGAAAGCATCACAGAGAAACATGGAGAAAGCATCTCACCACATGCAGCACATTAGGAAATGACATGCAGGTGTTTTATAAACCACAAGTAAAAACAACTACTACAACAGGAATGCTGAAAACATGGCTAATTAGACTTCATAAAGGTACAACGTGGGTGATGCAGCAGTCGTCATGCTGTTCCTCAGAGGTGGGCTACCGGCGCTGTGATAGTTGCTAATAGATACACAATAACAACCGATGCATTCCCTCCTCCACCTACTGCCCCAAACTACAACACAAGCGGTACCAATAAACTTCCCTTGAGTCCAGAAGAAACGTACCAATATGATTCATCATACCTGAAACCATGTGATTAATCTCAGGTGAGATTATGCATATAATGCATTATAACAGTCACATCACCTGTAAAGGAAAAAAGAAAAAAAGAAAAGAAAACCTTAGAGAGTACAAAAATGAGATGGATTATACTAAATAAAAACTACAAGCAATCTATGAATTCCTCATTGCATAGAAACACTTTGCATTTATTAAAAGTATTTGGTTGAACATTAATTTGTCTAGTAACAGTTTCTTATATCTTGCCGTGCATCTTAACACAGAGATAATGACTCAGGAACATAAGTCCGGATGTCAAAGCAACAGCAGATGCTGTAAATTGGCAGGCAGCCCGGTGTCTAGCATAAGGTGATAAAACAAATTGTTTCAAGCAAAACTTAATTTTGGATCATCCATTTATTCTTTTAAAGGACACGAGAGTTAAGTAATGGTCTTTTAAAAAGATTGTTCATCGTTCAACTTTGTAGCTGAAGCTTGCTTTGATGAATGAAGGGACCTGTGCATATAAACAGTGTTTATTTAAGGTTTGCTGTGTAATTACTAACTTCTGTTGTACATGGATTTTATTTACTGGCTCTCTGTCCTGCATTTCAGTGCAAATAGCTTTAGTTCACCCACAAAATAGAATTGGTGCCCGTTTTGTCATTCTCATGCTATTCCAACTTTAATCAATTAATAATTAACAATCATAGGCATTCAGGTATAAAATGAGTTTCCGGCACACATAACTTGTGCTATGTTTAACTTAGGCCATGTGTAAAAACACTGAAACACAACTGCATTACACAAGCATTCTGACAAAACAATCCTCTTAGTTTCACTGAACATTAAATGAATTTAAATAATAGGATGAGTTTATGTTATTTAATAAATAGCAATCTTTAACTATGGTAAATGCCATCACAATAATTAAACACATTTCCATATTTCTCATTTTAATAATAAGATGAAGGATCAGCTCTATTCATTCATTCATTCATGCGTTGAACAATAGCTTAAAATATCTGCAATTTATTTGTATATTATTTGTTGTAGGAGCTCTTCTAAATATCTATATAATAGTTAAATGTAAATATTAAATAGTAAATTGTAAATGTAAGAACATGTTTGTTTAAAGTCAGATTATATTATATCAATTTAAAAACTATATTTATCATATAATGATAACTATATTTATCATATTACTCCAGCCTTCAGTGTCACATGTAACATCAGTCTATCACATGATCATTTAGAAATCATTCTTATATTCTGATTTTATTATGAGTGTTGGAAACAGTTCTGCTGTCTAATATATTTGATGAATAAAAAGTTAAAAAGAACTGCATTATTAAAAAAAAAAATCTAATAATATATATTATAATAATATATATTTTTCTTTAATATCACTTTTTATCAATTTAACACATCCTTGCTGAATAAAAGTATTGATTATATAAAAAAAGAAAGAAAAAAAATTACTGACCCCAAATTACTGACCAGTAGGGTATATTGTTATTACAAAATATTTATATTTTTTTACGTGCAGCTTTATTTTTTTTACTAAATTTCTCTTGTTCCACCCAAGAAAGAAAGTTGTACAGTTTGGAACAACATAAGGATAAGTGAATTCATTTTTCAGTGATTTTTTTTTTTTTTTTTCATGGTAACTGAATTACAAGCAGTGCAGAATGAGCTTCGGATATTAAACGAGTTAGCAGGTGAAGATAAAAGGGGAGGAAAAAGCAGCTCAGTCTTGAAACAAACCTACTGTGGAGGCCAGCCACAAAAAAAACTGCATCGACCACATGTAACAAGCAGAAATTTACGGTCATTTAACTGCTCTTTCCTGTGAGGGCTGCTGGAGGCAGCAGGAAGAGGCTTGCAGCCTGTGAGGCAGTCAACTGTGTGTTTTCTCTCGAATGTCACTCTGCAACACAAAGCAGATGAGTCCAGAGAGGGCAGAGAAAAACAGCGATAGATCAGGGGAAGAGGAAAGTTTGTCTATGTGGGTGTGCATGAATGTGGTCGCCCTTTAGTTAAAAGTTCTCAGAGGTAACTGCTGCATGCGCTCACTGTGTGGTCATCTAACCAAGCTGTGATTGGCCAACAGCTAGCCAATAGGAAGGCTGCACTTCAGAACCATTCATGAAAAACTGAGCAGATCTAAGTTAGAGTAGCTGAACAAACAGGATGTGCAATGTATGTGAAGGCTATCACACCCCATCATGCCTTCCTTCATTCAGCTCTACAGTACATCTTAGACTTCCTACTATTTGCTGCTGCACTTCTGCTTAATTCATTTATTTTTATGTATATTTTTCACACTTCAACCATACAAGGGCAGACGAGTTTCTCTCTTCCTCTTTTTAGAAAATTATTTTTTATCTTTCACACCGTTTTTTTTTTCTTCCTGCAGATTGAAATCATCTGTTTGCAGTTCCCCATTTGTTTAAACTTCACTCTTCTTTAATGTGTGCGACAGATTCTTCTTTTTTCTTTAACACGGATAAATCCCTTCTCAACCCTTTTTCTTTGCTAAGAAATATCCTTAAAAATCGTTCATTAACATTCTTAATTAATACTTAATATGGTGTTTCTAGTCTAAAATGACTGGCCTTTTAAAAAGTGCTTGGAAATCTCACATTATGCAATACTGCCATCAAATCTTGCTCAGTCTGTTTGTCAACTTCTTTCTTGTTAAAAGCAGAGGTGTTGTATTTCTCTTTGAGTCTGTTTGGTCATAGGCCCAGTTGTTCTGAGCTTATGCATTATTTGTAGATCGTTTAACTTAAAAACTGAGGTGAAATAAGCACTGATCAATGAGGTCTACGAACAGTCAGTTTCGAAATGAAAAGCAAACTTGTGATAACTGAAAGAAAACCAGTTGTTAAAAATATATAAATCCATAATTGGTAATAATGTAGCATAACTCTAAATTTATCAGCGCATTTTTGGGTTTCTGGGAACACTAAATAAAAAGGAGGAAGTTGTTATACCCTGTGTAAGCAAAGTCAGCCAGTTTTAGTACAATGTGATAACACTGAAAAAAATAAATACTGTTCGAGTCAATATGACTAGACATGGAAGCTACGAAGAATTTGTATATGGTGTGATTTGAACATGTGAGAAATTCATGCCTAATGCATATTTTCCCTAGCATTAGCTGACAAACTGTCATATTGAATCTGTTATTTTTAGTGTTTTGACGAAAACAAAACTTTCCACCCACGCCAGCGACAAGAGGCAAAGAAATGTGTTGCTACTAGTCTAGTGTTTCCCCGGAATCCTGCCATTATCCCTGGACAATAATCATTTCAGTCATGCAGTTTAACACAATTGCGTCTTATGGTTTGCCTGGAGCAGTTTCTTAGGAAAGATTCATTCCAATATTTCTTTAGAAAAAATTCTATGGAAATCAATGACGTCTTTTTTTCATGGATAAACCTGTCTGGGGTACATTCCATGTGAAAACTGCAGAGTCTCCGTGAAGGACATATGCTTCTTAAGTTCTCAGTGTTTGAACATGCACCAGTATGAACAATGAGGTGAAGGCGTTATTCAGTTCTACTTATATCTAGAAACATATCTTGGATAATGTAACATTCCTATCCGGTATAGCAACTCATTGCCCTGATTGCAATTTTGCCATTGTCTTTGTAATTCTCACGACTGTTTATACATCTCATTTGTGAGCTCTTCATTGTTTAGTATTTTATTTTTATTAGCTCCTTTTATTCAGTTCCTCCCCTGGAAATCCTGGAGACGTGTGGTGGATAAGTAGCAGGATTTTTTTTTTTTTTTTTTTTTTTTTTTTTTTTGGAGACCCATGTTGTGCATGCATAAAAATGTTCACTCATAAAAAACAGTTGGAGGTCTCAGCAGGCAGTTTCCTGAAGATAAGATATTTAGTGTTAGGGATGTGGCTATATTACTGTGACATATATGACTATGTGACTATGCATGTTATTATCTCACTTGCTCCTGAAGAACTGAAGCAAATTGCAATCTATGGCTTAGCACATTCATTTTTTTTTTTTTTATGTTGCTTAAACTGAGCAAAAACTATAGTAATCATTTATTATTATCATCATTATTCGGTCTATATAAAACAGTCATTGACTGACTGCCAGGCTTCACATTTCAGACACAGCCGTATTAAGAGACTTTCCCACAGAAGCAGATTTTGTAATTGGATCACTGTTCAAGAGTTCCATCACATACTAGTTTCCAGTTATTTGACCAAAACAGATGGTGCAGATGAACCCTTACCAACATCCAAGTGGTTAAAACACTTTTTTTTTTTTCAGAGCAAGAAATCAGTTGTTCTAAAGGGATGTCGTCTTTGCCTGAGGTTCCAGTGGTCGTTAGTTGGTCTGGATGGTGAAACATGGTTGTCATTCACCTGTCAGACTGAGTCACTGCTCAGCAGCGCTGATGGCAGGAACGAGGTAGACGTCTGAGGGAGTGGGGTGGGCACTTAAGGGGGAACAGGGGTCACATTTGCCATCAGGATCGGACACAGTCTTGCATACTGAATTGACCTCTGCTGGGGGAGCAGTTGCAACGTGCTCCTCGATCCGTAAATTTTGGACCCTTGTCTATTGTTTCCAAACTAGGTCAAGGGCCTGTGCTATCAAAATCAATTTGAGCTGCAGATTGATTGAAAAAGGAGGGGTAGAGTGGTTAAAAACAAGGCTAAGCAAATAGCCTGAAAATCCCAAGGTGCTATAGTTAATCTGTATCTAGGGATGCAATTAGTGATGGTGGGCATATGGACCTTAACATTAAGAAACTGTATGGCAACCCCTGGGAAACAAAATAGACTCGCCGCTGAATTGTATGGAAAATGGAGACCATTGTGTTAATGCTCTCAAATGAAAAATCAGGAAACAAAAGGTGATCGCTAACATGATGCATTTACATACATATGTTTAGACACACATTGAGAAAAGTACCCAAACATGTAAACGACATGCCAGCTCTAAAACAGACATAACCCTATGCACAGCTTCAAAGACCCTATATAACGCATTGTTTTCTGAACAAAGTAAAATGGGTTGTATTTAATTCCAATAGACAAGGTTATATTTTTTTGTATTTCTTTAAATGTGAGACAAACATTTTATTTTATTTTATTTTATTTTCTCAATCTACATCAGAATCTGATGCTGAGCTTGGTTTATTAATTTAATTTAATTTAATTTAATTTAATTTAATTTAATTTAATTTAATTTAATTTAATTTACTAATTGAGCTTTTCTTTTATTTAATTTTATCACAGCAATCTGACGTAGAGCTTGGTTTATTGGGTTGTATTTGATTTCAGTGGATGATATTATTTTTTGTACTTCTTTAAATTTGAGAAAATGTATTTAAAATGTCATTTAAATTCATTTTAATCTTTTTTTTATTTTGTTTTGTCACAGCACATGGCATAGAGCTTGGCAGTCCACAAATATTGGGTTCTATTTAATTTAATTGGATAAAATTTTTTATTATATATTTATTTATATTTTGTTTGTTTGTTTGTTTGTTGTTTTCACATTTATATGAAATAGAGCTCAGCGGTCCATAAATTTGTGTACTGAGTGATTGATTGTTTTGCTGAGAATCATAATATTTACTTACTGAGCAAAAAAGATTCTGGCAATGATAAGAGGTGACAGTAAAAGTATATGCAACTCAAAAAGAGTAACTTTTTTTCCCTTCAAATAACATGATGACCATAAACGTACAACAGACCCAAAGCCCAGCCTACCCATAACCCCCATTTTCTAATCTGCTCCTAATCTTGAACTGAGATAATCAAAGAATAAAACCGTATGTGTTTGCTTTTGTTTTAGCAAACACATAATCTCTCTAAACCTTGTCCATTCAATACCCCACTTTACCTCATGATCCCAGATTAGTGTGACTATAGGAGGCGCGTCCTGCAGGATATTAAGGAGTTAATTGATAGACGTGTGATAATCAATAAGTCTGGCATCTGTGTATTGGGATTAGTTTTAGAGGACCAAATGTAATGATATGGATTGGGATGAGCCAGTAAGCAATGAGCACATATTTCTAATTAAATCATCAATGTGGCTGAAAGCCATAGAGCCTGTAGTAAAATACTTAAACCTCCCTCAGCGAACACTTTAATGCGCTTTAATTGATTCCTGCCAATAATATAATTAATTAAGACAAGGCCTTCTCTACAAGAAGAAGGAAAAAAATGCCTCTGGGTTCAGCGAAATCTACTTGCTTATTAAAAACATGAGTGACTTAAAGGTCCCGTTTTTCGTGCTTTTTTTGAAGCTTTGATTGTGTTTACAGTGTGCAATATAACATGTGTTCATGTTTCACATGTAAAAAAAGCAGTATTTTTTACACAATTCACCTATCTGTATACCGCTGTTTTCACTGTCATAAAAACGGGCTGATGACTTCCTTGTTCTATAAAGTCCCTCCTTCAGAAATACGTAACGAGTTCTGATTGGGCCAGCGGTTACTGTGTTGTGATTCGACAGCAACTTCTCCTGGAAACGCGATTGGGCTAGTTTTGTACTAGTTTTGAGAAGCAAGTGGGCAGGATTTGTTTTGAAAACCTGGCAATGCTGATCTGAATGCATGAGCTGGAGATGTACTTCTAATCACAGGAGCGTTTTTACTGACGAGATGTGCATGAAAATCACATTCGATTTTTTTGCACAGCCCTTACATCTAGTTAACAAAGCTAAACAGCGTTGCCCTTTGTGTAATAAGTTACAGAAACTGTTAAACGCACAAACTTAAATAATAAAATACACTTACCGGTTGTGGTCCATAAACAACGCCTTCTCCAGACAAAGAGGGAACTGCTCCATCTTTCAAGAATAATCTTTGTGCGAATCCGGCATTAAACTGATTGAGATTGAGGAAGCTGTCCTCAGCTAAATGTGCTGCACATAGTTTTACATGTGGATCATAATTTTCAGGAACCGAGTTAAACATAAATTGTAACCATTAATCTCCAAGTACAGCGTCCCTGGGAAGACCAAACAAAGGTGATTGGACTCCGAGATGAAAATAACAGTGTTTCGACGACAAGGCGAAAAACACAAACGCAGCACTTCCTCCATCGGAGCGCAACAAGACCACGCCCCCTTTTTGTGTATTCATGTGGGTGGAGGTTAGTCAAAAAACTGTTTTAGTGATGTCATTACTGCAGGAACTAGAGGGATGTAGTCCAAACGGGTCGTTCATTAAAGGCAAATTCTGTTTAATAAAATATCTCACTTGGCATTGAACTTTGAACTTTAGATACAGATATTAGACTTACAGATATTATTTATACTCTAACAACAACATTACACACTAACTAAAGTTTAAAACATGGGATCACGAGGAACGGGACCTTTAAGTGAGTATTGTTTTATTATTACAGCTTACAGTTTCACATTGATTAGTGCTGCGTATGTTTATTATCTCTACTATGCAAGGATGTAAAGGAAAGTAAAGGATGTGCACTGCCTTTGTATTGTAACTAAGACTCCACCAAAGTATGAAACCCAGTGCTAAAAGTATTGTTATAGTCCCTCATATCTAACACAGCAGAAACAATGAGCTGACTCGGGCTCTATTTCTGGAAGAGCATATTTTTATTACACACATCATAATCTAAATATATTATTCTTTGTTCTTTGTTGTTGCAGTGGCATGCTGTGTTATATCAGTCAGTTTTCAGTAGTGTGTAAATCATTACAAATTCTCAAAGCACAGAATTGTTCCCCAGTACCATTGTTGAACTGTTTAAAAATAATCTAGGATCTTAAATATGTGCTATGGGGGGGAAGGAAAAAATAGACTGTTAAAAGTTAAATTATCTTAACAATGGAAGTTGGATTATGGTGCAACTAAAACAGACTTTGCAAGACTGACAGGAGTAGTGTGTAAACACTTTAGATAACCCGGTGTTGATAAATGCGAATAGATCAGCTGATGCTAAACTTATAATATGTCTCTGTAAAATAAGAAAGGCTGGGGTAAGAGGAAGACAAGACATTATTACTGTCCAAAGAGCATGAAACAGTATCTCGTCCCCTCCCTTCCTTTTTTTGTATGACACGTCGGCTCTTTCTGAAGTTGGTGCTTGCACAACAGATGATATTGAGGTGGCCATCTGTATTAATCATAAATGTATGGAGGAAGTCATAAGACAAGATCTTTCACCTTCCTTTAATTGTCAGCTTGGTATTGTTGGAACATTTGGACATTAACAAACAAGTCCAAGCCCAAATTAATTCTGATTCTTATGTAAGAACACAACATTACATCACTATTAAGACACATGACTTTATTCTTGCTTGCCTGTGCACAAAATTGTGAAGGTAACCCTCTCAACAAAGAAGTTTATCCAAGTGTGCTATTAGTATACTTCTTTCAAACTAAAACTAGGAAAGTATGCTTTTAGTTTACTTTTTATGTACTTCTCAGAAATGGGCTTTATCCACATAAATATACTTAAAATGACATTTAAGTACACTTGACTTATACTTAGACAAAAAGTCTAATTATATCTGAGCTATACTTGTGCTCCTAGAATCTGTTTTAATTATTATAAGGTAGAGGGCGCTAGTACACATTTTCTGCACAGAAAAACACAAGTGAAGAAGAAAAAAGAAACAACAGATTAAGGTTGTTTAAGGTTATTTAAAAACCCAAAAATGAATGTCCTTTTATTATTATTATTGTTATTATATTCCTCAATAGTTCGATATAATACACTAGAACAGGTACATTTATAATAACTACTACAAAAATGCTCTAATTTACATAACTAGGTAGGAAACAGAACAGGAACTCGACTTGGTTAATCAATTTTGTGAATCTATCCATTGAAACTAATATTTCTAATGACCTAATTCACTAGATGTATCAGAAGACAGAGTAAACCATTTAGACAAGAGTTTAATTATCCCATCAGCTCAGATGTTAAAATCAGCTATTTTAGCGTTTAGTCACGCTACACTACGTTGGATCGTTAGATAAAGTAACTTGTTAATGGTAAAGCTACAGTATTGTGAACTAGCATTACTTTTATTGTCTTCCTAGAACGTAATTTTAATTAAACAAGAGGATGGTTTCTGCTGTCCTGTGTTTCAATGGGTGTCTTAAAGGTGTGTTTGATAATGATTGAGTGTGGCTCAGCTAGTTTAGACTAGTTTATGCTGCCCTGCCATTACTATAAGTTCTCATGAAGTTATTCTAGTTTGATGGAGGCCTTTGTAAGTTGTGCCCTTGTGGCTAAAGAGATGTAGACTTTTGAATCACTCCCTGCTGAGAGTATGGTGCCATCATTAACGTTGGCCAGTCCATTGAAGACAACGGTCTGAGGGGGTCTCTAAAAAGGGCAGGCATTGTTCGCCCTGGGTGGGGTGTGGGCAAGAGGAATGTGGGCCGAACGTGAGCCATGCAAGGCCTGAGAGAGAGACACCATTGTCCCCAAAGCCACCCCCAAACCCAGAGAAGAGCGAGGGAGGCAAGGGGTCAACTCTCACCAGCCGCATGGCCTTGTGGAAGAACGCCGCTCCGCACAGGATTTCGGGGCTTGAACAATTCATGTAGAGTTCAAACTCATTTAGAGTTTCCAAAACATTGCTCGATTCTTTTCTCGTTGCGATTCAGTCCTTTAAATGACACACTCAAGAATCTGCAGCATTTACTTTTAGTGGCATCAAATGATAAATAAGGACACAAAGACACTTAACAAAAGGGTTTAATGGTTCATTTTATCCTCAGCGTCACTAGATTGGACACTAAAGCCAATGAGAAACAATGACACAGCTGGGTGTTGTTCTTCAGACCGCCGAGTGTGTTTTAATGATAAAAAGATTGTGTTGGGAGGACAAAGTTTGTTAAGAAAACATCCTTTTAGATAGCGCCTGAGAAAAACTGGTAAAGCAACTCAGCAGCGATCTCGCCGTACCCCAAATATTTGCTCTCATAAACATACTGAGGACTTCCGTACGTTACAGTCCAGTCCCGCCGAGCAGCTCATCTCTTATCAGCTCTACATCTTTATCTTGGCATCCTTGTTTATTTTCTTTTTGGCATCAGTGCCTGTGTGTGTGCTCGTGGAAGTGAAGCTAGCCGAAATGTAGAAGCCCCTGGAGGTGAGCCAACTGGGAAGAAGAGGAGGGGGAGAAAACAAAGAAGTGCTTCCCTTCTCTTTTATCATCCTCTAGTGGGAAAATATGTGATAAAGAGAGCTGCTAGTTCAGAGGCACCCGGACTATAAACACAGCTCACAGGGACAAAGACAGAGCAGGTCAGGGGCCACATAGCACCGGGCCAGTGGAAAAAAAAAAAGCGCCAAGGAACTCTCAACAATGGCCAGGGAACAAGCTCCTCTGAGGGCAGGGAGAAGAGAAGAACAGGGAGCACGTTTCTGACAAGTGTTCACTTCACATTCTTCCGCTTTCCCAAGCCGCCCCTCTCCCCTACAGTCTCTTCCTCTGTGTCTCATATCACACTCAGACCATATGGCAGTGCAATTATCACACTAGAGTAAGAGATTGGTCGTGCACTCACTTGTCGTTTAGTTTATTTCGCTCAAGCTGAGCAAGGAGTGGCACAGGGAATGCTAAAACCGAGTCTTTGCTGATAATTTGCAAGAAGGTGCAAAGTATGTAAGGAATGAGAACAGACCACTGAATTATTGAAATTAATGTACACCCTCAGGGAGTAAATGCAGCCAGGTCGCAACTCAGGTGTGCGTTCGTTTTAAGTTATTTGGGTGGGGCCCGTCTCAACACATTTTTCTTTCTGTTTTCGTCCCAAAAGCTGTGTCGAAAGTGTTTAGAGTTGTCCAAACCATCATTACTAGTTCAAAAGAGCACTCTAAACCATTTCTAAGCAGTTATTGAAGTAATAAAGGCTGTGTTTGTGTGAGAATGAGAGAGACCAAGCATGTGTGATTGCCTGTGTCTGCTGCGGTTCTCAGCATTTTTGGCCACTTTAAATTACGCAGCTATTGATTTAAGTAAGGTTTTACTTTTTAATTTGTTTAAATACATCATAATCTAACTAAATATTTTAGTTGCAGTGAGTTACTGTAGAAGAAAAGGTACTGTGTTTTGTTTTGAAGAAAGAAACAATGCATCAAATTAATAAAAAAATGACTGTATATAAATTCATAATGTTACGAAAGATTTCTGTTTCTAATAAATGCTTCTCCTCTAGAACTTTCTGTGCATCAAAGAGACTTAAATCATGGGTTCAGTTACACTACAAACTTTTAAGCAGCTAAAACTGATAATAATAAAAACCTTCGCCTTCACAGAAAATTTTAAAATATATTTAAATAAATTCACATAGAATTGTTTTATTTTAATACGTAATAATATTTCATGATATTACTTTTTACTGTAAAAAAAAAGAGAAAAAACTACATTTATATAATAATAACTAGATTATTAGATTTGCTTCGGTTCAAAGACCTGCATAGCTTTTTGAATAAATATGGAACTGAAAAGCACTTCTTCGTAGTCAAGCAGTTCCATAAAACGAATCAGCATTTTGAAAGATCTTTCAAACAAACAGAATAAGGTTTCATGAATATTCCTGTGGCGATGTTGATTTCAGCTTTGCATTCATCAGACACAGTGTGGCCATCAGTTTGGCGTGAATGTGCTGACACAAGTGTTTTTGGCGCATGGTGGGGATTAAGTCACTAGATGTGCGCTACACTTCCCAGATGGTGGGGACACCCCGGCTGGCCTGGGCTGCTTTTGAAGGGAGGGTAGAGGGGATAACTAGCTTTTCCACCTGGTCATCTCACCTCAAAAGGCGAGAGAGGGAACAGTGCAAATTAAACGATGATGAAGTGGAGGGGTTATCCATCTGCATCCTCAATGTCAGCCACAGTCCACCCGCACACACCCTCAAAGAGGACTGGACACTCACCACAACCCTCCCTAAATCCCCTCGGGATGATTTAGGCTCGTGTCTGAGGCAGATGGGCTAGGTTGGCGCGCTCTGGGTATGGGTGAGCGGTAAGTGCTAATGCCATAGCAGATTTGTGCCGTTGACCTTTGTGTTTGATCCTATTAGTGGCTGGAATGGAAGATGGACATTGAAATTATGGGGCCCAGAGCTCTGTTCATTTATCCGGTGTGTGGGGGGGCCGGGGTCACTCAGGCTTCAGTCCAAGACCTATCACTGTATAGTCACCCTGCCCTTCTGACCTTACCAAAGACACATATACTGACCACAAAACAACATACTGGCTCATGTTTCTTACAAAACCAAAAATGGATCACTTTGAACCAACAGTGACATTGTACCTGCCCTTCTAAAATGAAAAACTGCACTTAATTGTATGAAATGTGCACTTATAGTGTACTTAAGATCTTAAAAGTAGATTTAAAAAAAGAGATAATATAACATTAATGAAATAAAAGGCTGCTTAATTGTACTTTAAGAGAGTACACTTTCATTGCTATGTTTGTTTTAATACATTTAAGTACACTTTTAAAAAGAGCACTTTGTAATATCCAATTAAAGGTCTTATTTTAATAAAATTAAGTGTACTTTTTGTTTTAGAAGAGTGGGTGTGATGTTACTGTTGGTTCAAAGTGTTATGTTGCATATATGTTCTGAATATGATGTACTGTTTGGAATGACATGAGGGTGTCCAAAATGTACTGTTTGCCACACTAATTACATTATCAAAGCAGCATTCTCAGATGGTGATAAATACAGTTTAGCATACTTAAAAAAAAAAAAAAATTGTAGCAATAATAACTTAAGTGAACACTTTATGTAATGTTTTAAAGACACTTAAAGTATAATTGCAATTAAATGCAAATGTATTATAATTTAAATGTATATATTAAATGCAGAAAGCTGAACAGCAGATTTTACAGTGATTTTTTGACTCACCTCTTCTACACCAGGGGTCATTTGTCATCTTTACACCTGCAATTTAATCACTTTGTATCTGGCAAGCAAAGAAACAAGTATAAGAGACACAGAGAAGCTAAAAGAAAGAGGGGACTAAAGGAGGAATGAAGGCACTTTGGAAACACTACATATGCAGACCTCATTTTAACTGGCAGTCTGTGTATGTGTGTGTGTGTGTGTGTGTGTGTGTGTGTGTGTGTGATGTCACCAGACTCTGCTGCCAAATCTGAGTGTGTTAGAGGAGCGTGGCGGCTGGCTGGCCCCCCAAGCAGGCCGGACTGCTGGAAGCAGAACACAAACCTCATTTCTAAAAGAGAGAGACAAAAAAAAAAGCAAAAACACACAAGCCTCTCTGATTAGGGCATGAGCCCAGATGAAAGTCGGCAGGGCCAATCAGTGATGAGTTAGGGGCACCCAGGGAGGAAGTGGGCCCGCCACAGGCATTCTGGGCCGTCTAGTTGTTACCATTGAAACGGCTCCCAGAAACAGAAACAAATCATAAAAATGGGGTTGGGAGACGAGGATACGTTTTAGAAAACGTTATTATAATCATTTCTCCCCCTTTGCAGCTACAGTATCTGAGATGTGCTCTGGAAGAAAGTTCAACCATTTTCTTTTCCCTCAAAAGCTGTGGGCTTTTCCCTCCACTCGCACCTTTTGTTGAATGTTGGTGTAACGGTTAAAGGTCAGGATCATTTTTTACTTTTACTTTTTAACTTTAAGCATTGTACTTTCTCCAAACCAGTACTCCCACTTCATGACATCACTCCGTCATGACTGATGCCTATTGAACTGCGCTGCCAGATGTGGCTTGTTTCTTACGTAACAATGCGATCCTTTCAACAATAAGCTTAGCTTAGATTAGCAATGCCGTGTTTTCTTTTAGATTCGGTTAATAATGCACTCTGGCCACATTCAAATCTTTGAATACAAGTTGTATTTGGTTTTGGAATACTGTATTGTACTGTCACACATTGTGATGTGTTGAAAGGTTTATTGTAGTTTTGATTTGGCTTGTTTTATAACCACCCCTCACTTGTTAAAACACTTGAGCATTGAAGAGAGCATTCATGTCTTGTTGAGTATTCCCATTTGAGATGTACACACCAGTATGCAGACAAGGTGTGAAAGAAGGGTCAGGCATGAGCTTGTAGGAAGAAGACGTACAGCCCATGTGGGAAAAGACAGACTCTGGGGGTCAAAAGGTCACTGTCAGTCCCTTTAGATGCCACAAGGCCTTTCAAATGCTTGGAGAAGCCTCTTCAAAAGCTTTTCAAAATTTTCAGCAAATTTGTGGGATGAAACCATCAAGGTCTCTTAGGTCTAATCTGAATTTAATGCAGGCTAATATTGTGAAAGATACATTTTGAATTCGTTCTCAAAATATATAGACTTTATCCTCATATTGCTACGACTTCATTCTCGCAATTTTTTTTTCTCAAAATTTTACAACTTTAATCCTGTTGTCTTTTTTTTCACTAAAACACCAACATTTTGTGTTTTTTATGTTAACATGTTATTAATGTCTAAAGTATTCAGATCTAATAAATAATCATTTTTAGTAGGGTTTTAAATCAATTTGAACTTATAGGTCTAATTATTTACATGGCATGCTGATGAATTAATGAAATAAATCATATTTAAAAATGTTATTAGAAGTCAATATGTGTGTGAACAATTCCTAAAAAAAAATATTTTATTTATCTTTTATGTTTTTCTTGTAGTGCATTTTGGTGAATGGACAGACAGACAGCTCTTGAAGATAGCAGGTACCATTTCTTTCTCACGTTTCCATAGAAGTGAAGGAAAAGAAAAGAGAGGCGAAGGAAATGCTTTGAGCATGCACCACAAAATAGTTGTGGATGAACCAGCGGCAGTGCTGGGGTTTTGGACTGAGATTATAAGGCAGTGCTATTACGTTTTCCACTACAGGATTTACCCCTATTCCCTTAACCCAGTCTACACAGCTGCTTGCACGTTTGGTGGGATGCATACTGTGTGTTTCACATTCTACCACACTCATAAACCAACCTTTCAGACAGACATTAAAACGCTGAGGAAGAAAACGATATGAGGTGCAACATCTGATTTTTTTTCGCCCTCTTCCAGCCACATAAGATGGATAAGCATAGGATTCTGCCAGCCTCGCAAACAGCATGTGTTGCCCTCTTTCTTCTTAGTATAGACTTCTACAGAGGCAGCAACTGTTTATTTTTCCTGGTGGTATGGTAGCGTTACCAGACTAACGATAAGAGGCTTCTGTAAATACAGTTGTTTATAAGACTACAAGCTGGCCAGATCTACACCATTAGTATGAGATTTCAGTCTATTCCTGCTTTCTTCTTTGACGGTGCAAGAACCCCTATACATCAATCTGGCTTAATGCAAAGCATATCCAAAATGTTCTTACACCACAAACATGCACAATTCAATTTGATGGTCTCCTGTTGTCAGTGTTAAGTCAATATCTTTGTTGACTTAATCATATTAGAACAGATAGATCAATAGCCCTCATGTTTTGCATTTGGAGCAAATGGCCTAGTTAAAATCATGCGTGGGGCCCCAATCATTTGTGAGGGGCCACTCACATCATAATGAGGCAATCTCTCTCTCTCTCTCTCTCTCTCTCTCTCTCTCTCTCTCTCTCTCTCTATATATATATATATATATATATATATATGAGAGGAACCATTGTATATATTGTTTTTTCTATGACATCGCTGGGAAAACACATTTTAAGTCTTTATTTTTAAGAATGTAGCTGCTTTGCTTTTTTTTTTTTTTTTTTTTGGATGCAGAGTATTTTTTAAGCAGAGTGTAATTCTAAAGTAGTTTCCTTCCCATTTATATTATTGTAAAATGCATTTAAAATGTAATTCTATAGCACACTTTCTACATTTCTAAAAAAAAAAATAATCACAGAACAATCAGAATAAACATATTTAAGAAATGTCAAAACCACCGTTCTTCTCTATAAAATTCTATTATTTAATCAGCCATAAACATCCATGCACAATGTCACTATTTGTGGGTGGGACCTCACTTCAAGGCTGTGGAAGGAAAGGAGGAGTCAAGATCTGCAGTTGGTCACTGCTGCCAGTTACAGACAAACATTAGTCAAAGACAATCAATAAGGACAATGTGGAAGCTCCAATTATCCTGATTATGGTCTTGACTATGAAGGCGTGAGACAGCTATGTGCAGCATTTCGGGGGCAGTTCTGATAGACATATATCATAGATCAATACTACATGAAGCAAAAACATGCAATAAGCATAACCCCCTATCATGGGACGATCATCCGCTGCTTGCTTTCTCACAAACCTCCAAAAGCATTGATTTGCAAGGTATGGATTTCATAGAAATCTTTAACATCAACCATATGACTGTCTGTTTGCAGTCCACATGTTTTGATTGTAAAACATGCCTTTGCGAACAAGAAACAGCTTTGATTTCATCTGGTCCAGACTCTTCATAGCATATCTCCACAAGACCGGATGATGGTCTTTCTCTAAATTGCCTCAAATAGTAGCTTAGGCTCTCAACATAGCACTATACACAATTATCGCCATAGTAGCTGTAAGTTCACTTGCACCTTATGCAACATTTTGGGGGAATTTACAATGAATGAACAGTGCCTGCTGAAAGCATTGCATATTTGCACAAGCTGTCTGCATTTTACAGTCCGATTCATTCAAAGAATCAAACAAATCAGGTAATGACACAATTTTCAGTTTTAAAGATCAGTTGCAGCAGACTACCACTATTTGACATACATTACTGAGACCGTACCTCATCACCTTGTTCCCATCTATTACGAAGCCTGTCTTCAAGTGCCACTGAAACTTGTACTTCCAAGTCAGGCCTTCATTATTATGACATGTCACACATTCAAGTTAGAACCAGTACATTCAAGTGTCCTTAAACATATCTGGAGAATCATATTGTGAACAGCAAACCCTTATCTGAATTCACAATGGTGAAATAATAGTATATCATCTAGAGTTTCTCTCTTTGCTTTGTCATTCATGTGCTCAGAACTTCTAAGTATAATATTTCTAATGCTTTTCAACTTTTCTTTCAGATTTCCTGAATATAATTCCTTTTCATTTCTTTAAATGCTTTACCACTTTTGCAGGAGCGCTGTGTGTGGTGCAGGAATACTGTTATCTGCTCAAACCCATGTAAATGTGGATTGTGAGCAAAGCAAATGAAAACGATGAAGACAGACATCTGCAATTTGTACCATAATCTGTGTGTTTTGGTACGACATGGCAAAGATTGTTTTGGTGTGTTTTCTCAGAACAAATCCTACAATGATTACACAGTAGGTCAGCAGGCAAAGAATAGGCTGTCTTATGTATGTGTTTGAATGCAATCAAGCACATGAGCATCTAAACTATGAAACAATTTGGTTAAATACATTTTCAAAAGTGGACAAGTTTAAAACATTTTAGACATGTTTGGATCAATGAAAATGCATCTTAATACCAGGGGTAAACAGCACCTTAGGCATATATACTCCTGAAATTATGGATATATTCCACTTACAATTCACTTCTCCCTCATTTAGTCATCATCTGATGCATTACTGCTTTCTTGATTACCAAAAAAAAAGTGTACAGTTCTGTTGGGCATTGACAGTTCAACGCTAACTGCGCCAGACCAATAGCTCTGCATTTTTTTTATTTATTTAAAAAAAAATTTAATAAGGCAAAACTATGAGTCTAATTTACTTGAAAATAAAATATTTTTGTGCTAAAAAGAAAAAAAAAAATGGAATGACTTAATGGTTTTATTTCAGAGCATTTTTCCCATCGTTAAACTGGATTGAAGGAGGTTGGCTGGTTCCATCCTGTTGTGAATTAGGGCAAATTATGAAATTATATTTAAAGAACAAAAAACAAACAAACGATGCTTCAGACAAAACTCATAATGACATGAACCAAACAGAGAGTTTTAAAGAGACAGCTTAGCATTAACTTTGACATGATGATGGAACAGGGGTAGGCCACATGCACCTGGAGGCAGCTCTGTCAAAGCCGGCATTGACCTAATTGTCTCCGTTTGGTGGGAGGATATCTGTCAGGAGAGAGGATGTTTAGCACAGACAAGCTTCAGTACACAGCAGTGTCAGTCGTGGTTGTGTGACAGGTAAACCAGCCCTGTGGCAGCAACCGTGCCCCCCACACCTTTATTTCCTTTCGAGCTGAATGACAAGAATAAACCTGGCTTAGACAAGAAGGACTCAAACACCACAGATATTTACAAAGGCATTCGAGGTCAAACATTACCGTTTGCAACAGAATACAATGGGTATGTATCCAACAGTATGACAGGATTTTTTTTTTTTTATTGTAAATAAGAACACCCACTACACATCCGAATACGAAACTTTCAAATAGTTTGCACAGCAGATTGTTATAGTCTAGCCAAAATGCACCTCTGTATGCACATTTAAGCGATGTGTGTTTTACAATTGCACATTTGTGCAAATATTTGCTTTTCATTGACATTTGTGCTTGTCTTCTCTTATTTTTATGGTTTGCCATGCATGCAAAGACTAGCTTTCATGCAAACATCCTTCTGCTGAAATAGAAAAAAACAACAGGTTTTCACACCAATTATACCTGAACTTGCATTTCAGGTAGCGCTTGCAGCCATTGTGTAACAAATCAAAAAAAGAAGGGGCATGAGAAAACTTACATTGCAACGGGCCATTTTTTCTATGCCTGCTTGATCCGTGTGAACCAGACTTTTCTCTTTCATCATACCAAACCTGATTACGGTTGTGCCCTATGCGTTGCACAAAATCTGAAACCACTTAGAGGGGCTCCAGGAGTGAGTGAGTGAGTGTTAGGGAGCAGGAAAGAGAGCGAGGTAAAACAGTTGACTCTGAAAAGAATGAAAAGCTCTCTGCCGCCATTAGAAGGCCGTCAAACTCCATAGGAGTCCCGAGTTCTTGGGGGGGGGTTGGACGGGTCTCATTATATTGGCCCCCCATTTCTAAGTCCGCCAGGATATCGTAAGATTGATTGTGGCAGCCAAAAATAACAGAAGTCCAGTTTCTCTGGTGAGCTGTGGCCTGTTTGGGCTTGTTTTTGAGAATCATTCACGTTGATGTCATTGATTTAATTTTAAGCATAGAGAAGAACGCTGTGTGGGCGGAAGATCAATGTTTCAGTTTTGGGGATATGCAAGCATGTCAGCTTACATATGTAGTCAGAGGACAATTAATAAAATGGAGGTAAACTGATGTCATGCAAGGGCATTTTACCCCTGTGGCAATGTTTAGGGTGGTCAGCTCTAGTTTAACTCAGCAGGGCTGCAGCAGTTCACAGTAGCCCTGCTCAGGGGTCCCTGGGGGGCCAGAATAATCAGAGTATGGGGCCCACGTAGCCTACACGTACTGACCCTCCCCCAGCAATGACTGCGTTCCCACCCAGGTGGCATCCGGAGGTCATCCATCCAACCATTTCTGAGGGCCCCTTTTTGGGGAACATGGAGAACATTGGTCTAAAACTAGACTCAGTGGAAACAGGGGAGTTTAGTTATGAAAACTGAAATGGAATATTTTACTTTGATCGGATGATCAAGATAAGTTCTATGTGTAAAATAAATTATATCTACATATTTGCCCTTAATCCAGTATTTGATGCCTGAGACTATGACCAAAAAAGCTGTAATTTTCAATTTTTCCACTATAATAAAATATTTTTTGTTACAATTTATATTATCAGCATAACAATTTGAGTACAAAATGAGTCCAAACTGTTTGATTGCACATGAATTTCAGAATGCCTTGGTATTTTGTCCTTGGTTTAATGACACAAGTGCACAAGTTTCTGCAAAACCCGATGATCATGTTTTACAGCATAATTTGGGAACATGACCTTTTGTGCAAAGTTCACACTGGTCAGTGTCACAACTGTTCTTATGTGATTATTGGCGTAAATAGTGCAGAATCTTATTATTTCTAAATTTTACTTCAGATTAGGGTGTTTCTTTGTTCAGAAGCATAAAGCTTCTATTGATTTCTTGATTTTAATTAGATTATCCATCCCAGATTTTCAGCATGGTCTTAAATTTTTGGACGTGTCTCTATAAGTGCACACGTTAGCCTAAATATACTATCTATGCTAACTGAGACTTGTTATAGCACTTGTGTATCATTGCTCTTTTGTTGATTATGATTGCTTCCATTGCCCTCATTTGTAAGTAGTTTCGGAAAAAAGCGTCTGCGAAATGACTAATTGTAAATGTAAAATATACATGTGAAGACACTAGTATTAAATGGACAGTTCAACCAAAAATCTACATTCTGTCAGTTACTTACCCTCAATTTGCTCAAACTCATACAGGTTTGAAATAAATGGATGATGAGAAAATTATGACAATTTTCATTTTTGGATAAACTATCCCTTTAAAGGCTTACAGAACACTTATGTCTCTATCACAAACCTGTTATCAAGGAAGAATAATATTTCAGCTGTCCATCATTCTCAAATTTGTTTGCTTATAGTTTTAGCTTTTAGCTACAACTCCTCTTGTTAGTGATAGTGTCAATACGTTTACTGGAATGAGAGAGAGCTTCCCAAGAATTCCTGTTTTATCCAAGGCTTTGTATCCATTTTAATCTATAAACTGATCTGTAAATAAACCTTCACGTCCTAGTTCAGTCAACTGTTTAGTTAATTTGACTTTGGATTAATGGACTTCAATACCATATAAGCTTGCTGTGGTTTTCCACTCAGCACCACCAAGTAATAGCCAGATGAAACTGGACCAGACACGTTGAGTTGCAGGCTCATACTAGAATGAGGAAGGTTTTTCTCTCACTGGACGATGGTGATCTCACATGCTGGTGGAACAAACAGAGAAGGGCGCAAAACCCCATTCATGTTTTTTCTCCCAAATGTTTCTCATTCTTGTTGCCAGATACGTTTGTGTTGGAGGTTGAAAGCTGTGAGGGGGTGTCCTCGCTCAGACTGTGATGGCTTTAACTGCTGCTGCTCAACATTGTAAATGTCTGTCAGAACGGATTATAAAAGCAGCTGAAGTCACCGCTCTTTGTACACCAGAACCCTTTGACACAGGTCAAACCTGAGAACGCCAACCAGTACAACATGCCACAACTTCTCTTGAAGCATCCATCAATCAAGCAAAGTATGTTCACACACTGTTTTAAGCACTAAATTACAACACTGCAGACACATGAATGCAGTCTAGAAGCCAAAAGTTATGGACAAATCATGAATAACCCTCACCTATAATATGATAAGTATGTTTTGATTTTACATTATGCCATTATTAATGATATACATCATTAAGTGAATTTTAAAGACAAAAATTTCAAGATATAATTAAAAAAAATAATTTGAAAGAAACATTGGTTGCGCTTTATTTTACAGTACGTGTACTTACATGTACTTATAGTGTACTTATAGTGTACTTACAGTGTATTTATAGAAGAAAGTTCTTGTAATACAAGGTAACTACATGGGGTAGGGTTAGGTTTAGGGGTAGGTTCAGGGTTAGTACCTAGTTATTACATAGTTATTGTAACTACTATAATAAGTACATAGAATGTACATGAGGAACAGGACTGTAAAATAAAGTGCTACCGAAACATTTATCATATTTGGAATAATCATTTATTACTTTTTCAATCAACCAATCATTAAATATGTATCTTTTAACAATCTGCGTTTTGTTTGTGTCACAATCTAATTGAAAAACTTTCACAAACTCAAAATCATCTGGTGCGGCTAACATATAGAAGAAAAATATATATATATATATAAATCTTAATAGAGACTGCAGACCCTCATGACTGTGTATTAAAGTCAGCAAGGAATTGTCTGAAAAACAGAACTTTTGATATTTTTGACAATGCAAGATTAGTTAAAGTTGTAAGATGCTTTGTGGTGCAGTTTCCCAAAATCATAATGATATTTATGAAAATGACAAGTGTATGGAAAATATGTTATTATGTTTTACTTAATAGTCCTTGCATTGAACTTTTTTATCGACTCTTATTTGTACAAATTTCAAAAGCGTTTTCTAATTACATGCACATAATCGTTGAATTACACTTCATTCAAACTACTCTCTAATGGTTCATCCTGATAGGAACTTCTACCACAGGGAGGCAATTGACACATTACACATGGACAAATGTAAATGAAGGAAAGCTTGCCCAGCCATTCTCACCTTAATCTCTCCAGCTGCATGATAATGTCAACAAAACCCTGAAATCTGGCTCCGCTGGTTTGCACATCCTTGTCTGCTGTCTGTTTACAGTCACAGAGTTCATATGTAAATGCAAATAGGGGGTTCTCACTGGGTGACAACAGTTCTGCTTAGGAAGGCCAAAGGAAAACAAACAAACAAGCATTTCACTTTGAAGACGGTCCCCAATCTTCACCCAACTACACCATGAATGACTATCAGCCGCTCTACATAACAAATGGGTGATCTCAAACTCATGCGGCAAGAAAAGTTGATATCACATAACAAATGGGTGATCTCAGACTTGTGCGGCAAGAAAAGTTGGCAGATGTCAAGATAATCAGCGAAACGCAACTTTTTGAGGGAGAGTCTGTTTGCACTGGAGCTGATAAATTCAAAATAAAGATGTTTTATTTAAGTGGGGGATATAGAGTTCCTGGGGGTTTATGGGAGAGGAACTGGCCCTGGAATGCATCTTTAGATCACTGCACTGGGGTGGGCTTTAAAAGCTCCTTAGAGAAAGTTTGAGCGATTCACAGTCAAAGGTCACATTCTCTGGCTTTAGACTTGAATAATTAATATTTATAAGGGTTTAATACCAGTTAGAAGACCTAACTAACACTCCCACACTCCCACTTCCGTAGTCAAACATGTAATCATGTCCTAAAAGAAAGATTTTGAAGATAATGGGAGGTTTACCACGTGATAGAGGATTGATTATGACTTACGATTTCACAGACATGTAACTCTTGACAATTTATTTATTTATTTATTTATTTAGGGCTCCTTGGTAAGTCCAATATTAAGATACAATCCTATTCTTTGGCTCTTAATGATGGACAAACTTTGTTTGAGAAAGATATTTTTAATGGTAAATGTATTAGTGTGAAAACCAGACGGGATTAATAAAGTTAAATTATCTGAATTTTTTTTTTTGTATGGCGGAATTCAGTGACCATCAAAGCTTAACAAGCTTAAAATATAAGAACATTTATTACAGAGAAATAATAATGTTTGTGTGCTGTCACTACTGTTTTGACTGTTGTGTTTTATTGCTTCATATCTAACACTGTAAAAATATTTACTGTAAAAACAATGTTTCTTAAACATTATTAGACATTTTACAAGGAACGAGATACAAGATGCAAGGTCAGATAGTAAGTAATAAGTAACATATAGTACTAGTTATGTTTAGGTATAGGGTAGGGTTAAGGGATCTGGATTTTAGACATGTGTAATAACACATTAATATGTACTTTATAAATACTTATAAACAGTCAATTTGCTTGTAATATGCATACTAAAAAGCAATTAGCTAATAGTAATTAGTGTTTCCTAATCAAAAGTGTTACCTTCAAAATTTCATGTTTAATTCAATGTGTTACTTGTCATTTCTTTGTAGTTATTTGTGAAAATCGTTTTTTTAAATTTGTATTATTATTATTATTTTTAGTGTATTAAATAAAATTAAAATAAAAACATTTGTACATCTAAATGGGACAGATATATTGAAAAAAATAATAATACTAGAGTACTAGAAGTCCAATGTGCTAAACTTTACGTGCAAATACCTACGAATACTAATGAGATCCAATTGGAGTTGTCTATTTTCTAGGGAAGGATGTTTCTTTGGTACACATTCCATTAGCGTCTAGTGTCGAGGACGATTTACTTTCAAGAGGGCAACACAAAAAGTGTTTGTCAGTATGCTGAGATTATTACCATAATTGAGATTACTGGCGATGAGGCCGTCCTGTGTTGTCTTCTTAATAAACACATTGTGGGCATTATTACGGGGCATAAAAAGGGATGGAATGGCGGATGATGGAAACCCCGCGGTGCAGCAGCACTCATCTGCCGCAGTCCCAGCATCCTATGGGCCACAGCGGCGTGAATCACGCTAACCTGATTAGCGGCACGCATCCCTCTTCTGCTTTGTGTGTGTGCGCGTTGCATTTTGTCACTGACCCAAGCGGGAGTTCAAATGCGATTACGTCCCCGTGAACAGAGGGAACCACGAGATCGCTCTCCAATGGCTGCGCTACAGTCGTAAAACGAGGGGGAAGATAATGAGCCTGTCCGGTGTGCTTCTGACAATCTTGAACATGCTCAAAAAGACAAGAGTGGGAACTGATCGGCAGAAAAAGATCCAGAAAAGAGCTTCAGAGGAAGAAAGAGAAAGATCAAACCTTCATGCCCTGTTATGGCTCATAAAGGGCACATCACAGGAGGAGCACAGTGAGGGACTGTGTCATTATCTGAGATGGAGGAGATGAGGCCCATGCCTGCTTAGAGTGAATATAAATATGCACATTCCCATGACAAACAATACCCACATCTCAATGCCTGCGAGAGTCCCAGTTTACAGCTGTCAGACCTTGTCATTACATAACTCACACTGTACCACCACAGTTAAATATTATAGAATTGTATTGCAAAAAAACACACATTTTGCATTCATAATGTCATTTCAAGAAAGTACCTACAGTTTGTGAGCAGAGTAAAAACGTACAATTAGTAATTTTACCTCGCACGATCAGGGGCCGACGGCAAACAAAGACTTCCGTTGGAAGACAGGTGTTTGAAACAACAGGCAGAAGGTAAATAAAGCAAGCCGCTGATGCTGAATCTTGGTAATTAAACCAATAGTTTAAGCCACAGCCTCAGGTGTAGATTTAAAACGGTCACACCGAATTGGAGCATCCTGCATACTAGATCTTCCACTACAGTTAGAAGGCGGGTCTGTGAATCATAATGTACATTAGCTGTTCTTCATTCTTATCAAGAGCACCTGTACTTGACATATGAGTCACACTGCAAAGTAAACAAGCTTATTTCACTGTTTGTTATGCTTTGTGTAAAAAAAAAAAAAAAAAAAATGGGGAATGTTCTCCACACTTAGCAAACTTCCTTTTTTAAACAAAGAAAAATGATTCCATTTAACTATGCTGTATTTGTCATTTAAATTCATACTGGTACTGTTTCATCTTGCCCTGAAGCTTTTTTCTTGCCTTACTAGACAATTTCTAGTATGCAATACACACAATAAAACCCGTGCGATTTGCTTGAGATATGAAAGGCTTGCCTGCTTTACTTAAAACATTCCCGGGGCTTTTCCAGGTCATTCAAACAGTTTATTATAAACTATCAAGGAACAGTCTGCCTTCTTTAGGCGGCCAAGGCAAAATGAATGCAAAATGATGCAAATGAGCTGCTCGGAACGTGCCACAACCGCATCAACATTTTTTTATGAAGGTCAAACAAAAGCAGGCACTGAACACGCTGCCTTCTTCTTCTCCTGCTTTCGTTATGCCTGAGGCACGCTGGTGGTATTGCATTTCCTCAGCAACACAGTCAAATCCATGCTCTAAATGAATTCTACCGAAAGAGGTCTGTATTTCATTTGAAGCAGCCCGAGTCCAGCTGAAGGTAATCTCTCACATCACCACGGTGGGCGGCGAGCTCGAGATCTGGGGTTTTCGACAACCAGTGCGAGAATCATTAATGTATTTGTTGTAAAAGTTGTATGGTTCAAGGATAGTGCACACAAAAAAAGAAAATTCTGCCACATACTCACACTCATGTTATCCAAGACTTCTGCGGAAACACAAAAGAAAACGTATCGAAGAACTGTTTTGACCATGTAATAAAAGTCTATGAGGTCTAAAATTATCATTAGAAAATGTTATAATAATCTACAAGAGTATAATCGATCAATGAGCGTTTCCTGAACCATGACGTAACTTGTTGCTTAAGTACTACATTATTGGAGAAACCAACTAGCTTGTCTAAGACAGATATGGGAAACACCAAATCCTTGAACTGTGTTGGTAATGATGGAACTTACGACCATTATGCATTTGGGAAATGTGTTAATGGAATAATGCATATTTCCTTCCTTTAAAAGTCAAAGATTGAATGGAGTGATGTATGTTAATACAGTCTGGAGACGGCGAGGCACTTGAATTTTGGGGGCGCAGACAGAGAGCTATGAAGATTTATCAGGTCACCTGGGGCACACTGACAGCCTTTGAGCAGGACATTCAAATGGCTGTTGGGAGAAGGAGCAGGTGATAACGCTCTCCAGCCCCCTCTCCCAGCATGCTCATATTGTGTGTGTGTATGTGTGTGTGTGACAGAATGCAAGTGCTCTTTGTATGTCTACCTCAAGACAGGAAAAAAGAGGGTTACGAGGGCATTCAGAAGCAAATGAGCAGAGAACCAGCATCCAGAGGCTGTCAGAGCGAGAGAGAGAGAGAGAAAGCAGTGTGAGGATTCAGAATCAAGAGTCGCTCGTCAACTTACCTTCTAATGTTGAAATACTGTCAAACCGAAACGTATTCAGACACCTTCAATATTTCTCACATTATCACAGTTTATGAGCTAAAACGGTAATAAATTATGATAAGAATTCAAAGCAAATCTATTTTGATAATGCCCTCCTGCTGTTAGACTGTCTCACAAATGAATTAGGTTAAATAGCTGTCAGCTGTTAAATTTAAGTTCACAAATAGAAACTACCAATTTAGGTCAACCAATTACCAAGCAATGCTTAATTTTGTTCAGTCTGTTGTGTAAAAAGGTCACGTTAGCAATTAAAGAAAAAACACTTAAGCAAAACATGGTCAGGTCAAAGTGTTTCAATTATTTTTGGTCCCAATTATCGATTTTACTGGTAGTACACTGTATGAAGAATTTTTTGGTATAATATGTCTGTCTGTCTATATATGTTTTTTTTTATTTTGCTATCCTCACTTACATAAATGAACTATAATGTCCTGCACCCACTAGTAAAAAAGAAATGTCAAAAAATATACTTGGTGTCTGAATTATTTTGGTTTTGACTACATGCAAGGCACTGTTAAATGAGCTGGGAAATCACAAATGAGATCTGTTTAATATCTTAACTGATTCTCCTTGAAATCATTGAGATTAAATTAAACCTTTTCTCTTGAGAAATACACTTAAAACAAAATTATTTGATCTATGATATCTACATTAATTTAAAAAAAATATTATTATTAAATCCATTAATTAATATCTGAAACAAAACTGTTATTTAAATGATCCATAACTGAGATCTGCAGTAACATTTAATAGTTTATATGTATACAAATTTGAATATGTTCTCTCTGTAATATTTGTGACCCCAGACTGAATATTCCAGACATGTGTTATAGTTTTGAACTAGATGGAGGAGGAGGAATTCACAATTCTCTCACACACCACTGGAAAACAATGATCGTAATTATCATATTTTGATTGACATTAAAATCTTTTGATGAATGGATTAAGAACATGTCCATTTGGCTCTAATAAAGGGATTCAGATCTGTTGACAACTCATCATGTCTGTTTCACATTAATGTCAGAATATACCATCATGCCCAGCATGGCAACAATATTTAACAAATTGCAATACACTGAAAACTCCAAATGCAAATGGGATTTCCATTTAAGACTACCATGGCATTGTCAGAGTGACTGGAAAACAAGATGGATGATTCCATTTCTCCATTCTAATTGGCTTTGAATGTTCTAATTCTCCATCTGGCCCTTTCGGAGGTGACAACATAAACAACAGAAGAAATTGAACGGTGGCAACCCTGACTGAGAGAATGGGCCTGCCTGATCAATCAGCCAACATTGATCCATTTTAGCACATGTGTAAATACGGCCTGTGTGCCTCTGTGTGAGTGTTTAGTTTGCATGCGTGTATGTGTTGGGGGGTAATGGTTGGGGAAAATGCAACGTCCGTTTTCAGGGTGTGAATTTTGGGCCGTCTGACCTCGTAATTAAGGATTGAACCCCACTAACAAAAGGTTAGGGGGTCTTAAGACTTCTATTTATTTTACATCTATCTATATATCTATCTATAGACAGATATCCGTTCATATATTCCTCTAGAATCGAACCATGTCCTTAGCACCATGCTGTATTGCTTGAGCTACATGAATGCTACAGAAAAGTTGCTTTTGTGTCTGTAAACACAAATACATTGCAGTGAAAAAGTTTTAGCCCTATTACTGTTGTTTTACATTTTTGCATATTTGTCACACGGAAAATATTCAGATCTTCAAACTAATTTTAATATTACACAAAGATAATGCAAGTTAATACAAAATGCAGTTTTTAAATTGTGATTTCATTTTATTAAGGGACAAAAGCTGTCCAAACCTACCTGGCCCTATGTGACAAAATAATTGTCCCCGCCTGTTAAATCATGAAAGAACAGTAATTAACTACATTATTTTAGAAAGCTGAGTTAAATTTCACTAGCCACACTTAGGCCTGATTACTGCCAGACCTGTTGAATTCAGAAATCACTTAAATAGAATCTGTCTGACAAAGTCAAGCATGACTAAAGAGCAACCCATCATGCCGCAATCTAAAGAAATTCAAGAACAGATGATAAACAAAATAGTTGACATCTATCAGTCTGGAAAGGGATATAAAGCCATATTCTAAGGCTTTGGGACTCCAGCGAACCACGATCAGAGCCATTATCCATCAATGGAGAAAACTCAAAGTCATTATCCACCAATGGAGAACATTGGTGAACCTTCTCAGAGGTGGCCAGCTTACAAAAATTACTCCAAGAGTGCAATGACGCTTCATCCAGGAGCTCATAGAAGAAACCAGAACAACATTTAAAAAACTGCAAGCTTAATTTGCCTCAATTAAGGTCAGTGTTCATGATTCAACAATAAGACAGAGACTGGGCAAAAAAGGCATCCATGGGAGAGTTCCAAAGCAAAAGCCATTGCTAACCAAAAAGAATACAAAGGCTCATCTTACATTTGCTTTCTTGATTATCCCCAAGACTTTTGGGCAAACATTCTGTGGACTGATGTGACCAACGTTGAACTTTTCGGAAGGTGTGTGTCCCATTACATCTGGCGTAAAACTAACACAGCATTTCATGAGAAGAACATCATACCAACCTTCAAATATGGTGGTGGTAGTGTGATGGTCTGGGGCTGCTTCACAGCTTCATGACCTGGATGACTTGCCATAATTGATGGAATCATGAATTCTGCACTCTATCAGAAAATCCTGGAGAATGTCCATCAGTTTTGTGACCTCAAGCTCAAGCGCACTTGGCTTATGCAGCAGGACATTTATCCCAATCACACCTGCAGGTCCACCTCTGAATGCCTCAAGAAAAACCAAATTAAGGTTTTGGAGCGACCAAATCAAGTCCGGATTTAAATCCTACTGAGATGCTGTGGCAATACCTTAAACAGTCCATTTCCTGCTCAAAAACCCATGTGGCTAAATTAAAACAATTCTGCAAAGAAGAGTGGGCCAAAATTCCTCCACAGGGATGTGAAACACTTATTGTCAGCTATCGCATTTGACTGCTATCGCAGCTATAACGTTTGATTGCAGTTATTGCTACAAAGGGTGGCACAAACAGTTGTTAGATTTAGGGGGCAATTACTTTTTCACGTAGTGCCAGGCAGGTTTGAGCAGGATTTTTCTTTTCAAAACTGCATTTTGTATTTACTGGGGTTATCTATGTGTAATATTAAAATTAGTTTGATGATCTGAATCATTCAAGTGTGACAAGTATGCAAAACATAATAATAATAATAATAATAATAAATCAATAAAAATTAAATAAAAAACACCGGTCAGGGGCAAAAACATTTTCACACCACTGTATATAACAAAAAAGTTACTCAAGTCAACATCCATAAATAATTTGTAAAACAAAACTAGAATGTGATGTGAAATTAAATGCATGCTCTAAATCTTCAGAGGAAAAGGAAGTGGTTGAGTTTTGTCCACTATGTTTGGTCTTCACATGGCCCTCAGCAGCCAGTCCTTCTGCTGCTGTTCCGTCTCTTCCAAGGACCTCTATTATCTTTAGAGTTTTTTTCCTCTTCTCAATGCCCTTGGCTTCAATTCGTGTGAAGGCCTGACCCAGGCCACCCCTGCACTGCGGCAGAACCCTGTTTCTCTCCGTTTGCGGATCACTAAACAGGACAATCACTCTATCCATCTTTTCATGGGCTATTGTACTGCCACCCTGCCTGCAGAAAAGGGTCCTTTTCAGTGGGGAACTCCTTTTTTTTCTCTTGCTCGATCTTTCCTCTCCTTTTGATGGGTTTTCTTGGAAGTGGGTGGGGAGGGTTTTGAGGGTGCAAAAGAACCCCCCTATACTTTGTCTGTTATGGTTCTTTTTTAGCACATATCAAAGATATGAAGAGGAGTCAAGACTTCAAAGCTGAAGATGGACTTAGTGTGACACTGACCTCCCCCAACCCAATGAAAGAGGTTAGATCAGAGGTCAGACTTTGGGGACAAATTAAAATATATTTGCTTGTTGGCCTGTACAAAATCCAAAACTGAGAAGTCGTAATTTCAGATTATTTGAATTATCCAATTTTCAAGTGAAACCATTCCAAGTCATTGTTTTGCCCACAAAAAAAAAAAAAAGAACATTTTATATCTACAATTTTATTTTATTTTTTTTACAAATTTCATAACTATTTCAGCCATGTTTGTAAAGTGATATTAGACTTCTGTATGTGTATATGTGGTCTGTAAGTAAACAGTTATTAGCATTCTTAAATATAGACTTGTAAGATAAATGGGCTAAAGCAAAGTACTGCTTTAGCAAATCAGGAATTCTTTGAAGAGGATCTCAAATCCTAATCTCATGGGTAAGCATTTGCACTAAAAGATGGTGCATTGTCTGTCATCTGGTCACTGAAGAACAAGGCTTCTCTGCAGTGCAAGGTGACCCTGTGTGCCCTTGTCAACACCCACCCGGCAAATTACAGACTTAAGTCATACAATTATGCATATATTCTAGCATGCATTCCTCACTTGATTAGAGGATGTAGCCAGTGTTACTGTATGTAGTACAAGATACTTCTGGTGTCAAATAATGGGCACGGGATAATGCTTTCTTTATGTTTGTGCATTGCTATATCTCCAGATCTATCTATGATCTCCTTATCATCTTAACAGACTGTCTTTGTAAAGATGACCAGAATACTGAACACAGAAATGTTTTAAGACATTTGGAGAGTTACATAACACTCCCAAATCATCTGCTAAAAGCCATTTATTCTATATCATATCTGATCCCTGAAAATCAACATTGTGTGCAATGCAAGTATTGATTAAAATTCCAGTAAAATCTGAAGGTGTGTGAAAAGGGTTTAAATTTCAGTTGTCTTTTTTTGAGGGTGATGGGCCTGCTGGTCTACCTCCTGCATGGTTCTTGGGAAATCCATTTGCTTTCATTTGGCACCACATTAATCTTAATCACCATTAGTGGAATAAAAGTTAGCCACTGGGAGAGAGTGCACTGGCTTTGGGGTTTAGGGGGCAAAGAGGCTGCAGGACTCCACTTGGGGTTTTGCACACTGCTCACTATTTCGGCTCAAAAATGTGCAGATGATCATTATGGAAGTGGTATGACATGATCACAGAACTAAACAGGGAATCTTCTGATTATATCATCATGCTTATCTTTCAGAAAAAAAGGGGAATGCTTCATCCTTCCTTTTTCCTGAATCAGAATTCAGCTGTGAAAGGACGCACTGCTGGGCCTTGAAAATACTCTTTTGGTTGTATCTTAAATGTTACTGTTGTTGTTTAAATATTTTTGCAATGTATGGGAATCACTGTCTGGGAATGTACCTGAAAAAAATGCAGTTATGCTTCTCATTCATCTTGGATCCCTGTTATATGGTGCTGTACCGTACCGTTGTAGTTGTTTTTCCATTATAAAGATTTTATTAAGGCTAAGACATCATGAAGTCCTGTTCATCTCTATTTTACGACATTGTAAATTCTCAATAATTACATTCCAAGCTGTTGTGCCATAAACAAATTTAAATTTGAGATCACACAAGGTATGTTTTCATGCACTAATTTTAAAAAGGCTGAATGAATCCAATTTGATTTCAGATTCTATGAACCCTTTTTGCAATACGATGTTATTCACGTTTTAGTTTACATGTGCATGTATGTATTTTGGACAAATTTTCAGCACAGTGCAAATAGCCAATTCTGTAAATATTCCGTTTCCTCCAGTCACCAGTTCAGAAGACTTCAATATGTTTGCAAGAAGTAAAACTTACCGGAGATCTCATTATAAAAGTGCCCTGGTAAAGATACACATCGCATCATGTGCACAAGGTATTTTTTAATCTTACTGAAAAGATAGCATTGAACCGTTTACATGCTTACATTTTTGCTATTGATTGGAGTTTTAGTCCGATCTACATTTCATTCGGATCGTATTGTTTGAGTATAGCTCACATGAAGACGTTTCAATCCGACGGAGCTGTCAAATCAAATAACAGATTATTATAATCAGTTCAGTATACAACAGATTATTTTGGTTCCAATAGACATGGCTATTAAAAGCACCTGAATTGAACTGTTTTCAAGCAAGCATCCCATCCCTAGAGCTAGAGATTATCAGTCTATTGTATGCTACAGGATGGACAATATCAGTACTTGTACACCTGAGGGCACAGGACAAATAGTCAGGACTTAATGAGTAGTAATATTCAGTAAGAAAGACGAAGACTACAGAAGAGGAGAGAGCCTGCAGGTTAATGTGATAGGTGGAGGGATTAGTTCAAGTGATTGATGACCAGCACTCTGCTCATTAGGATAGCCGTTAGCTCGGCGCTAACAACTGAGAATTACAATAGCTGTACTAGCACAATGATTTATTGCTGATTTACTGCAGGGTGTTTTAATATAATGAATGAAGTCATTTTTACCTTTCAGGGTTTGATGTTACTTCTAAACCACCATGGCAAATTAATTTGACATTTACTCATAATTCTATATAAATGTTAAAGCAGAAAGTTAAAGGAAAACAATATGTAAGTGTTAAATATAAAACAACATAAATACTAAATGACTCTGTAAAAAAAAAATTTGTCAGGTATTTTATAGCATGTGCTTTATGTGGTAACAATCTAAATGAACCACGTTTTATTAAAGTGTAATTTGTTTTATTATAACTGAATATAGCCAATAACGGGGTACTTTAAGGTTTCAATCGAAACCCTTAAAACTCCAAAAAAGTGATTAATGTGACAAATTGTCACTGCTGTTACTGTATGGTGATGCACAAACTAACTCTCAGATACTTTGTTGCAGTGGACAGATGTCCCGCTCTCTCAAAATATATTATTAAAATAATGAGAATGAGATTGCACTGTTTTGAATTATAAATAAATAAATGTTCCCTTTGTGATTTAAATCCAGGGCTATGTTTTAACAAACAAATTGCATATGTGCATGCCTGGTACAGTATATGAGCCACTGGCATTATGGAGATGGAAGGAAAGGAAGGTGTAACTGCACAGGTAGCTAAAGGTATAAATGATCTTGAGTTGGGGGAGGAGCACTCATTGGCAATTAGACCGACAGCTTGTTTGAATTCTTGAAAGAAAGGATAGTCCTTTTGTTTCTTAATCTCAGTGCTCCCCAGGACTGAGTCGTTTAATTCTAGGAAGCCAGGGAGAGAGTTATTTATTGTTCTCTCACCCTTAAATTCATGCGCATGCATCCACATTCACCTTAAACCTCCCTAATGTGTAATTTGCTTTAGACTCCACCTGAAAATTAGCCGATGAAAAAAAGAAAAGAAAAAAAACTCAGCTCTTTGTTATACTTTTAAATCCAGCTGTTTGTTGAGAAAATCCTTATAAATGTCATCTGTGTGTGTTAATATATTTAACACAATATAAAAGAGGAAAAAGTATTTGCATTTTAAATAAGAAAATGACTGTGCATTATGTATTTTTTCATTCAAAGTTCAATGTAAACATTACTGAATTAATTTAGATTTTTTTTTAAGATGAATATCTATTCATATGAATTCAATTTTATATTCACAGATATTTCCAAGTTTCCATGACTGTGGGAAACGTGTTAAAATTATAAATACGGTATAGCTTGCATTCATTGTAATTTCCTCCGGACCGACGGCACTTGTTTTCTATGAAGCAGAAGAAAGAAAAGATGTGTTAATTCTGTCGGCTTATGGATTGTGATCGTTTCAGTCACTTGCAATATGCTACATTAAAAACTCCATCGGTAATCCACAAACATCTAAACATCTTATGAATACAGATACTTGTTAATATTTTGTTATCTAGTTTTTTAAGAGTGAAATTGAACTTGAAATGTACATGCACTGTCTGTAGACAGGAGAGAGCTATTTCCGATTGGACCGCAGCACTACAACTTCCTACTCTTTCTGCCGTACTTATTGTAATAGAAGTACAAGTAAAAACTCACATGGTCGGTCATTCATTGTTAGCAACACTTTTGTAGCCCAAGAAAGCTATCAGTAATAATTTACTGTCTATTTAGTTCGTTTCGAAACTTTCCTGAAACGGATTCTGACAGTTTGTTATTGATAGGTCGAGCTCATATGTGGTCAAGTCTTTAGTTTATTATTATTATTATTATTATTATTATTATTATTATTATTATTATATTAGTATTATTATAGGCGTGATTGAAAGAAAAAAAATCGACCAGTTAAATTTTTTTTTACTTTTGTTCTTGAAAAATAATGGAAAATATTACAATGTTTTTAATACATATAAACATACAATGTATGAATTAGCCTACATTTATTTTTCCACTTGGGTGGAAATAAAGGTCTAGCATTTGATCTCAAAGAGCACAAAATGAACTAATATCTAATTGACATAGTGTATCGGTGTATATCTGTATTATACAAGATAATTACATTAAAAAAAAAACGTTGTAATATGAAGAACTTGTTCCCTTTTTTTTTTTTTTTTTTTTTTGCTAGCTCCTCTCTCAATGGCAAAGTTTTTGGGACAACCAAATTAGTTGTATTACGGTACTGAAAGTGGAATGTGTGGAATTTGTAAAGCTTCAATTCATCCTGAAGATACAGCAGTGAGGCAGTGAGCTCTTTAAAGAGAGAGCGCCCCTATTTGATCAAACTCTATCAAGCAATGTGTGTTGTTAACGCTTTGTGCAGATGGTATGTCTAAAGTCCATGAACAAGCCAGCACTCTTTAACAGGAGGAACACTTTTTTTTCATGATTTGAAAAAGTGTAATGACATTTTTCAGTATTTTCTGAAATACGTAATAGCCTACTGACATAAACAATCATTTTATTGAAACTTCATGAGCTATATTTCGTTATAAAGTTAGGATTACAAGTGGAATACCACTCGTAAGATTTCTTAAAATTGTACAAAATATTTTGTACGTTAGGCTATAGTCTACATCTGCACGAGGAGTTTTCAGATGAAAGCTATGCCGCAGTTCTGCCTGGCAACAGGCGTTCTCGTTCATTGGTTTAGGATGATTTGTGCTTCCTTCTTTTAGAGTAACCCAAAAGAGTAAGCTTTTTTTTCCCCAACCCAGACCACACATTTGTCTCATATAGGCTACGGAAACCACATTCAAGTTTATGCATAAATAACTGTAGGCTAATATAAAACTTCGTGAAGTGATTGTGCCATAGGCTACTAAGGTCATAAAGAGTTGAAACAATCTAAAAAGGTGCAGAAAACAATTGTTAACAGACTTTGAATTGGACATAAATAAAACTTTGCGTCCTGAACGCACAGAGTTTCTGAATGCGACAGTGCAGGGCACCTTGATTTGGGCTATTATACCGCCCCCTACCAACACTACTTCACCAATACACATCTTCAGACCCTTTTACCCCGTCTTTCCACCCCCGATACCCACAACACTAGCAGCTTGCCCCTTGCACCCCCACCCAAGCCCCAGCCTACCCCCACCGATTCTCCTTGGTCACTCGTCACCCAGCATAGGACCTCCTATTTCCCTACTGCTAAAGAAGGGAGCCCAAGCTCGAGAGAAGATAGTTCTTTAAGATTGATCCTCCGCCCTGATCAGACAGCCTCTCGCGCTCTCACAGGCTCGCAGCTGCTTTGATCTTCCCTTAACAACAGTCACGTCATAGGGGAGTTTTGTCAAGCGGAGCTGCAGCGAGAGTTTTAGAGGGTTCAGCAGAGGCAGCAAAGCATCCACGGGACCAGTGTCCGACACGAGATCCAGTTTTCTTACTTTTTGTCACTGCTAAACCTCGGGCACCGCTGAAGACATGGAGCACCAGCTGTTTTGCTGTGAAGTGGATACCATTAGAAGAGCTTACCAAGATAGCAACCTGTTGAATGACCGAGTCTTACAGACAATGCTCAAAGCAGAGGAAAACTACCTTCCATCACCAAATTATTTCAAGTGTGTTCAGAAAGAAATTGTACCTAAAATGAGGAAAATCGTCGCCACATGGATGCTCGAGGTTTGTTTTGGATAATAGCTGTCTTTTTTTGTATTAGCTGCACAAGTTTGCCTCATGATGATTGTGATTTTTGCTCTTTGGACCCCAAGAACTGTTTAATAAATCTAAACGTGTTTAAATGTAACTTGAGTTCTTCAGCATTGTTATCCATCCCAGAACTAGCACACTGAAATATGCTGTCCGATTATTATTAGCGATTTTAGTAAAAATAATGGTTTATTACGAAAGTAATATCAATCCTACACATGGGATGTTTTCTGTGGTTTCCGCTAACACATTTTTAAGTCAATTATTTTTACCCATTCATATGTTTCGTTTCTTATTAATCTAAAGAAAATATAAATCAATATATATTTTATTTCGATTTAATACCAATGTACACGTATGCATTCTCACTCGTGCCAGTAGGCTATTATACGCCATCTTTGTTGTCGTTTGCTTAAGTTTTTTATATATCTAAATTCTAAAATGGAAACATTATTGACATCACTTGCTTAAAGACGCTTACTAGTTGTGCTTTAAATCACTGCTATAATTAAAACCTCATTTTTGCAAGAAAATGTCATATTTGTATCTTAAAAGTTTTGTTTCAGTTTGCCATACACCTCCTGCACGACGGTCTAAAAATATAATATTTTTTAAGTTTCTAAATTCAATATTGTAATATAAACGGTCGGATTATATTCCCCATCGAATGATTTGGATTTACAGATGTTTAACATTCGATTTAATGCTTTGGAATAATTTATATTAATTTTTGAAACACCCGCTAATCGCAAATGTCGCATGCTTCTCTTTGTATGTTGGAGCTTTAGAAATCAATTCATTTCGCATCGTTTTTGTCATTGAATTCGAAAGATTTAGCTTTTATCCAATAAAGCATGCGTTACCCAACATTTACATGTGTTTTAAGTCGAGCGAAACAATTTTCTTATATTTTTTAATATTTTTTGAAAAGATGACGAACTAGAAAATTGTTTCCTGAACCTAGCTTGGACGCCACCTTTTTGCTTCGGAAAGCAACGACTGCTAGCATCAGCAGCAAATTGCAATATTTATACTTTGTCCAATGCTTTAAATTTTTATCAATTAACGGATAAAGTAGCCTACTAGTTTATTTAGCGTTTGCAAAAGTCTCTTTTCTAACTTAACCCTTTCTAGTGCAAATGCACGACTCAGCAGATGCTGAACACGTGGGGCGACTCCATAAGATGAAAGTATAGCAAATAAAAATTCACTTCGTTTATTTAATTCATTTTCCCCAAAATATTGGTTTCTTTCTATTCTTACCGCATATTTAGTGGGGGACGCAGCCAATTATTCGAGATCTTTGTTTAATTATATGCACTTTGTTTTCATTAAAGGTCTGTGAAGAGCAGAAATGCGAAGAGGAAGTCTTTCCGCTGGCTATGAACTACCTGGACAGATTTTTATCTGTGGAGCCCACCAAAAAGACCAGATTACAGCTGTTAGGAGCAACTTGTATGTTTTTGGCCTCTAAGATGAAAGAGACTGTGCCATTAACAGCAGAGAAGTTGTGCATATACACGGACAACTCCGTCCGTCCTGGCGAATTATTGGTAATTATTCAACACTTCATAATTATACAGCTTGATGCTGTTTTATTATATTGCATACCTTAAGTCAATTAAATTCATGCAAGTAAAGTAATTTTGCTCAAAGATGTGTCGCCACGTGAATGTCTTGGATTAAAAATCTAACCAGATATATAGGCTAGCCTAATTGGATTGGTCTGCAAATGTAAAGCCACCCTCAGACATAAATATAAACGCGCATGTTACAAACTTCTTTGTACTTTTTATGTGTCCGCTAATTGAATGTAGGCCTTGCTTGACTGTGCAATTAATCGACATCTCCATCTAGCGGGCAAAGAGTGTAAAACCGGATATGGAAAATGCGCCTTTATGTAAACTTGGGTCTTTTTATATCTCCCTCGCAGCAAATGGAACTGCTGGCGCTAAATAAACTCAAGTGGGATCTGGCCTCAGTGACACCACATGATTTCATTGAACATTTCCTAGCCAAACTCCCTATACATCAGAGCTCCAAGCAGATACTACGCAAGCACGCCCAGACATTTGTGGCCCTCTGTGCAACAGGTATGTTTAACCGTTTGTGTTCAGTTTTACTTTGTGCATATTTATTAATGTAAGATAATTTATCTTAGTATAAATATTGCAGACCAGGCAAAAGTATTGAGGGCTTTGTAACAAACATACATTGAAGAACCTCCACTTACCTCACCCAGTACTTTGCTATCAGGCAGAGTTCTTTATTGCAATGGAAAGAGCCATCTCGCTTGTCCTAATTCCTCACTCGCGGTTATTGTAAACCAGTGTGAGGCTCTGCAAGAGAGAGGAAGTCTGTTTCCTTTTGTGGTGATTGCTGTGACTGCACCATGGCTCCTGAGAAGCCCTGCCTGTTTCCAACCCCACTGCTATGCATGCAGGGAATGTGAACCAAAAAGAGGAAGCTGTTTTCTTACATTTTTCTTGGAAAAAGGGCTTTGTAACCTGATATTTTCCCATGCCTAAGACGTCTTGTAGTCCAGGTTTCTTTGATTGAGATCATGTGCTCAGATATAAGGCTACCAATCCACTTTTTTTTGCCCATACACGGCATTGTCGCGAAACCTACAGCAGTCAGTTTATCACCTGCTAGAATAAGCCAGTAATGCTACAGGAAGGAACTACTCCAGTATATTCCCCACTCACATTTACATGGTGGGTATCAGCGAAGCTCGCTCTCCCCTTTTATGTTTATGACCTGCATTTCTTTGGGAAGTAGCCTGGGATCTCAGCCAGGGAGAGTGTGGTTGGATGGATACTGGGAAGGGGGTGGGCGCTGCTGAATGAAATGAATGGGCTGGGGTGAAGGCTCCCGTGCCTTTATGCTCAATTTGTCTTGACAATTGCCCTCACGTCTCTGAGCTAGCAATGTTAGATGACTTCCTATAAGAAAGGCAGTTGTATTTCTCTGTTCGCCATGTGTGGGCGAAGCACAAAGTGAGAGTATAAGGGAAAGAGGCGCCATTGATTTATAAGCTCCGCTTATTGTCCGTTCAGGTTCTGAGCGCACCGGAGACATTTTGAACAAGTTGTGTTTTATGAAGTGGGAGATTGTGATATCTTGAAAACCCTAAGATTTCTATGCATTTTAGGCATTAACGTGCGAATAGAGGCATGATTTATGGGACGTTTTGGGAATGAGAAGGCTGCAGTAGGTGGTAGCTTGCCCAGGACCTACAGCAAAGTCCTCTGGCTCCCCACAAAGGCTTTGAGCCCTGCTGCAGAATAGTGTGTCAGGCCCCAAATGTCACGGACTGTCCCCTACCAACCCTCCTCTCATTATAGTTTAGTCATGCTATGCTTCATTATGAGCTCAATCCCAACTCTGTCTTCTGATCCAGTATTGCCCATTTTATTCATCTTATTCTTTGGGCCACTTACATTCTGGTGTCTTTTTTTGAGAATTCCCAACCAATGGTACATTTGTTATTTTCAGATGTCAACTTCATCGCCAGCCCTCCGTCCATGATCGCGGCCGGCAGCGTTGCAGCAGCAGTGCAGGGGTTGTACCTCAAAAGCAGCGACAGTTGCCTCTCCTCCCAGAACCTCACCAACTTCCTCTCACAAGTCATCAGAAGCGACCCTGTAAGTGTTCCAACCTCCGCACCCTGTATCACTCCAGAAGACCTGATATGTCATTGTTGCTAATCTCCCCGTTTCTCTCCAAAGGACTGTCTGCGATCTTGTCAGGAACAGATCGAGTCCCTGCTGGAATCTAGTCTCAGACAAGCTCAGCAGCACAACATCTCCACAGAGACCAAAAGAGCGGAGGAGGACGTGGACATCTCTTGCACTCCCACAGATGTCAGAGACATTAATATCTGAACGGATCACTATTCATCTTGTGTGCGATGAATCTCTTCGTCTTTGTTTCTGTTGGGTATGGGCTTTGGCCAAAGGCTTCATGGGACAAATGGAAATCAGGCTCAAACCTGCACCCCACCATCCGACCAATACCTCGACAACTTGTCCCTCAGCGCGCCCTAACTGTTGACCGCTGAGCGGCATCCCCTGTGGTTTTGACGATTGGGCTATCGCTGGCCAGGACCACCAGTGGAGCACAGGGAATGAAAGGAAATCTCAATTCTGTCCTTCGGCTCCCCCTCTATGTCCTAAGTCATAAATAAAACAAGCGAAAAATGATATAGGCTATCTAGGATTTTCAAATCGTGTAAACGACAACAGTAGTTGTGACTTGCCCTGACTTGTCGCTGAAAAGACAACGCTGGGTATTTTTATTTCAAGTGTGTCAGAAACTATTTTTGAAAGAGAAGAGACGTAATTTGTATATCTTCGATTTCTTTCTCTCATAGATAGTACCTTGGTACACTTGCTACGAGTGCTCCTTGTTTTTTCTGCAGCCTAGCCGTGTAAATATATCCCCGCTTGCTATGCCTTTAGTCACTTTATTATAATTCCTAGACAGGTCCCCTAACAAGATTCTCTTCTCTTCCAAAATGGTTTATGTAACCTTAGTATATTTTGTACGCATGTATTTTTGCTATGATCTAGAAGGCTGTGGATTGCCAGGGACTGAGGTGCTAACTTGAGGCCAGACGGAAACATTTCTTCGAATCGTTGCCTTCACTGCCATTAATAATGTATATCGTCATCACTGCCATGACACAATAAGCTTATGTTGTACCTGCTCCCCGGCTGAGCTTGCTGTGCGGTCCACAGTCTGCTTTTTTTGTTTAGATTCATGTATTATCTAAAACCATTCCATTTAAAAAAGAAAAAAAAAGCACTTTCAGTCCGTCGTTTAAGGCTGGCTTTTAGAAAAGAAAAAAGAAAAAAAAAAGAAAGAAATTGTTAAAACAATGAGGGGGAAACATGGAATGGAGGACGGAGCAGGTCTCTTTATCTATGGTGTTAGTGGTCTGTTAGAGAAAGAGAAGAGGGGGACATTGAGAAGATATTTGCGGTGTAGTTTAACGGCTACGCAATCCTCTTACCAGAACGGATAGATGCTAGGGAACGTTTAAGGTGCGATCCAGCAGAACGCACGTAGACGGTAGAAACACTACGACGTTAAATCAAAGATTAAGAACTATTTATTTTTTCAGTTCCCCTCTTAAGGCCAGTATGCACGAATGCCCAAGTGTACCTATCTTTGAAGTATGTATAATGATCCGCTAGTTGCTAACTCGTGACACCATAGTTAAAGTATTTTTTTCCGAGTTGATGTACTCTGGTCTAGTTATTGTTAAAACAAAAGTTGTGGCTTCAAGTAGATTTTGCACAAACCCAGAGATGTCAGTTTGTCTTGTGGATCTCTGGAAGGGGGGGAAGATGAGGAGGAGAGGTGGTAGAGGGAGGCAAAAAAAGGGTGATGGCTGGACATCAAAGAGTTAAAGCAGAACTGAGACGTTTGTACCGTGAGGAATAACTTAAGAGGAGAACCTGGGAGAAAGACACTCCTCATATTTAGCTGCTATGGAGGGATTTCCAGCAAGTATGAAACTTTCAAATGGAAAACAACAAAAAAAAAAGAAAAAGACATGCTTCTTTCTCTTGTCTTGTTTTGCTGCTATTTTTTGGTTTTGTTTATATGAAATGTCAATACAATGCCATGTAATAGGTTAATTTTCTCATAGAAAATTATGATATTATTGAAAACTTTGGTTCTTTTTAGTAGTTTTTTTTTTTTTTTTTTTTTATGTGATCAATTTTTGTTAATGTGATTTCTACGCTATGCTATTCCCAAAACAAAGAAAAGGAAAAAAAAATGATAATAAAAAAGAAAAAAAAGCAGATGAAAAAATAGTCAAATGTTCCTGTTATACCCACAATACCTCAATCTACAGTCGTGATTTAGCATTGATTTAGTCTGGGATTTTTTTTCTTAAGTTCTGATTTTATGTTATTTTATTTTATTGTTTTTTGGTTTATACCGTGCCTGTTAGTCCTGTTGTAAAATGCAAATGAACGTTAATCATCCTCCTACTGGGTCCTGATGCGAGCGAGTAGAAAGCACATTGAATGGAATTGGTGCCATAAACTCTGAGTTTTTTTTTATTTTTTTAGCTTGTTTCATTAAAGGAGACTATATCCCCACTTTAGCCTCTTCTAGCCCATCTTGATGAGTTTATGAAGATTTTATTTGAAAAATGACACCGTTATACTGCCATGTGTACTTACAAAGCCATAGTTTAACACAGTGCAGATATTCATGTATAAGTGGCTGCATGTCTTGATCTGAATACAAGACACTTGGTGTTTCCACATCAAGTCGTTGTCTTAATAAATGTTACGCAGCTACAATCACCAGTGGTGTTTCCCTTCATCTTCTTTTTTTGCTTAAACCCATGAAATTTGTATCCTTGTAAAAATCCATATATTCAGTGCTCGTGGGATGTTCTACTTGGTTTAGTTCACTCCCTTTAGCCTTTGACATGGTGCTGCTATGAGTCTAGAAATGATTTGCTGAAAGAGATGCGGCGATAAGCTAGGAAGGATGAAAGAAGTGATTCAGGACCCAGGGGACACATATATTATCCCCTGTAGTATCAGGAATCTATTTTACCTCAAGGTGGATACAACTGAATGATGAAAACTAGCATGTATACTGATACACACACCTAGAGTCTGTCATGCAATCGAGGAAAAGAGACTGCGGAGGTCCCGAGCTTTTCTCTTGAATGTGTTTAGGGGAGAAATGAGAAATGATTGAGTGCATCCTCCCATCCCCACACCATGAAAGCTTGGCCTTATGGCTTGATTCTGTTGTAAACAAACCTGTAGTGTCTTTTAGTTCAATGTGCCATTCATTCACAAGGGTCAATGTGTGTCGATCCTGAAATACAACGTCATGCTTTGATTTCTTTTGTTTTGTTTAATTGTTCACAAACCGGTCACTGGTCTGAAATGCACAATCTTGCTGACCCATCTTAGACATGAGGTTAACTAGAATAAAACTTGAGCTTCAAAAACCACTTGTCTTGCGTGATTTGTATTTTTATTGTGCCCGCACAGCTTAGAAAGTGTTAAAAAATGAACATTTGGACATTTCCTCAACCTCATATTTCAAACCAACATTTGCATACCTTCAATGTCTATCCTTTAAAGACAGAACATGTTGTTATTTTCTTAATATACTAATCAGAATAAAAAATGCAAGGGAAAAAGCGTACACAAGAAATTTTTTTATATTGAAGTCCCCTAATTTATTTGAGTTCATCTATGGCACATGTAAAAACTATTAAGTGCTTAAATGTGAAATACATCAGCAATTGCTTATTAAGGTCGTCTTTGTGTCACGTGCCTCAAAAAGAGCAGCTGAAAACAGGTTGTTCTTGTTTTTGCTTAAAAACTTTTAGAGGCACTAAATATTAATTAAACAGGAAGCTGAAGATGTGTACAGCTAAAACAGATACTGAAATTAACATTTTCAGAGGATGTGCCAACCTTGCTGAGGTGAGAAAGGATTGGTCTGTTGACTAAATAAACGCTGTTCTCTCATGTCTCAAGCAGGGGATACCCTTCTTTTATTGTCCAAGTATTATCTGGCATCCCCAACAGACAGTCTTTGATAATCGGTTTTGAAACCGATCATTCAGGAGACTGCAAGAAAGAAAGAACTCTGACTATTTCACGCACCTTTGCTACCGACTGAGGTTTGAGATAATACTGTGTCTTTGGTTTTTGCCATTTCAGTGTCTGCGGTTTCAGACGAAGGAGCAACATTGCTCCCCTCATACATACTGTCCCAAAGGCTAAGTTGCTAAGGTTTGCCCTTCCAAGATCTGACATACAAAAACTGAACTCGGTTCACATGTTAAAATAAACCAGATGGCATCAGGAAAAGAATTAATCCTGAGGTTGTCGAACCTAACTTTTTGTGTATTAACCAATCATTCAAGGCATACAAGGTACACATTTTATTAGTTCTTGGGTTTCTCTGGGAACTGAAGACATGACCTTGGTGTTACAAGTGGCATGATCTATTGTTTGAGCTACAGCAAAGCTTATTATTTTTACCATGTCATCATATGGCTGAAAGAAGATTATAATGCTAGTATATTAATCTCGCATAGCCAAACGTTCAGACTGACGGCTGAAGGTCTGGAATCCATGCCCATGAGGCGATTTGACCGACATGTCAAACAACCAATCACAGTTTGTTTCATTCAGCGGCATGTTTCGGGGCGTGGAAATGTCGCCACAATAACAGACGTATTAAAAACTCTCGGACTTATTTTAAATATTCCATGCCGTGAACTTTAAATATTTTACATACTTTTGAAACTCCTGTGTTTAGTTGATCCTGATATGCGATCGTCGACACAGTTGTAAACACTATGGCTTTCTTCTGTTGGAGGGGGTTTGGTGCAACGTCATCTTTGTTTCAAGATGGAACATTTATATATAAGTTTATGAGATTTGTAAATTATTCCATTCCTTTTTTACTCACAGTTTGTACAGTGTCCCAACTCTTTTAGAATTGGGTTTGAACCAGTAATTCACTGCCATTCATAAATCCTCTCCTGTGACATGATGGGATAGTAAAGTGTCAATTGGATGCACACTTCAGAATCTAGCCAGAGATAGTAGGTCATCCAGAGACTTGTTTCCTACTGTTTTATGTATACTGTTAATTCAGACACAGTCTTCTGTTCATATAGGCTGTTGTTACAATTTAGTAAGGTATTGTGTGATTTCAGATGGAACCAAAGTGGCAAATAATTTCTGCCTTCATTTTAAACAGTATTATTATATTGTTTATTCGTTTGAAACTTAACAAATTTATTTTCCTCTTGTTATTGGCTTGAAAAGTGCACTTATACTGTCTTTCTTTACAATAAATGTTAAGCTATGATTTATCTAATAAGATAATACTCATATATAAAGTAAGGCTTAAAGGGATAGATGACTGATTTTTTTTTTTTATTCTGTCATCATCAAGTCACTTTCCAAACCTATATGGAATTTATTTCTTCTGCAGAACACACACACACAATTTTTTTTCATCTCTTTAAGTCCAAACAGAGTGATGTGGTCATAGATAGCTGTTAATACGGATAAAATATTAAAGGGGTCATGAACTGCCTTTTTGTTTTTTATTTGTACTGTTCTCTGAGGTTCATTTATATAATGGTATCACTATTTTTATGTATAAAAAAGCATCAATTTATAAGTAATAGGCTATTGTCTTTCCTGTTTTTGACCCCCTCATCTACACGCTCTGTTTGAATAGCTGTGGTGGACTGTAGGCCCAGAAGTAAATGCCCACTGCTATGATTGGATAATAGTTGTGTATGTTTGCCAGCCTACATCCTACATAGATGGACGTTGCAGTGATTTCGGTTAAAACGCATAAATATTAATATCAAATGATCTGTTCAACAGACAAAGCAATAGTGACCATAAAAACTGGAAATGTGATCTTATTCTGCAGTGGCAGTATTTAGCCACACTATTACGTCATAAAGTGGCACATTCCACAAGCTGTTGTTTTTGCAGACTGGCTTCAAAATAAGCTGATTTTAGACTAACAAGAAAGTTTTGAGTTCTGGAACTTACAGGATGCTTTTATAGCACAATAACCTCTCACATGTCAAAAGTTCAAGGGAATTTTGGTTTCTCAGTTCATGACCCGTTTAATGAATTATGTAATGTGAATGGGAGTTTCCTGCTTTTGTCCTTCTAAGCTTCATTGATAAGCTGCCAGTTATTTTTCGATTTATTTTATTCTGGAAATAATGACTTTTACAAAAATTATTTTGTACACTTGCCAATGTACAAAAAAATGAAGGGTCTGCAATTCTGAAAGTGAAAGTGACATACAGCCAAGTATGGCGACCCATACTCAGAATTCATGCTCTGCATTTAACCCATCCAAAGTGTGCACACACACAGCAATGAACACGCACCAGGAGCAGTTGGCAGCCATTTATACTGCAGCACCCGGGTAGCAGTTTTGGGGTTCAGTGCCTTGCTCAAGGGCATCTAAGTCGTGGTATTGCCAGCCCGAGACTTGAACCCACAACCTTAGCAGTCATTTAGTCACAGATTAGTCCTGTCACTTTAAGAAGTTATTTCTAATGTCGGCTCGTTATATGTATAAGACACCTGTCCACACAATCTGCATCTTCCATTCCAACCTCTGCCACCACCATGGGCAAGACCAAAGAGCTGTCAAAGGATGTCAGAGACAAGATTGTAGATCTGCACAAGACTTGAATGGGCTACAACACCATCAGCAAGAAGTGTGGCAAGAAGGAAACAACTGTTGGTGCGATTATTCAGAAATATAAGAAATACAAAACAACCATCAATCACCTTTGGTCTGGAGCTCCGTGCAAGATCTCACTTCATGGGGTAAAGATGATCATGAGAAAGGTGAAGGATCAGTCTCGAACAACAATGGAGGAACTTCTTAATGATGTTAATGCAGTTGGGACCATAGTCACCAAGCAAAATGGGGATCTAATACTTATTTCCCTCACTAAAATGCAATTTCTAACCTTTATATAATGTGTTTTTTTTTCAGAATTTTTAGGTTTGTGTTTTGTCTCTGTACGTCAAAGTAAACCTGCCATAAAAATTACAGACCCTTCATTTCTTTTTAAGTGGGCAAACTTACAAAATCAGCAGGGGATCAAATAAATATTTTCCCCACTGTATTCATCTTTCAGTTTCAAGACACAGATGATCATATTCCAGGACTACAATGACTTTGATCTGTGTTACATATGACCGTGAAGATTCAGTTTGTCAGCTGAGATCACTACATCAGAACTGAAATATTATATCAGCGTATACAATATATGACCGCTAGTTAAAACTCAATCAGCCTCCCTCATGAAAGTGGCTGAACCTTTCTTGTCTGTGCTGTGAATAGGAATTGCACATTTATCATCCACATCATGAACCATGTGAGGAAGCAAGCAGCTCAGTGCTGAGATTGGAGCATGTGTGTGTGTGTGTGTGTGAGAGGGAAGGAGTGGGGGGTATGAGGCACCAAGGCAAAAAAGGGAGATACTATGCCACCATTCAAATTGAGGCCTTTTTTTCAAGTGCCCGTCGGTTGCATTTGTCACGTCCTCCTTTCATGTCACCACTCGCCACCTGCTCCTGAAATTCCTGAACATTTTCTGAAAACTTCCAGCGTCCTGCTTCATTTTCTCGGCCTCGCTCCCTTTCGCTGGCCCCATCCACTCTGTTCCACAAGTGAAAGGAAACCAAAGAAACATTGCTCCTCTAACTCTCTTTCACAGACTCGGCCCTCTGTCTTACACCCCCCAAGTTCATGTTCTTCTGTTCTGCATTTGGAATAAGTCTCCCCCTCGCTCTCTCCCTCACACACACACACACACACACAATATCTGAGAAAGATGATGTATCATTTATGGATCAAACAAAGAGAAACCTGACTCTACTGCCATTCATGGACTTTAACTATGAGATCACAACATGAAAACGTTAAAGGGATAATTCACCCAAAAATTCCCTAAAATTCTGTCATTATTTATTCACCTTCATGCTGACAAAGTCAGTGGGATCCAGTGTTGCTTAAAACCCAAAATGTCTTATTTTATACAGGTTTGGATTGACAGAAGATGAGTAATTGATAACAGAATTGAAACCTCTGGATGATCCAATTTCTTGAACATAATATACAGTGGCACCAAAAGTATTTAGAAAAATGAATCATGTTATTCCATACCGATTGAATTTCTGAAAAGTGTGTTGTGTCCAAACAATGAAATTCAATGTAATCTGTTGTTGTTTCAACCATCAAAATATCTTCTTTTATATAGGTTTTGAATGACAGTGAGTAAATAATAACTTTTTTTAATTATTATTTCTTTAACATGCAATGTCTCTAAAAAAGTATCCTGAAACTTGAACAAAAATTAAAAATGATTCAGAACCCTTCATTGTTTAGATTGCCAAAATATCAAACCAAGATGGGTTTATTTTAAAAGACAACAGCCTAGGATTTAGATGATAAACCAACAGATAATTTAACAGATAATAACTAATTTTGTTCTTTTCTGATTATATTAATTTCCCATTACTGTATAATATATTTATATTATAGTTCTGGCTTCCTGTTAATGCCTAAACCAAACTTTGTATGACTCCACCAGCACAAAATGACCGATGTAGCGGCTGACTAGAGGTCTTCAGGGAAGAGCTGGGTTTTATCTGTCAGGGCTCAGAAGGTGCCGCCAACAGGCCTAGTGTTTACCTGCTGCTGCCCACAGCGTAGACCAGCTGCCATCTCTAGAAACACCCTCTAATATGCTGCCAACTCCTGTCTGCCTGAATTCTGATCTGCACCTCGGACTTCAAATGTGAAGGGAGCGGAACAAAACCAGAGTACGTCGCGCAGCCCCCCTGGCCTCTCGCACGGGCCCCACATCAGCATTGTTGCGGCCACAGCAACTGTCCCCATTCTGAGCCCAGTAGAGAGGAGGAAAACTATCCGTCAGGAGACTCTGCTGACCACCCGCGAAACATGGGATTTCCACAAATGGCAGATGTGTAATGTCAAATCACTAGCTCTCACTCTCTAGCTCCAAATTATTTGATAAAATATCTAATAGACGTATGATGAATTGATATAAAGGACAAACAACATGCAACATCAGCATAAACATAATAATTTGAAAATATTATTAACAATGAAATATAACTAGTAGAATCAATTTAGACAGCTACACATCAATATGATCAATGTATTTATTTTATTCTGAAATGTCTCTTATTATAGACATGGGATTAACAATATAGCATTTGAAGAGTCATAAACTGTATGTAAAATGTATAACTGCTAAACTGTCTGTGCTGCTTATATCCAGTTAAATACTGATTTGACAAGTAACAATTCTGCAGTACTTGCAGTTTACCAGCAGGCGGGGCCACCTGATGGCTAAAACCTGTCTCCAAATTTCACCACAAGATGGTGTTCATAGCCACCTTCTTTTAAGAAATCAACACAAAGAACGGTTAAATTTGATAAAATAAAATAAAATAAAAAACATCTTGGGAGATGGAATAATCTTATGAAGATGGTGGTATATTAAATTAACTCAAATCACCACCATTGCTATTTCACCCCTCTTGATCTGACTTTAAAACCCTCAAACACCTAAGAATAGCACTCAAATTCTTCCACGCTGTCAGTTTAAAGAGCTGTTCCAGAATCCAGAATCCTGCATCACGAGTCCAGAGTGAGAGTGATAACGGTCCACTCTTATACACACGGCACGTGAACATCACAAACCCCTTCATCAGGACTGTCTGTCATCACAGGAGGACTGGAGGCGCTCTGAGTTTCTCTCGACTGCTGTACGGCTCCTGCCATCTCAGAAGGACATTCCTGTTGATCCACTCACATATTCTTTAAAGTCTGTTGCCACGTTCAGTAAAGAGCACACCTGTAATGTTAAATGTGTCAGGCGGGTAGTATTTTGTCGATTTTAAAGTTAAAATAAGCAATTAGAAACAGCTTGCATTTTAACAAAGAGATGATGGGGCATGTTTGATGACATTACCTGTCTAAACTTGGCACGCACCCTTTCCATGTCCTCTTGAAGTTTCTCATACTGAGGATCCTCATATGGGAAGTTTTGGATCACGCCAATCAAAGATTCCATAGCTTTCAGCCTTTTTCTAGAAGTAGAGAGAAATGTAGCAGTGAGATAAATGATCTTACTACCTAATAATCGTACTACTACTGAGGAAAAGCAGTGTTTGTTATCTGTTAAAGAGCATACCTTGTTTTAACATCACTATTGTTTTGAAGGAGACATTTCCAGGCAAGGGCAAATCCATAATAAAAAGAAACCTGAAGAAAAAAAAAAAAAACTATGCATTTACATAGTTTAAATAGCTTACTTAAAGTGAATATTACACTTGAATGTGTAGTGTATAAAACTGTAGGCTATATATGTGACCCTGGACCACAAAACCAGTCTTAAGTTGCACAGGTACATTTGTGCATTTCAATAAAGTCTTATTTTTTGTTATTTTTGGACCAAAATGTATTTTCAATGCTTCAACAATTTCTAACTGAGAGTCTGATGTCACATGGACTACTTTGATGATGTTTTTATTATCTTTCTGGACATGGATATTATACTATACATACATTTTCAATGGAGAGACGGAAAGCTCACTGACTAAATCTAAAATATCTTAAACTGTGTTCTGAAGATGAACTGAGGTCTTGCGGGTTTGGAACGACATGATATAATTTTCATTTTGGGGTGAACTAACCCTTTAAATTCTTTTAAAATTGATTCATGCATGATGACAATGCAGTCATTCGTGTCAGCTGTGTGTTCAGACGGGAGGCCCCAGAATTTGGAAGTCATTGTAACAACACAACAGCAAAAAAAACCTGACACTGCTTTTCCAGAAAGCTGCTTACATTATTCAAACAGAATCATTCTAAACTCCAGCCAACTGAAAATCTATGAAACGTGCTGTTAACAGCCTTTAATCTACACTAAATGAATCCCTCATCGTGTGTGTTTCAGTCATCATCACCTCTGCGCCGAGTTTAGCTCCGTGTAGCAGCCCGTGGTTCCTGCCCTCGAGGGTTCCCTGACGAGTGCCCTCCTCAAAGCCTTCCTGATAGCCTTCATCATGAAACCTTAAACAAGAGGGACGTTATGAGACCAAGTACAGCAGCATTCACAGCGACAGTCACTGAACTAACGCTAAACACACACTAAACTACTGAGAGAGAGAGAAAAAAAACTAATGTGACGAATGAGTTTGTGTATAAATGACGCGCGGATTTTACCTGTCATCGGCCATGATGATGGAGTCAAATAAATCATCACTGTTGGACACAAAAGCCATTTTACAATAAAATGATTTGTTTTCTATCCCGAAGTTTTCGCTGATGGACACTAACTTCCGGAATCGTTCTTCTTCGTTGCAGTTTGCCTGATGTTTACATGATGCGCCGGGACCTCAACGGCGCCTCTTCCGGAAGGGAACGTAAACCAACCTATGAAACCAACGCATTTTTCATGTTTTATTCTCGATCAAAATAAAGTGAGATGTCACATTTATCAACTGAAAGAACGACTTTATCTTGAAATTCAAGGCAGAACATTTAATCACACTTGCATGTTTTGTTTACCTTCGTTTTAACTTTATTTACATAAATAAATACATAATAAATTTACATAATAAATAAATATTTATTATTGTCAGATTGTGAAAACTTTTTGTGTTTTGGGGACATGCTAGCATGCTGCTAGTCGGTGCCACTAATTATGAGACAATATGAACCAGCACCTTGGAAATGATTGAAGCATAAAATCAGCCACATATTATGTTTACATTCATATCAAGGCTATAAAATGTGTCATTATACTAAATCTAATGTCTGATATCACAAATAAGAATTAATGATTTGTAAACTGTACTTGGCATGGCTTTTCAAGCATTGGTCCTTGTCTTCAACTTTATTTTTACAAAATGCATTTGTATGTTTTCATTCATTTACTGTACAAAAAAATAATAATTTATTAATTCAATTTATTAATACATGTAGGCCTAGTCTACTTTGCTTGCTTACAGAAGACACCACATGTGGGCTTCGGTTGAGCTTGAATGAGACTCTATATTACATATAACAAACCTGTTTTTACAGTCTATAACATTATCTCAAAATGCAACTAAATTCTATGCCAGTAGAGGGAGCCACAATCTTACAAAAAAGTTCTTGTTATTCAAGGCAAGGTTATCCTGCAAGGACATTAAAGTATATTCTGCTGTTTTTTAGGCCCACACATATGTACTTTACATCAGTATTTTGTGGAAGTACCATGCAGTCAACAATATCAAGAATAAAATATCTCGTCAGTTTTGAATTGTGTCTTTTTTTATGGTTTGTTCTGGAAATGAAAGATGAACAGCTGCTGCTTATATTTTAAAAAAATTGGATCAGTTACGTTTTTCTGTAGAAAAACTATGTAACCACGTTTAGCATATCCTTTATTTCAAAAGTTATTTAATCATTATGTACTCTTTCAGAAAGAACAAATAGTTATATATTCATGAAATACTAAAAAAGGTAAACAAAATGTGTTTACAGTGCATTCTAGATTATGCTAGTATATACTGTATTAACTAAAGTTTTAAACAATAATTACAGAGCAAGGTCATCATAGACACATGGAAAAATAAATACATTCAAGTTGAACCATTATGGTTGATCTTACAACAATCTTCAACATTTGGAGTGATTTTGTTTCCAGTCTATAACACTACATTTGTCCAGTGACTGTGTCCAGTGTGCAGGTTGCTTTCACTGGACTTTTTCTAAAAGTCTGGCCCTGTGCTCTGGTTCAAAGCAGAACTGATTTTAAACCGTCTTCTGTTTCTTGACCTCTGGGTCATTTCCTTTCAACATTCACAGGGGATTGTTCAGTCCTCATCTTTTGTTGAAACTGGGACTCTGGATCACAATTTGGGAGATCTTTCCAAAAGGGTCCATGCTGTCTATTTCAAGGCCCAACTGATGGTCCTGTTCAGGGTCCACAGAAAAATGCTGCTCCCCTGAAAGGTGGTTGGTAGGTTCCTGAGAAAGTGTGTTGACCATGGGCAGAAACTGGGATGCAGCATTCCCGTTGTTACTGTTCAACTTGCTTTTTGCGCCACCCAAATTCACAAGGGCTCCGTGTTTGCTTGAGATGTAGATGTTGTAGCCGTCCGGCATGATGCGTTCCAAAAAAGAGCAGTCATCCTTTGTGTAAGTGTGCTGCAAACAAATGCAACAGCATGAAAACTCACAAAGTTATGCAAAGAACCACAATATGGATATCTCATCAACCTGCCCTGCCCTGCATGTGTTTTAAGTTTTTTGATAGCTGTTTGCTCACCACATAGAGAGGTCAAGGTTGTTATTGCTGTTTCTTTTCAATGAGGGTTTTAGCTATGCAAACATTCCCCGCCGTGGGCAAAGGTTGATGCAGTGACTCCACTCAAATCAGCATATTTGACCATTTTTGTGAGAATCATTTTGGCATGGTGTTCTGGTCATTCAAGTAAATTGAATAGTGAAGTACTCCTAAAGTCATATTTTCACTATTCATAATTTGTGATCAGTTGTTTAAATTGGCTTGGCAGCTGTTATAAATATCAGTTCAGTATCTAAGAGTGAAGGACAGATATCTAGCACATTTACTCAAATGTTTATTCATTTTTGGAGTTAAATGCATGCTGATGACTGTTTTTCCTCCTGTCCAAAAAAATAATGTTCTTGGTTATAACGTCAGATGGGAGTAATGAACCCATGACCAGAACACAATGTCAATAAAGCTAGATGTCTGTGGCGAAATCGGCTTGTCTATGCTTCCGCAGTCATAAAGGACATTGTGAGGTGACCTTAGCACAACAAGGTTATCTCTGATGAATGTGGGTAGTTTGTATTATAATTGGTGGCAGAGTGCCAAAGTTCCGCTCTCTAAGAATTTAATTATTGCAATAAGAATGCCACTGTTCTAAAAAGAGTTTTAGAAAGTGTCCAGACTTGTAGCCTCAGTTGACCTCTGTCAGTAAGACAATATAGACTACATGAACTCTACTATTTTTGAAATAATGGACATTATCTTATGAGCAGGAGTCTAAAGGCACCTGCAAATAGCCTTAGACCCTCAACACAATTTTTTTCAGTTAATATGGCTCGTAAGGTAGATATGATTATCAATAGAATTGCTAATACAAGAAGATTGTACATTCTCTTGCGTCTGATTGTCAAACCTACCGATCCGTACAGTTTTCCCATTCTGTCCATGCAGAGGAATCTGGTGCTTGCAACACCTTTAATGGCAACACATCCTGTATCCACCGGTCGAATCTCAACCAAACCTTTAGGAAACAAAACATGGTTTTTATTGAAGTAAGATTGTTATTTTGTTTGCGCTGAAATAAAAAGCTCTCAAATCTTAATTTAAATATTATTGGTCGAAAAATATCTCACAAATACGTGTTTGACATAAAAAGGATTATGGGAAGATGCACGATAACTTCATTTAACTTCCAGTCGCAGTTCTAGGCCTAATATTTGAATCAAATTGCGTAGCACCGAAAATGCATAGTGCATGTTGTAGAATTATATAATGATTCATGACATCCACCAGTGAGGGAGTGAGTCAAAATAATAATAACAATAACAACAATAACTAATAATAATAGTGCAATTCACAGAAAAGGTGACATAAGTCAACTCTTTTTAAATAATAATAATAATAATAATTTTATAAAGTTAACGAAAACCACAAATAAAATAAAAAAATCACACACAAAAAAAAAAAAAAACATACTGATTCAATTGTGCACCCACGTGCTGTTTTACTTGATGGTTACACGACTTGACATTTTTGTATAGGCCTAGCCTAATAATACACATATTTCAAATCAATAAACATTTCAAAAATAAACTTCCAAGGAATCGACATGTGTTTTAAATGATATTTTAAAAGACTTTCCCTCTTTATCATTCCGGACATCCTTATTTGCCATTGACCCATATTACGTGAAGCGCTGATTCGAGTATAGTATCTACATGACATGACTGTCACTTACTGTTCGAACTTTGCATGTACGATCCGCTTATTTCCCCGTCTGGGTTTATTTGCAGATGTAGACCGTGTCTGGCTGCGTACAGATGTCTGAGCCTGACTGCTTCTCCCCAGTCATTTGCCAAATGTGGACCAGAGTCAGGCAACGGAACGCTCTCCACGCCGATGCTACTTCCACAAACAGTGACAAAGAGTAAGAGGAGCATTATTAACTTTTATCTGTAGTAATTATAGGCTGTCTCGTTCTGATGTGAATCCTGCACACTCTGTCTCCTTTGTATTGCTCTGTTTTGGCGCAAGCTCTGCAGCTGACCTTTTAAATTGTCCTCTTATCAGATCAATCGATAAGCATTTCCCCTCTTTGGCAGTTCTGAGAACAGGGCAACACACCCCCGTTGGACATCCAACAGACGATGAAGACAGAATAAATGAGCAAAATTTATCCTGTTATTGTTTTATTGTAATGCATCTGTCATGCATACTCCGATTAACTTAACCATGTTCTCAGAGGCATTTCAAGGAGTCATCGTCAATCGAAGTGCACTTTCTAATGTATGTATATGTATATATATATATATATATATATATATATACATATATATATATATATATATATATATATATATATATATATATATATATATATATATATATATATATATATATATATGCCTACATTTTTCATATCCATGTAAGACATTTACAAACAGTTGATGACTATCAAATAATTTAAATTAATCGTTCTAAAATAAATAAATATTAATGATATGTTGTGGAAAAAAACTTTTAAGATGCTACAAAATACCATGGTAGATTACTTCTCTCCCTCTCTCTCTCTCTCTCTCTCTCTCTCTCTCTCTTTCTCTCAAAAATTCCATTCAATGCTTTTTTTTCTTTTCTTTTCTTTTTTTTTTGTGTGTGTTTTGAAGATTGCTTTTGCATTTTTAACATAGGCTATTCTTGAGTAATTCGAAAGGAGGGAGATAAATGTTCACCCATGGTTGATTCGGAAAAAGCCCGTGAATCTGTTTAACTTAACACATGGGCACTCTGCAGAAGACTTAACCTACTATAACACATTTGCCCTGTTTTGTTTATTTATTTATTTTGCGTCTTGTGTCTATTTTATGAATTGCTGAGGCAGCTGGATTTACATGGAAGTTAAAGAGTAATTCTGAGTAAATATTCCCATTCATGTATAAATGTTGAAAATGACCTATCCTTATATGTGCTTTTCATTGTAGACATAAGGTTGATCTTGCATAAAAAAATCTTAATTCTGTATTTTTATCTTAATCAATGTTGTTAGTTAGCCTTTATAAGGCTTTACGGATATGTGACAGTAAATCTCTGTGCAATACATTCTCACCAGACTGCTTTTGCAGGATTCTTGCAATTCCACTTCCCTGCAGTGATCGCTAGATGGCGCACTGTAGTCGCCGCACTTTGGCAATTTTGACGCTCCCATACGATTTTTGGACTCGAATGACTCATTACAAACAAGATTCAAATAAACGGCACCTACTGAATGAAAAGCATTCCTGATAATAATAAAAAAGTACTTTTTATTCATTGTCATTTAAGAAGATCCATCAATATTGTTCATCATTGATTTCATCATTGTGGCAGTTCAGCACACATCACATTCCCAAGGGTTTACTCATTATTTCATGATGGATAATATATATTTAAAACAGGTCATATCAAGCAAAGCCTAAACAAATCAGTTAATATCATACAAAACTAAATGAGAAATGAATGAATGGTTCATTTGTTCTGCTAAGTTAGCAAGTTACCCTTAAAGTGTCCATCATCTCATCATTTGTGTGACATTTATGTATTCATTACTGTTCATTACAATTATTCAGTGATGTCACATCACTTTGAAAGCTTGGCTTTTTGCTGTTTGTCAAAAATGTGCAGAGGAAGTGATGTAAATCTGAACGCTGGCCTATGCTGTCATTCAGTTTGGTGCCTCTGAACAGAAACACTAGTAATTACAGAGGAAATCTCTAGTTCACGCACCAGTCCCAGGTCATTGATTGGACCGTCTGTATTATCTAATAATCACATTCATTCATGAAATATGCCAGATCGAACCAAACCCACTGTGCTGTGCAAGAAAATGATGTATAATTGATTTTGTAAAGCAGACCGAGTTGATCAAAGGTCCTTGTCTGGATATATTTTGTAATATTTCCACATTGCCTATTAATGAACTCTATTCTGAACAAGCAAACAAGGGATGTTAAATCATGACAGAAGTATTGTAGGTACGATAACCCTTAAAGAGAGGCTGTGAACATGTTATTTTTGTGTCTCTCCTTCTCAGATGTGCAGAGTTGTGCATTTTGAGCTACGTGGGGAGATCCCCTGTTAAGCAAACAAGGATAATTACATGTAGTGTTGACTTTTGGGTCAATGCTGCTTTATGACGCACATAAGAGTAAATGACATATTGCCAGTGGTTTGCACACTTTGACCTCCTTCATTTCTGATGCCCCCTTTATTGAAGTGAAAGCTCACCTAGAATGTAACAGCTTTTAATGAAAAGTAAAACTTGTCATAAATTCCCACAATATATACCAATGTAATCTGGATTACATCATCAGATTTGTATTTCTTATTAGGTTATATTATGTTTTAAAATGCTCAAGTTCAGTTACTTTTTTATTAATTATAGGGTTACTTAATATTCACAAACTGCCAATAAATTATTCATAAATCACAGATTGTCCCTAATTCATCTGTTTTATATTTAAAAACTTTCTTTGTTTGGGAAGTCTTCCAGTTTTTGTTATATATATCTTTATGGTTTAAGATTGCATTATTCAAAAGTGATAAATGATAGGTCAAAAGTAATCGAAAAGTAATTTGTGTCAGTAATGGATTACAATTTGTATGTAATGTACCCAAAATTATAGTTTATATACATTGTTTATAATTACTGAGAAAATATATGAATCTATAAGAACTCTAAGTGTTATTATATGAGTGTTCAAATAACACTCCAAGTGTTCAAATGTCTGTAACTACTACAATACAATGTAAGATTGTTTAAAATTATTTAAAAACTATTGTGGTAAATCATTGTTATGTGTAAATAAAGGCAACATTTTGGGATCATCACTATTTAATTTAATTTTAATTATAATTTTCCATGAGAGATATTTAATTATTTTGTATTACTAAAGGCAAAACTGTGTTGCCACTGCAAGTTAAACCCCCTCTAATGATGCCAAGGTATATGCAAATTATACAGTTTCATTCTTTTTCTTATGTCATACATTTGAACTGTTTCAAATGTTTAAGCAATGGATTTGAGTGATGAATGCCCTTTGGTGTCTGGACAGCACAAAATCACAAAAGATTGCGATTTGTCAGTTTCCAGCTCAATAGTCTTAACAAAAACTTAAAGATCAGGTAAAATATAGTATCTGGATTTTCAAGAAGCTTAAAATTGGCATCTGTTAGTTGCATATTTGTTTCATATATGTCTCATGACAATTTCTGTATAGTAAGAAACAGTTCTATTTTTGAGGCCAATACATCTGAACACAATTGACTTATGTGTTGCCCTCTTGTGGAAACCTCAAAGATTTGCTTCAAGTGTAATATGCAGAAGAGACTTGCTAAGTCATATAAACAAAACTGGTTCATATAGCCTTTTATATGTCTATCCTTAGTTTCCTTAATAATCCAAAGGATGTTTTGCAATTAATTCAAGTGTTTGATTGCACGCTTGAGTTCTTTATGGTCATAGGGTTGGATGAGGTGGTTTTTGTTTATGTTGGGAAAACACAGGTTTGATTAAACCTCTGAAGTATTTGTATGTTGGTGCTGCATGCAGGTAGTCACTATTCCCTTTGAAGCCCTCAAAGCGTGTTTTGACTAGGTGTCTCTTGTTCCATGTTGTGCCAACATGACCCACTTTGTTGGTGTTACTTTAATTAAAGCCATGTGAAATCCTCCGCTCTTGTTCTGTACAAAGGTCTGGGCCTTTAAAGCTATAAAGATCAAGGAGCTTTACTGTTTTTTTTTTCTTTTCTTTTTTTTCAGTTTATCTTAGCTGCAAATAATGGTTCATACACTGAAACACACATAAAGATTTTCCTAAGTTGTAAATACAGCAAAGATAATGGAGTATGTTTTACAAGAAAATACTATTTTTACTCTTTCTAATAATTTAAGCGGATTGCTCATGCAAAAAATGAAAATTCTGTCATCATTTACGATTTATTACAATATATTCATTTATGTATGAGTTTCTTTATTCTGTTAAACATGATGATATTTTGAAGAATGTAGGTAACCAAACAGCTTCTATTCCCCATTGACTTCCATAGTATGGGGAAAAAAAGTACTAAGGGAGTCAAAGGGGACCAGAAACTGTTTGGTTAGCTATACCCCTGGCTCTTGATGATATACTGAGAAATTGTGAAGCAAAACTATCAAATTCAGTTCAATTCAATTCAATTCAATTCAAGTTTATTTGTGTAGCGCTTTGCACAACACAAATTATTGCGAAGCAGCTGTACAATATATTTTTCTACAATATATTTAGTAGTAACTTACCAATGGTGACTATGTCAGTAAATGTAAAAAAAAAAAAAGAATTAAAGACATAATCAAACAGACTATGAACACAATTTACAGCAATTATTATGTTGCAATCAAAGCAAAATTTGGTGGTTCTGTTGGTTGTTGCAGGTTTAGCATCATCTGAGGTACTCTGAGATCATTTCTTCTCAGGTGTTCAGGATCCAGACTGAAGCTTGTGTAAATCCCGTGGCAATCAAACAGACATTATTAGCATAGCTATAGTTCCAACCATGCATAATTGATTTATTTTACCACAGCTAAAGAATAGTCATGTGCATTTGATCAAATATAACTGCAGTACAAGATTATGAGATGCATTATTTGAATGCTTGGCCAAAGAAATAACGTCTTTAATCTAGAATTAAACAGAAAGAGTGTGTTTGAACCCCGAACTTTATCAGGAAGGCTATTCCAAAGGGGATTTGGGAGCAAAATGCGAGAAAGCTCTACCTTCTTCAGTGGACTTTGCCTAGGAACTACCAAAAGTCCAGTGTTTTGTGACCTTAGGAAGCCTGATGGATTGTAGCATGGTAGAAGGCTATAGATACACAGGAGCTTACCCATTAAGGGCCTTATATGTAAGTAATAATATTTTGTAATGGAATTTAATAGGTAGCCAGTGCAGAGACAGTAAAATTGTGGAAATATGATTATATTTTCTTGACCTGGTAAGAACTATAGCCGCTGCATTTTGTACTACTTGTAGCTTGTTTATTGAAGATGCAGGACAACACCTAGAAGTGCATTACAATAGTCCATTCTAGACGTCATGAATGTATGAACTATCTTTTCTGTATCAGAAACAAGTAACATGGGAAATATTATTTTCAAAAGACAAGTTGCTGTCTAATATAAAACCGAGAGTTTTGACTGTAGAGGAAGTAACAGTACATCCATCTAGTTGCGAACTGTAATCCAAGAGATTCTGTGTACAGTTTTTTTTGGTCTAATAATTAATATCTCTGTCTTATCCAATTTCATAAGAGAAATGTATTAGTCATCCAATCTTTACTTTTACATTTTTAACACACTCTGTTAGCTTAGATAGTTTAGAAGTTTTTCTGGTCTTGTTGAGATATATAGTTGAGTATCACCAGCATAACAGTGGAAACTAGTCCCGTATTTTCTTATAATATTAAAAAGGAGCAACATGTATATTGAAAATAGTAGAGGACCTAGGACAGATCCTTGGGGCTCTCCATACTTTACTGGTTATAATTGAGATGACTCCCCATTTAAATAAACAGAGATCTGACAGGTAGGATATAAACCATCTTAAAGCCTGCCCTTAAATATCCATATAGTTTTGTAATCAATCTATGAGTATGTCATGGTATACGGTGTCGAACGCAGCACTAAGATCAAGTAAAATTAGCAATGAGATGCAGCCTTGGTCTGACGCAAGAAGCAAGTGCAGTTTCTGTGCTATGGTGGGGCCTGAAACCTATCAGTGTTTTATTGATTGTACATGAGCATTACCTGTAATCCATAGCCTGGTCCAACTCTAGCTGCTGCATTTTGGACCAGGTGGAGTTTTTTTACTAAAGAGCAGGTCATGGGTTTTTGAAAAATATCTCTTTTGCAGTATAACGTAGCTATCCTTAAAGGGTTAGTTCACCTGAGAATGAAAATGTGTCTGTCTTCTACTCTCCCTCGAAGCATCCTAGATGTATTCGACTTTCCTCTTTCAGAATAATCCAATCGAAGTTATGTGAAAATTTTAGGGCTGCGCCGATCACGATCGGCCGATCGTTATGCACATCTCATCAGTAAAGCCAGTTCTCTAATGAGCGGTAAATTCCCTCAGGTTTCACATAAAGCAGCTGTTACTACACAGAGCCATTGTTAACAGAGAAGCTGCACAAATGGTTAAAAATTTAAGACAGACCATCTTTTGTCTGTCATTCTTCAAACATTACAGTAAATATATTTTGGTTTACAAACTGTATATTTTCATCATTTAGTAACATTAGCCCTCGGCTAGCATATCCACAGTTATTGTTTTAAGTGTTTACAGTTTAGCAGCTAAACTTTAGCTGTGGGCACGATTCACTTCCATAAATGTTTTTGTATTTTATGTTATTATTATAAGAACGGATTGGTGCATTATATTATTGTTTTATGTAAAGGTGCTTTGTCAATGGTAGCACTCACTGGCTGAAGGACTCCTCTCTTTGTCAAACAGGCTTGGCCATCTGACCAATCAGAGCAGAGTAGGCTTATTACATGCTTGGAACAAATCCTATTGAAATCATTGGCGAATTACTCTTATATTAAATGTATATTCTTAGAATTTTTTTATGACTTTAGATGCATTTAAACCTGTTGTAGGGGACTCCAACACAATATTAGGACACTTTAAAATGTTAAATTACCTGCTCTTTAAGCTTGCAGAACAACCACCCAATAAAGCATTACAATAATCTTACCTTGAGGTCATGAACGCATGAATTAATGTGTCTGCATTTGACACTGAGAGCATAGGTCGTTATTGAAATATATTTTGTGGCTTTCAAAGGAAAGATTGGTATCAAATAGGACACCTAGGTTCCTAACTGATGACGAAGAATTGACAGAGCAGCCATTGAGTCTTAGACAGTGTTCTAGGTAATTACATGCAGAGGTTTAAGGTTCGATAATTAACACCTCTGTTTTCAGTATTTAGCAGTAAGAAATTACTCGTCATCCAGTTTTTTTATATCGGCTATGCATTCTGTTAGTTTTTCAAACTGGTATGTTTCGCCAGGCCACGAAGTTAAATAGAGCTGAGTGTCATCATCATAACAGTGAAAACTAACACCATGTTTCCTGATGATATCTGACAAGGATATCATGTACAGCGTGAAAAGTAACAGCCCTAGTACTGAGCCTTGAGGTCCTCCATACTGCACTTGTGTTCGTATATTTGTAACTCTAATGAGAGCAGTCTCAGTACTATGATACGGTCTAAATCCTGACTGGAAATCCTCACAAAAAAAAACATTTTTCTCTAAGAAGGAATATAATTGTGAGGATACTACCTTTTCTAGTATCTTGGAAAGAGAAGGGAGATTCGAGATCTGTCTGTAATTAACTAATAGAGTAAGTACTTGTCTGTTTTTTTAATTAGAAGCTTAATAACAGCCATATTTAAGGTTTTGGGGACATATCCTAATGACAATGACAATTTAATAATTGTCAGAAGACGCCTCTGATGTTGTCTGTGGTTCGGGAGTTAACAGGCTTAACAAGAGGAATATGACAACTGTAGCCAGTTGTGTGGTGGATCTTGATGCCTTGGCCCCAGCCCCAGTCCATTTCTTGTGAAGGTGGGTCAAATTCTTCAATCGATTTTGCTTGACAATCCTCATAAGGCTGCAGTTCTTTCAAGGATGGTTGTGCATCTTTTTCTTCCACACTTTTTCCTCCCACTCAACTTTCTGTTAACATGCTTGGATACAGCACTCTGTGAATAGCCAGCTTCTTTGACCGTGGGAAAGTCGTGGCCTAGTGGTTAGAGAGTTTGACCCCTAACCCTAGGGTTGTGGGTTTGAGTCTCGGGCTGGCAATACCATGACTTAAGTGCCCTTGAGCAAAGCACCGAACTCCCAACTGCTCCCAGGGCACCGCAGCATAAATGGCTGCCCACTGCTTCGTGTGTGTGCACTTTGGATGAATTAAATGCAGAGCATGAATTCTGAGTATGGGTCACCATACTTGGCTGTATGTCATGTCACACTGTCACTTTTCAAAACAAGTCTTAAGCTTGTATGGGTGAAATTTATAAATTTTTCTTTTATGCCAAAAATCATAAGGATATTAAGTAAAGATCATGTTCCATGCAGATATTTAGTAAATGTCCTAAATATATCAAAACTTAATTTCTGATTAGTAACAGGCATTGCAAAGAACTTCTTTTGGACAATTTCATAGGCGATTTTCTCAGGATTTTTATTATTATTATTTTTATTTTTTTCACCATCAGATTCCAGATTTTCAAATAGTTGTATCTCTGCCAGATATTTTATTATCATAATAAACCATACAACAATTGAAAGCTTGTTTATTTTCAATTATGTGTAAATCTCAATATAAAAAAAATTTACACTTAACTTTACTTTTTTGTGGTCCAGGGTCACATTTGTAACAATAGCCAACAATGCACCTTACATATATACACTGATAATATATCAAAACTTATTTTTTTTTACTTTATACTTTTATTCAGCAAGGATGCATTAAATTTATCAAAGTGACAGTAAAGACACGTATAATGTTACAACATATTTCTATTTAAAAAAGGCTGTTTTTTAACTTTCAATTCATCAAATACTCCTATGAAAATGTGTTATTAGCAAAAAATTAAAAAAAATAAAAAAATAAGTAAATTAATGAATGAATGTAAATATATGAAAAATCAGTGTTGGGGAAAATTCAACATCTATCTATTTGTCTGTCTGTCTGTCTTGTGGTCAGATCAGCAGTCTTCCTCATGATTGTGTAGCCAAGTGAACCAAACTGAGAGACCATTTTGAAGGCTCGGGAAAACTTTGCAGGTGTTTTGAGTTGATTAGCTGATTGGCATGTCAACATATTCTAATTTGCTGAGATAGTGAATAGGTGGGTTTTTGTTAAATGTGAGCCAATATCATCACAATTAAAAGAACCAAAGACTTAAACTACTTCAATCTGTGTGCATTGAATTTAATACACGAGTTTCACAATTTGAGTTGAATTACTGAAATAAATTAACTTTTCCACGACATTCTAATTTATTGAGAAGCACCTGTACATGTTGTTGGTTTGGATGATTTAACAAGTTTATACAATTCTTCCTCTCCTATAGAAGAGCATGAGTGGAATTGTTCATCAGGGTATCTATCTGATGTGATACTGTAGCTGAGGAATTCATGTTTACAATTTGATCTCTAATAGTATCAATCTTGGAAGTAAAGTAGTTCATAAAATGATGACAGACTTTCAGATTTTGTGTGAACTGTCCCTTTAATTCAAAGTATTAATTTCTGTTTCTTTATAATAATAATAAAAACAATGTAATAGCCATTTCTGAGTAAAAAGTGTTTCTCCATCATTTAAAGTGTGGTATTTTGTGGGAAAACTGTATTGACACCATTTGTCTTAGAATATCTTTTTTCTTTATCCTGTTTAAATCCATGTATTGTTGATTTAAACCCTCCTGAAACTAATATGCTGCTGCGAAGAACAAGTTATGTAACATTAAGCTTTCTGACTCTCTAACAAAGCATATCCGACAAATTCTTGAAAAAAAAGACGTCCCACAACCAAAATCCTGCTTAAATCCAATGAAGAACCTTTCTTTCTGAGCTTTCATATTAAACCTGTATATTCCCAGACAGGAGCGACTTGATTCAAGTTCAAGTTCCCTTGGGAAAGGTGAGAATCTGGAGGTTTCATGGAGTTTCAGGGCTTCCCCTCAGTGCTAGGAGATGCGGAAAAGAAAGTGACTGGCAGGTTCCCTCCTCCCCCCTCGACATGCTGGCCAGCCGGCCCCATGATTACAGGGTAAGAGTCGGAGTCATTTCCCCTCTGCTAAAGCCCCAGCATACACCTCTAAACATGGTGGAAGTGCAAGAGGGTTAGGATGTTGTTCGCAGCTGTTTGAAGTGCCTTGTCTTTATGGGCAAACATCTGGAGTATCCCAAACAGACAACTTACAGCTGGCCCTACAAAGAGGGCACAAGGCACAAACACCCTATCTAAATACAACTCTCAGGCAGACTGCCTCAGGCATCAGAGTCCCTGTACTCTCCCTCTGCAGCAACATGCAAAAACAAACCACAAGCGCTGATATTTACATGTGCAGAAAAATGCACTGATAACCATTACACATAAGTTTATGTTTATAATTAACATTTTCAATGGAAAGATATCTGTTTTATATTTTATTAAGTACTTTATCACTGTGTTTCTCTTTTGAAAATCTTCTGTTTAGGTATGTTTGATAGCAGGTTTGTGTTGGTATAACAGTGATTGTGGAGTCTACGGATTCGCTGTCAGTGGAGGTCGGAGCAGATGCATTCATGTGGTTGCTTGTGTCTCCAACCAGGTGTGGGAATTTGAATTCATCTGATTTGCTTCATCACTTATTTGCTTCTCCCAGCCCATCCTCCAGATGCTTGTTTCACTGTAGCCATTTTGTATGTGCTGTTTATGTATTCGGCAGATGCCTTATTAGAAGTGACTTTACAGTGCAATAAAAGTATGTTTCATGATTTCATCATTTATTTATATACCACGGAACAGAGGTCAGCAAGATTTTTTCTAAATATGTTATTCAGCAAGGGTGCATTGAAATTGTTTAAAAGTGTCAGTAAATACATTTATAACATGTGACCCTGGACCAAAACACCAGAAGTCGCATAGGTATATTTGTGAGCCTGGACCACAAAACTAGTCTTAAGTCACTGGGGTATATTTTTAGGAATAGCCAAAATATTTTTTAGTAATATGCATTGCTAAGAACTTAATCTAGACAACTTTAAAGACGATCATTTTAAAATAGAATAATTTATTTTGCTCCCTCAGATTCGAGAATTTCAAATATCTCGGCCAAATATTGTCATATCTTAACATACATCAATGGGAAACTTATTTATTCAGCTTTCAGATGATGTATAAAACTCAATAATAATAAAATAAATTATGACTTTTGTGGTCCAAGGTCACATATGAAAAAAGATTTCTATGAATGCTGTTAATTTTAACATTTTAATCATCAAATAATCCTAAGGAAATAGGTTGCTAGCAAAATAAAGGGAATAATAGGGAAAATACAACATGTATTTGTTATTGATTATCTGAATGTTTGTCCATCCATCTGTCTGTCTGTCCATACCATTGAAAAGTTAAAATTCAAAGATTTTTTTTTAAGAAACTTTAAACTTTTATTCAGAAAGGATGCATTCAATTTATCAAAGTGACACTAAAGACACATATATTGTAAAAAAAAAAAAAAATCTATTTTAAATAAAGGTCTTTTAACGTTTTTTTAACTTTCAATACAATCCGTCCGTCCATCCGTCCGTCTGTCTGTCTGTCTGTATCTAATATTTCTAACAAAGATAAATTAAATTGATTAAAAGTTACAGAGAAGAAATGTAATTATGTTATGAAGGATTTCTATTTCAAGTAAATGCTGTTTGCTTGAAATCAAAAAATGCTGAAAAAAACATGTATGTCGGTTTACACACACACAAAAAAAAAAATGTCACCATTGACAAGTAAGAAATGTTTCTTAAGCACCCAATCATCATGTTAAAATGATTTCTGAATGATCATGTCAGGTAATGGCTGCTGAAAATTCAGGAATAAATCACATTATTAAAATAGAAAACTACACAATGTTGCTTTTTACTAAATATATAATCATAAGCTAAGTAAGATCTTATGTTCAAATACACTGAACATGAGAAACTTTCACAAAGCATCTTACCAACCCCAAACTTTTGAATGGGAGTGTATTCGTCTGTGATTGATTGTATTGTTAGACATGTATTGCCTGAGGTCATGTAATGTGTTATTTGTAACATAAGTGGTTTTGACTTGCCCTTAAAGAGCTCTACATATGTCACAGCCTCTCTGTTCTTACAGAAGGATGGGCCATACGCATGACCACAGACAATGCCAAAGCAGCCAAAGTGTCTCGTTCCACCTTCCTCCTCTGCTTCCTTCTCCTCCCTTCAGCTTGAAGCCACCACCTGGCTGCCAGAGCATCAGCAAGTGAATTACTCTCAATATACTTTCTGTTAGCGAACACATTCTTGTGAGCTGTTAAGCAATCGGCCCGTCTTGTGAAGTCTTTGTGCTCTTGAGAACTTGAAAGGCCTGTTATGATATGAAGACAGTTTTGGGCCAAACAACTGAATGGAGAAGAAGCACTTGAGAGGTGGATGGATGTTTATTTGGTTGACAGACAATGAAACTGACGCAGATAGGCGGCAAAGAGAAACTATTTTTAAGAGGGCCTTTACAGCCCTCATACATGGCAGACTAAGTTTATTGGAGCAAAAAGTTATCATTCTTCTGTGCAATGATAGGGCTCCATTTAGCCCCAGCTCATGGCCAGGAATACATGTGTATTAAGTGACCACACCTGTCTCACTTCGCCTGTCCTGCTTTAAAGTGATAGGTTTATTTGAATATACTGAGTGCAGAGTGTGTATTGTAAAGCAATGATCAAAGGCATGAGACGACATATTCATCAAAAGTACTTTACACATGCAATATATACGTGTGATGACTTGAATATACCCCTTTGATTACAGGCATGCTTTTAATTTCTGAATTAAATTAATTAAATCAATTTTGGTGTTTTTAAGGATATAACATGAAAAAGATTAACCGTTCTTACATCATAATTATATATAAAAGTTTTATTAAGTAAGGTTTTTGTCCAAAAAATTTAAGTTATGGAGTGCAGCCAATATTCAGGAAAATGTATGATAAAATACAAGATAATCTGACTTTTTATGACAGGTCACAGTTAATTCAGGTATAACATGTCATGTGATTCCCAAATATGTATGATATTTATAAATTGATAATTCATTCTATTTCTAAAAATACTTTTTTACCTGAAAAATAGATGTTCTTTTTTATATAATAAGAGATGCATGTTTATTCAAGGTGTAAGGAAAGTTATGTTAATGTTTTAATGTTTTTTACTAGATGGTTGCATCACATGACATTTTTAAGTTATTAAATTTAAACGTTATATTTTTTTTAAACAATCAGAAACCAACTTGAATTTGGAATGCATTTTAATTGTTATTTTCTCAGTTTGTTTGTTTGTTTATGATCATGTTTTTTTTTTGCCACCCTGGTCTGTTGAATGTGAAAGTAAGTATCTTTTTAGCTGCTCAAAATAAAAAATAAAAAATAAATACACAAACAAACAAACAAATAAATAAATAAGTGATAGATAAAAGACAATGAAATGGATGTTTGGGTGGATGCAGATTGTCCTTTGTCTTGCATGTCTCCTTTTGTTATCCTACACTTACGTGCCATACAGCATGGAAATGCATAACTCTCTTTGCATAAAATGTCAGTTTGTGGATTGTACTAAGGAAAGACAATAGCATTGGCAGTTGATCTAGAGTAAAAGCCAATCGTGGCCTCACAAAGGCCAGTCTGACATATCTGCTCATTAGTCAGCACACAGAAAAAGGAAGGGCCCGCACTACTTTAAACGGGGTCCCCTTTCATGGAACCGCTTGCCTGGAAGGACTGCAGTGGAGCCTCCTCTGAACCTTTGGAAACGTTCACAGACGTTGAAAGAGAGGTTTCCACTCCCATGGCTTTGCGGATGGCAAAACCACCCAATCTGTAAACTGGGCCTTGGCAAGTTTAACAACAGCAGCAGAGTGTCTTGGCAGTGCTGTCCTTGTAGAAATATCAGGCACAGCTCTCCAGGCGGGCCCGCATAGTCTAGTGACACAAGTCTGTGAGCGTATTTTTAGCTTCACCAGGGAAAGGCCCCTTTCTATAGTTATGCTGGGAGATATTCTAGTTTTACATGTTTTGTGCCATCACAGCTGTCGGTTTCTTTGAACCTTCGTGTGTTTTTGTAGGAAGAATTAAAAACACTCAGACCGGGTATGATTTACATATTTATTAACTTCCATTTAAGTTAGGGTATCATCATGTGCACAGCACATACATCACAATATTTAACAAGACCTGTATAAAACTACAGACAATATTTGGTAAAACAGGATTCAGAGCACACTACTACAGGACTCGGACGTCGGCCCATTTACTAGAGCTCTGCCATGGATGCAAACACAACTGTATGGGAACTGACAGAATTTTTTTTTTATTTGAATACACCACATATATGCCTGTTCATAAACACATTTAAAAAACATTGGTGTATTGAAAGACGAGGATGTTCTGTTTTCACTAATCTCAGGCTACTAGGTCAAGCCTGTTGATATTGCATTTTGTGGTTAAACAAATCAAGACCAATGCTTTGTGTCAGTTGTAATGAGGGTCAGAGGGACAATTTGCCTTCAGTGGCCATTCGGTCTATTGTAAACAACATCCACACTGATGCAAATCATGTCCATTTGGAAAGAGGTTTGGCACAGCTGTGTAAAAGAGAAACACAGACAACCCTCCCTCTTCCAGCATTAGCTCAGGTAGCTCAGAGTCATCAAGTCAAACTAATTGATGTGCACATCCAGGCAGGGCTTGGTAAGAAACAAATGGCAAATTTGGACTCGTAACGGCTGAAATAGCACGGCTTTGAGATTACACTAAATAAAACCATGTGAATGTGTTCATGCTTTTAAGGCTAGAATTGTCCCTTAATGCTTTCTTTAAAGCTTTTTGAAGCCCATCCATTTTCACTTTAGTTTACACCCAAGAACATTCGTCTCTTTCCATTAAGTGTACCTGCAGGCCATTTTGATGAAAATAAGGAATGCTTTTTTTTAAAGATAATCTCTCGAATATGTGTTTGTTTTTTTAGGTTCAAGATGGAAAGCTTGTTTATCCCTGCATGAATGCATCATTTCTTAATATTTACTTTACTGACATCATTTACCATGTTCAAAGCAGCTTCTCAGTTTTGCACCATATTGCATTTACAACATATATAAAGAAAAATATAGGGTTACTGGTTGAGCATATAGTATAGTCTAACAGCTGTCTGCAAATATTTCCAACATGATTATCCTTTCTAAAAGTAAATCACAGGGTAAAGATAGCTCAAACGTGACAAGGCGCAACTAGGACGCAATGGCCGCCAGAACTTCACAAGAGTAGCGGTAGCCTCAGAAGAGCAACTTAAAACTAAACATTCTATGTCAGCTGATTTTCAAAGTAGGAAATGATCAGTTGGAAACTGCATGAGGTAGAAAACGACAAAAAAAGTGGGCAATACGCCTTCTCGTAACTTACTGTGGAAGTTGTTTTTAACTTAACTCTGCGTTCACTTACACACAACACTGTCATTTCTTTGTTTTCCGTGTTACCACCATAGAAAAATACTGATCTTTAACATGTCTGATTTCCACCCAGACACCAGGCAAAGACTGACTTGACCTTGGCTTTGTACAGTATGTCTCTTTAAAGGGGCTCCGGGTACAGTATCTGCACTGCAATTACTTTTTCTTCTTTTTATTAATGTCTGTATGTTAAAGAAACTACTTCTCTCTATCTAGAGCCTTAGAAATGTGACAAAGATTGACTGCGGATAAGTTCAAAGTTCAACCCCCAGGCAGAGCTAAAAACAGATTTGAAGGGGTAGAACTTCAGTAAGCTAGAGTAAGCCGATACTGCTTCAGTTAGATCCGAGCTCCTCACAAAGGAGCTCAGACATTGGACAATTGCTCCAGTGCTAATACTATGGGGGTTGATACACCTTAACGATAGGAGGCTTGACCTAAGACTTACATATTCTTTCCAAAGAATTACAAATGGACCTTAGTCAGCGTAGACGCCATATTTAATTTTTCATGACTGAAAATGGGGCTGCGACGGATTGTGTTTATCTCAGTGTTGAACGTTCAACAGACGCAAAATTGAAATGCGCCTTTCAGAAACCTTCCCAAATGGCTATGCACAATTTGTTCTGAAAATTATATAAAAAAAAAACGTGTTTTCATTCGCGAGAAAATAAAAATGGCGTCTAACACTGACCACCTCTCCAAAACAGTTGCTTTAGAACAACTCAAACAGTGCAAAAAAAAAAAAAAAAAAAAAAAAAACACATTACATTGTAGGAATTTCACTTGTATATGAACACGTGGTAGCAGCAATGAGGATAAATAAACAAATAAAAAATAAATTAATTGTTGTCTTGCACCTCGGAAAGAGGACGTTGTGATGTATATAAAATCAACAGATATAAATAGTCTAATATTTACATACATGACACGACACACTTAACCTCACATGTAGCCTAACTTCTGTAGAAAGTGCATCGCAGTTCCTCCGCCTTGCGCTTCTCCAAGCGAGCTCAAATTCTAGGCAAGAAATGTGTCACCGTCATGGATGTCGATACTCGATTTCCTTTCTTTGTTTTGCCAGTCTTACTCAGTCCGATGTACATCCCGGGATGTGCCTGCGATTCGTACGCATTGTAGTTATTCGCAAGGAGCGTTTCTCGGAACTTGCATTCATCTGTGAACTGCGTCTACAATAAAAAAGACATAGCAACTATTATTTTCATTGACATTTCATTAGACCGTCTCATGAGTCATAACATAGGCTATATCATCGACCTTGTGTTTAAATAATACAGCGACGTTCTTTTTGCAGCGAGGAATTTTATGGAGCAAATAGAACAAACTGTTTATTACATTTTCATAATCTACAGCAAAGAGACAGCTTTGATCTGTCTCCAAGCAAGGGACAGCCAAAGTAAATAGATCCATGGCTTGGCCTAACTGGTTTGAAATTACACCTATTCTTTCTGGGTCATGGAAACGTGTAGGTGTTTTGGGGGTCTTGGTCAGCGTGAAGAAATTGGAGAGGGTAGCCAGTATGGTTTGGGTGGTCCTCTTTGGCCAGTTCATCTTTACTCTGACTGAGAAGGACAGTAGGTGCATGTGTTGGCTGGCAATGCTAAGAATGGAATGCGTAGTCCGAATGATCTACTGCGCTACCGTTCCTGGGTTCGTCCGTCCCACAATGAAAACACCACTAGTCACTGGAAGCACGCCACAACTGAGTTCAACAATGTAACGCTGTCGGAGACTGTGGGACGGGGAGGGGGAGGTCGCTGGTGAGGCCGTGAGGGGATACACCTCAAGTACAGGGTAATATGTCATCGAGCTCTGATAAGAACATTCACGGGCGGAAAGACGTTGTAAATCATTTCATACTCACAGATCCGAAAAGCTTCCCTTTGCTGTTCATGGCCACGAATAGCCCGCTCCGGACGCCAAACAGTGTCACAACTCCCCTCTCCACCGGAGATATCTCAAGAAGACCTTAAACACACAACAAAGAAAATAAATGACCTTGTTTGGCTTATATCTTTAGCCCTGTCTGGCAACTCCCAACCATGACTGCCCTTCTAAAAATTGTACGTGTTTACGCTGAAGTTGCCAGAGCATCCTTTTTGAAGGAAATGACACTTCCCGCCTCTTCAGATTTCCCAAACGTAATATCGCATCTATCGTTCTCTGTAAAACCACTAAGATGTATCTTTAAATGACTTCTGCTTTATTTTAAACCACTTTTTTCCCCAGTGATTTGATTGACACGTGTCAGAAAAAGAACATTTTTATTATCAGATCCTTGGCCACTTAAGAAGGGTCTAAAGAAAACCGTTATTTAATGTCATCATTTCATCATTAAACTGTCATTTAATGATTAAAAAACTACTGTGTGTTTAGTCTGTGATGAATGTTGACAAACATATCTAGTACTTCTTGAGTTTGTTTTTAGAAACGCATGAAGTGCGTAAACAGACGTTTAGAAGGACTGCAATATGGACATTAGGTTGATATTTTTAAAGATATGGACTCAGAAATGTTTTGTTTTAGCCTAATGTCAAAAGACATTCTAAATTCCAGATTAATTTAATCTGTAGTTCTTTAGAAAACAATTTGTACTGGTGTGTAATAGACTGAACAATCTCTAAAGAAGCATAAAGCAACTCAGGAACCTATGCAGCCAAAACAGTTCTTCATTATAAGAAAGTATGATCCAAAGAATCACCGAAGAATCTTTATTTTTTTTTATTTTTTTTTAAAGAGCCGAGGTTAATCTGTCGTAAAGGATGAGTTTGTCTCGCTCCTGACTTTAGGTTTGGGATGCTGGCCCGGTTCCTGTCCTGTTCTAGTTACAGAGACCTGTTGCGTGCGTAACGCAGGATGCCAGATGCTGGTGCGCTACCACACCTGACTTGATTCGGGAAATGTAAATGGAAGCGCTACAACAGGCTTTGTTGATGTTATCAAACATGGCATGATGTTGAATTCGTGTGATTTAAAGTTTTATTAAGATTATTTTTACTGATTAACAGCCACTGAGTGTTATTTGTTCCCATAAATGTTTTTATTCATTTTATTTATTTATTTTCCTTTTCTATTCTATAAGATAATTTATTTTTCTTAATTCATTTTCATTTGGGTGACAGTTTCAAATCCAACCTCCGATCAAGCATGCATAAGTACAAATAACAGATGAAACTTACTGTAACGGTTTTCGTTGTGCACGCCGGTAATTCTACCGTCCGGTAATACTTGGAGATGAAACCCGATGCCAACATTGCAGTAGAGACGTCGCAGTCTTTTAATGCCCGTGAGATAATCACTGTCCCGGCTGATATCTCTTTTTTCCCCGGGGATTCGGGCTAGAGAACGCGAGTAGAGGGTCTCCCAGCGTCGCTCCACGGGTCCGTTCTGCCCACCGGGCAGCGGAGCGCAGCGCACTGAGCTTGTCATAAGTCCTAAGACCACTATTGGTAAAAGGGCCGAATGGACACTCATCCTTCTGAGCGATACGTGAGCGTTTGAAAGAGTTGAAGACACCAAACTACTGTCTTTCTCTGTATTTGGGTCGGCAGCCAAAAAGACGCACAAAGGGCTTACTCACGAACAGAGCTACGGTCAACCCTAGTGAGCGGCATGAAGTCGCGCTCAGCGGGTTTCCTCTCAAGACACTACACTTCAGACTGGTGTTCAAGCTGTTTTCTTTTCACACAAAAGTTGGAAAATGTTGACCGTCAATTCTAGCCTCGCTCAGCCATGCTACTTTTTCCCTTGCCGACGATATTTATAACTGCAGCGAAATTACATCACACACTACCTAGTGCATGACGGAGCAGCCTTCTGCGCCACTCCGAGCACACTGATTCCTTATAATGTGCGCACGTCCATGCCGTGGGCAGTGAGACTACAGCGCGCGCGTGTGTGTGTGTGCGCGCGTGCGAGTGAGAGAGGTAAACGTCATAACGGATCCCTTACAATAAAACAACATTAGTTAATTTTGACAGTTCAATGCCGTTGTCTATGGGAATAATGTCTTTATCAGCTTCAAATCTGCGTCCGAATGACTTTCAAAAGAAGTCATTCTTAGGAGCTGTTAATGGTCATCTGGCGTATTATCGCTTTGATGCGCTTATAATAAATAATGTAATTTTTCTTAACTACGTTCAATAATATAAGAGTGTGTTATAAAGTAACAAATATGGTAGCCTACGACTTTTTTGTAGAATGTGTCCAGCAATAATGATCCGTTGCTATGGTTACCCGCGTTCTGCAACTATATCTCTTTTAGAAAAGGAATATTTTGGCGGCAGGTGGAAAGTGTCATAGCTTTTTGTCGTTTCTGAAAAGGATTTTTAAAGTAAAATCTTTCATGCAAAAATACGTGGAGTTAAGTTTAGTGTAGGCTATGCGCTTTGCAAACCCCCTCAACAGTTCGCTTTATAGATAGTTGAGTCTTTGTGTAGGCTTCTTTTATAATCGGACGGAAATAAAATAATTTATGTATGGGAGGATGTATCGGAAATCGCAACGTTAACAGACTGCAGTGTCATGGAGACCGTTCTATAACTGAACAATAACAGGAAAAAAACAAAAGTCGAATTCGAACGAATTGCAAATACAAATTCAAGAAAAAGCGGCCCTGTTCCGCGAAAGAACAATACTGTGGAAAAAGAAAATAAGGAAATGGTCTGCGTAATGACATACATTGTTATGAAAATGACAAGCAGACGTTGATGTGCAAACACAATCTATGAAGTCTTTAAAGGGGCTTTTGCACATCCCTCTGACAGCGTAAAAAATGCTAGATAATTCAGCCTGACAGTGCTGTAGCTGACCTCTTACGAGGGTCTAGTTGTGTATGTTGTGCGTCAGAGCATTGTGGGGGAGAACGTGTAAACCGCTGGACGCATCACACTGTGAGTCAAGCTTTCTCCGCGGCCCCGGGTAATGCGCGCTCCCTGCTGCTCCTGTAGAGGATGCGACGTAAAACGGAAAGACCATGGGGGATGGTCAAAACACTTATCAACATAAAAGTAAGACACCTACTTGAAACCTCAAAAGATCGCAATTTGCGCTACTATTGATAGAGGCTTTCGTAAGGATAGTACGTGAAAATCATTCCGCCCAGAACGAACACCTCTTTAACGCACCGACTGCTGCTGCTGCTCAGGCTGAATGAATACTCGAGGGTGTAGGCTTATTTACTATATTGGAGCAAATTACGCAGAGGGTTTAATTACACATCCGTTTATAGGAGAAGGAGTCTTTTA